>NC_139950.1:39877459-40389959 GCF_963454915.1 Gymnoscopelus microlampas
CCGGGCACAATGTTCCACGCGCCCTTTAACGAGCATGGGAACACTCCATGGTACCGCGGGAGATAACGACCTCCATTAAGGCTTAATGGGACACATGCGGGACTGGTCTCCGAGCCAAGAGTAGTGTGACTTATCCAAAGCCGTCATGGTGCAGAATTACAGTATCACTTGTGACTTTGTTTAAACATGTAATCCCAGTGATACAAGTATTTGATTAATTGTGTATTTTTTTCTAATCGAGCAAAAGAAGAAGAAGAAGAAGAGAAAAAAAACAACCTACAAAGAGTAGAGAATATATTTTTGAATTGGTGTGTAATTGCATTCTAATTGTATGCTAAAGGGTTTGTTTGTGTGCCGTGGTGGTGTGTATGTCTTCTTTTTTGCTCAAGTGCTGTTCTCAGTGACTGAGGGCCTTGAAACATTTCAATCAAAGTAACAAAAATGACAAAAGGACATTTAAAAAACTATGCTTTCTCATGAGAGGAAAGTGTGTTTTTCTATGTGATTCTTTGATAAAGTATTGTGTACAAGATCACTGCTTTCCTGTTCTTTTGCTATCTTTTCTTCAGGAGAATGGGGGTGGGGGGTTGGGTTGGGTGTTGGGGGGTGTAGACAATTGAGCATGCTTCATTTTTTAATTAGAATCATGTGGGGTCTTTTAATTAACCTGAATTTCAACAGAAAATGGTCAATGATTTTTCACTCAAGTTCTAATGTTGAGTTGGAAAGCTATCTAATTGCTAAAGTGGAGCCTCCGTATGATGCCATTCATCTTCAGCACGCCGTTAACACTCCATCCAGCCGAGTTATTTTGAGGCTGATGAATGAGTTGAGGAATGGGAGTGACGCATCTATTCCAGATGAATTCTCGGCATCAGTTATGAACTGTGTTTGATGACCTCAAAAGGAGGGAGGGGTCTGTTTCCATAGGGTAGCAGCATATATACAGCACACTGCAGATGGATAAATTATTCTCACATAACGAAAACCTGCTTAGCATCATCCTCAGGCACTCAATAGCTATCTATACTTGCTTGTGCTAAGTTGCAGCGACAGCTCTTTGCAGTTTAAAGCACCATTATTTTTGTTCTTGCACACAGAGGGGACACAATGAACAACCCAAGTCCAATGATGTGAATCCACGCTATAGCAAACACAAAGTCAAGAAGTGTCATATTCAACGAAACTTCCGAAATGCATTCTGCCCAATCTTCATTTGAATATCTCTCTTTTTTAATTCCTCCACTCCACTGCTGTGCAGCAATTAACATCTGTCTAGCAATATGTCTCTAGAACGATGAGAACTAGACCAAAAACCTGGTCGGCTTTGTACTAAGTAGAACAAAACGCAAGAGAACACAAGGCTTTGCAAAAACTTCTGCTCTGTGGTTAGGTTGTATAAGATGATACAGCAGAGAGCACACATAGAAAGCACATGGGAGTGTGCCGGTGCTTAATTAAAAATCTGGGAAGCTACAGTTATTTATATATTTTATACACTTTTCAACGTGCAATATGAAGTCAGCAATTTATATCGCAAAGTTCACACATAATGATTCTGTGTTGTGGTTGACCAAGAATAAATTGGTCCTCGTCTTATCTCACAAATGGAAGTTGGAAATTCCTTGACAAGGGCACTCTGAAACAGTAATCCGTCTCCTGCCCAAGATAGCCAGGGGAGTTAGAAATAAATATTCTAGTTCACCATGTTGTACAAACACCTGAACAGGCAGGAGTTGCTTCTATGCTTTTTTCTTCTGTGGGCGTATATACATACATAGCTGCTGTAACTTGGTAACCCAACAAGCCCAGCTGTCAGAATCACAATGCTGTAGGAATGCCGTAGCGAGCATTATTGTTGGCTGTGACACGTAAAGTAACAACATCAGCTATTTGTATGCCACTAGAGTGCTGTTTTGTATTATTTTGACAGAATTATATAGCATCAAAGAAAGGAATTCCCTCTTCCGCTAGACTAATACTGTATTACAAGAATGGTTGTGTTTTGTATGGTGATCAATAATCCAAACATTTTTAAAACATTTTTGCTGACAGAAGTGTTCTGGGCTACTTTAGTGAGGTAGGTTATGATCTGCATTCAGCTATTCTATAGGAAATACATATATTCCACTCCAAGACATCGCTATGCACACTATTCAGAAATGTGCACCTATAGCAGTCAATAGGCTCTATGCACAGCAGCCATATTGGGAATTAATTGGGCCCCTTCCTTACTTCCTTCACAGGTGTTACCAATGATACTAATTAAGGCTCTGTTCCATTTAGTGTGGCATAGTGGTTGTCTTGTTTTCAAGGACCCCCATAACTCTGAGAGTGTACAAATGGAAGCAAATGGACCCTTACGGGTCCATTTGGTTCCATTTGTACACTCTCAGAGTTACACACCCACCATAAGGGGCCATTTGGGAACCAAAATGGGGTGTTTCTAGTGAGCCAACATGCACGCTATCAGCACCCTGACCAGAATAGAACAGAGCCTTCATTAGTATCATTGGTAACACCTGTGAAGGAAGTAAGAAGAGGCCCAATTTCTTTCCAATATGGCTGCTGTGCATAGAGTCTATTGAAGCTTCAGGTGGTAGAGTGGTTATGACTGTGAAGCCACATCTATTCCTGCTGGCTTGGAATCCACTTATGCCACATCTTTCTGTACAAAATAAAATCTTCAGTGTTAATTTAACCATGCGAGTAGGAACAAATGGACCCTTACTGATGCGGGTACATTTTTACACTCACAGATTGTACAGCGCTACCATGCACTTGTATATTGTGTTGTCTTCTCAGTGAAGCCAATGTAGTTATTATTTTGTCACAACCAACACTGTTATTGGTTAAATATTCATAAAACCCACAGACAGACATAACCGCGCTCGGCTATTTTTGCTGCTACTTGCGCGAACACTGTCATACGAGGAAGTATAAAACAGGGCATTCATTTAAAAGGAAGAAAAAAACATAAAAAGTTGAAATATGGAGATTTTTTTCCTGCCTGACAGCGACGATATTCTTCTTCTGGCTCCCTCTGTGCCTCCTCATGTCTCCATAAAGGGCCTAGTCAATCAAGGGGAATGTGCAGGCAGCACGTGGCTTCAGGTTTTGACAGAGGGGAGTTTCTGGAAGACGTGAGAGAGGTGTGTGTGTGTGTGTGTGTGTGTGTGTGAGGAGTCAGCAACATTCTTGTTTGCCGTTTCCTGGCATTGGGACTCATGAGTTTCCTGGATGGTGGGCACGCCAGGCAGGTCCCAGGAAATTATCGTCTGTGCAGAGCGGATAATTCACTGCAGTCACAACAAACGCCAAGCCGCAGAACCGACCAACCTGACATCCTTAATTACAGCATATGTCCTTTATTCCGTTGCACTGCACACAAAGAAGACACCGCTATACCAGAACTAGAGCAGCAGTGGCGTGCACAGACATTTTGAGGGGCAGGTGCTCAAGTAAATTATACTTTTTTTTGTTAACATGGTCTGCTCTTTTTTCCCTCTACACCTATACCTCTTTGCCAAAAATAGCCGACTGCGAGGCGTTGTGGGCTTGTAGATCGGCTATTTTTGGCTAAAGTTCTCCTCAGAAAAGGGATGCTAGGTTTTGAGTGGTTATGGTAAAAAGAAAAATCATATCACATAAAGATTTGGCGGACCCCCTGTTGTAACTCTGAGGACCCCCTAGGGGTCCCGGACCCCCTGTTGAAGACCCCTGCTGTAAACTTTTTTCCAAAAGGGCACTTCTGGTCAAGAGGGCAAAGGGCAGGTCAGTAGATCAGTCTTGTTTTTGCTTTTAAGACGACCAAAAAACAAACAATTTACAAATGCTCTGTTGTCCTGCTTCACTAGTCAAAGCTATTTGGCTCAGTTTTGTATATGACGTTGACATATCTTCCAAAATATTAAAACAGTGAAAATATTTCCCTCTGTTGCTACAGTAGGTGGCCAGTGACTTTGACCAGTTTCACTTTCAAAACCTTTGCATCATGCATTTCACACAAACAGCATGCGGCACACACACACACAACACCAATGGTTTTGATCATGTGGATTGTGGAAGTTAAATGGTGGATTTGTGGATAGGACTCTTTGTGGAAAAACTTTGTTATATCAACAAAACGCATCGCATTCTGTTTGTGTGACATGCATGATGCAAAGGTTTTGAAAGTGAAACTGGTCAAAGTCACTGGCCAACCTACTGTATTTGTAGCAAAAAAAGAACATTCCACATCTGCATATTTGGAGAAATGGTACTCAAACACACACTGCATTAGCTGCAGTACATTTGCATATTGTACTAAGAGAACAGAACGCAAGAGAACACAAGGGCTTTGCAAAACTTCTGCTTTGTGGTTAGGTTGTATAAGATGATACAGCAGAGCACACATAACAAAACAAGTCACGATAAGTTACAATAATCAGCATTGTAGTTGATCAAAAAGTGCTCCCTTTGTGTTATATTTTAAAAGCTAGACAAGTAAAGCAAGAACACACAAGAACAAAACAACGAAACAAGGAAAATAGGCCACTAATGCGTTGCTTTTGGGAAATCACCCAACTTAATCTGCCGGGCCCCCACTGACGCCACAGAGCATCAGTGAATGAATATTTGATTTATTAGCTGTGCTTTTTATTCCTTCTTCTTTATAAGCATGATTTTTACTTTGTGGTATGACGGTGTCACACCGCTGTTAAAAACACCAGCTCTACAATCTCACAACACACCGCGTCGGCGACACATTGTGAGCTTGTAGATCGGCCGCCTTCCCGGCCACGCAAACACACCGCCATACGACGGCGCATAAATCGGGGCATGACACAGTGGAACGTTAACCCATTAAGACCGGGAACGCATCTGTGTCATTTTAAGATTTCTATGGCTATTCAAAAATCGTGAAAATGTGTGCAAATCTTTGAATACATATATTTTTTTAAGCGAACATTTTCTGCTCAAATCTTTGCTTCTGGTGGGGATCCCGGGAACAACATATGGTGAACAGATGGGGGTCCGCAGCCAAATACATATCATTTTGGGGGTCCTTGACATGAAACAGTTTGAGAATTTGAATTATAGCAACATAAGTTTTTTCCAAAAAAAACTGTTAGGATTTAGAAGACATTTGCAGAATCCCCCCAGAAGCAAAGATTTGAGTTACAAATGTTCGCTTTAAAAAAAAATATATATATTCAAAGATTTGCACAAATTTTCACGATTTTTCAAAAATAGCAAATATACAAGCTACGAGCTTGTAGATCTGCTATTTTTGAATAGCCCAAAGATATCTTAAAAATGACACACAGATGCATTCAGTTCCCGGTCTTAATGGCTTAATAAACAAGGGACGGTCACTGGATTCAACCTCTCTACTTACCGCATTAGCACTGACAAAGCGACGGTGCCAAGAACGCAAGACAGAGGGCTGCAGTAAATCCACCAGCTGACCTTCGCTGGTCTCAACAGGCGAGTAAGCGACGATACAAATGTATTTTTCATGGGTTTATGGCGCGTTCAGGGAGCAGAGCAGGACAACAAAACACTAAACAAAACAAAAAAAGAACAATGCGTACAATAATGCATATTGATTTTTCTTCTCGTCTCCAAGGAAATATATATCATTTAAAAAATTAAACTTTCCAAACAATGAGGCTTATTTTGGGCACTGATGCATGTTGGTCATAATGATTACTTTCTAGAGGGAGTATCAAACTGTATGCAATAGAATGGTGTAAAGTAACTAAGTACATGTACTCAAGTACTGTACTTTTTTAGTCCAATTTTTAGGCATTTTTACTTCACAGGAGTATTTCCAATTGTCAGTACTTTTACTTCTACTCCACTACATCTCAGAGGCAAATATTATACCTACATTAACCACTACAGCCCTATATATATTTTGGCCATTTGAAAATAGCAGATCTACAAGCTCACAATGCGTCGCTTGTGAGCTTGTAGATCTGCTATTTTCAAAAGATTTGTCTACATTTTCTACAATTGAAAACTTGTGAAACGGGACATTCTGCGCAACGAGTACTTTCTACTTTTGGTACTTTAAGTACACGTTGATACCAATACTTTTGTACTTTCACTCAAGAAAATTTTGAATTCCAGACTTTTACTTGTAACAGATTATTTCGACATTGCAATATTGGTACTTTTACTCAAGTAAAACATTTGAGTACTTTTACCACCACTGTAAACAGTATATGGGCTTAATTACACTGATGCTGTGAACAGGAGTTTGTCAAATTACTCTGGAGAAAATAGAGTGATTATGGATATGCAAAATTATGCGACTATTACATTAACTGATTAACACCTCAACACATTATTCTAAAGACTTGCAACAGTAGCATTTGGCAGTCTTCTGCCAGTCTGAAAATACTTCTTGCTGTGCTGTTTGAAATCATCCATTCCTCAGTCAAAACCCATCCGGCCCCGTTCTGTCTGCGGGAACACTCAATCAGCAAATTGCACAGGATTTAATGAAAAACTTTTATGAGTTCTGAGGCAGGTCCTGAGAGAGAAGGGTTCACTGTTTCTACACTTCCAACAAGCATTATTAACAGGTATTAACCCATTAAGACCGGGAACGCATCTGTGTCATTTTCAGATTTTTTTTTGGCTATAAAAAAATAGCAGATATACAAGCTTATATACAAGCTTGTAGATCTGCATTATTTTTTTTTAATGGTGAAAATGTGTGCACATCTTATATATATATTATATATATATAAAATAATAATATATATATATATGTTTTTAAAAAGAACATTTTTACTCAAATCTTTGCTTCTGGGGATTCTACAAATGTCTTCTAAATCCTAACAGTTTTTTGAAAAAAAAACGTATGTTGCTATAAGTGTTTCTCAAACTGTCAAGGACCACCCCAAAATGATATGTATTTGGCCGTGGACCCCCATCTCAAAATATTCCAGGGACCCCCAGAAACAGAGTTGAAAATGTTCAGTTTAAAAAAAAATATATATATATATATATATGTTGAAAAAAATGGACACATTTTCACGATAACAAAAATAGCAGATCTACAAGCTCATAGCGCGGCACTCGGTGCTGCGCTATGAGCTTGTATATCTGCTATTTTTTAATAGACCAAAAAAATCTTATAATGACACCGATGCGTTCCCGGTCTCAATGGATTAAAGTAGTCACGTACGATCAAAGCTGTGTCTCTACCTAGACTGTAATCAGGTCATCCCACTTTGGTCTGACAGACTGCAACACAATGCTGTTGACTCATTTCTTACTATGTTGTCAGAGTAGAGTTAAGATTTCACAGGAAATGTTTGCTCTATCGTAGACAGTATAGAGTAGTGATCCTCAAACATCTTTGGCTCAGGGTAGCCTGCAAATAACCTTTTCATCCACGGCGCGCCTGAATCACCCCCGAACTAGAAAAAGTGCTGCTCGGAGCACAGGTCTCCGCCAGGTCAGGTTAGGTTATTGTGGGCCAACAATGTTGGGAATTCGCCAATGAGGCTGGAATGTGAAGGATCGGATGGATCCCTCTTGATCACTTGACTAAAGAGATAATCATGTAAGGATTTGCGTGATGTTTGGACAACATTTGTAGGAGTAATCTAAAAAAAACAATGTTTCGCAAAAATCGGCCTCCTGGTGGCGCTATAATAGGGCAATGTTGAAAGGGTGGCATTTGTTCCTCAACGTAGTGCGTATGTGCGTGCGAAGTTTCAATCAATCGGACACTGCGTTCATGATTTGTGGCATTTTGTTCTAAACGGGCCAGTCCTGCAAACTGTAGATATCAATCTTAGCCAATCAGGGTGGAATATGAGAAATCAAACACACAATGACTATAGAGATCGTGTGTACTGATATGCGTGAAATTTGGATAAAATCTGAAGGAGTAATATGCAAAAATGTGTTGCCTCCGACCTGTGGCGCTATAAAAGGCAGATGTGAAAAATGCAGGGCAAAGGTTGTTCCTTGACCTCTAGGGAGTGCACATACAGTACAAAGTGTGCACATACAACGTTTTACACAGATCGGTGCAGTTATAGGTAAAAACACGAATCTGCCTGTTATAGCGCCACCATGAGGCTAAATTGAACATTTTCAAGTGCCATTTCTTTCTCGGCCTAGTGGGAATGTGCGTGCAAAATTTCACGGAAATTGAACGCTGTGTTTATGATTTGAGGCATTTTGTTCAAAACGGACCTATCCTGCAAACTTTGGAAGCCATTTTTAGCCAATCAGGATGGAATATGAAAAATCTGAAAGACCAGTTTCGTTTAATGACTATTAGATACTGTGTACCGATGTGTACTGTGTTATGTGTCATGTTTGGATAAAATCTGTAGGGGTACTGTCAAAAAATGTGTTTAGCAAAAATCGGCCTCCTGGTGGCGATGGTGGTTATAACAGGCCCATGTGAAAGATGTGGGGCAGAGGTTCTGAATTGGCATCCAGGGAGTGTGTGTGCACAGTTTTGCTGCAATCAAGCTAACTGTGCTGGAGATTAGCTGTACACAGACAGAATGACGGACTGACGGACAGGGTGCAAAACATACTCTCGCCATGCCTTTCGGCCTGGCGGAAACAAATAGAGGATACATTATATATCATATTACGGTAGGTAAATGTGTAAATCTTTCCCCTAAGCTACAGTATGTCACGACGAAAACAATATCCGTTTCCATTAGGACAGATTGAAAATAACTTTATTCTTTACCTTTAACCACTTGCGTCATTAGCCAAAAAAAACTGCCGATCTACAAGCTCACAACGCGTCGCAACTCGCAAGGTTACGTGTTGTGAGCTCGTAGATCTGTAGAGATTTGGCGTAGATGGAAAAAGAAGGCAGAAAATACAGTGCCTCTCAGGCACAGAGGGTCTAAGTGGTTAAACTGAAGTGATATTGAGGAATTCCAACTGCAACTGTACATGCACTAAACTTCAAGGGAAAATGTGAATAGCGGACTGCTGCTTTAGCACTCTCTGGCATTCTACTTGAGATACTGTATAACAGTCTGTCAGGCATGGTGTGACCTATGGAAGACGGTTACTGATTCTCTCTGGTCTCTACAGGGATACTTCTCTCACAGTCCTCCCAGCCTTATCCATTTTTACATTTTTCTCATAAAAAATGTTACATGTGCTGTTCTCATGGAAACAAACATCTTAATTACCAGCACCACGCCGAAAAAGAAATAAGCAAATAAATGTATTCATTGACCCATTAAGACCAGGAACGCATCTGTGTCACTTTAGATTTCTTTGGGCTATTCAAAAGTAGCAGATCTACAAGCTCATAGCGCGGCACCGAGTGCCGCGCTACGAGCTCGTAGATCTGCTATTTTTTGAAAAAAACGTGTATATATCTTTTTTTTTAAAGCAAACATTTGTAACTCAAATCTTTGCGTCTGTGGGGGGCCCTGGAACTAAATATTTTGAGATGGGGGTCCGCGGGCCAAATAAATATCATTTTGAGTGGTCCTTGATATGAAAAAGTTTGAGAACCACTGCTGTAGCAACATCAGTTTAAAAAAAAAAACTGTTAGGATTTAGAAGACATTTTGTAGAATCAGCCTCAGGTCTGAATGGGTTTACAAATATTCATTCATTCATTCACTCGTTCATTCATGGGAGGTCATTAGGATGTTTCCTTGAGAACAGCATATACCCCCCCACCCCCTCTCTGTCTCTCTCAAACAATTTGCTGTTGACAGGAGGGCTCTGTGCAACAATCATTAAATTGACATTTTGCAGAGCACTGGGTAAGCCAAAAGGGAATTGAAAGGAGAATTCCAAAAAAAAGACATTTGAAAACAGGAAGAGATAACAGACATTTTGTTTGCCTTCTGTTCCTCAGATCTTTATGAAAGATGACAGATCGTCCCTTAGATGTTTCTTTCTTAAATGACAAAAAAACAGAAGAAGATTGGTGTCTTTGAATTCTCATCTCTAGCAGCAGTAAATCATAGCCACCACCCAGGCAGTTCAATACACCGTTTGAAGAATGTGTGCAAAACACTTTGATTGAGTTTTGAAACCATAGAGAGGTGCACAAAAAGCTGACTGTGTGGTGTTACTGCATGCAAAGCCTCCGGCAGTTACCCCAGTGGCAGGTATGCTGACAGGTTGACAAACATGGTTCACGTTTGAATGCATCCGTTTTGAATGCCCATCAAAGGTTCCTCTGCTAAGTTTAACCCGTATATCTGCTGGTTTTGAATAGCCAAGAAATCTAAAAATGACACACAGATGTGTTCCCGGTCCTAATGGGTTAATGTAACCAAATATCTGCTGCTACGGTAGACTCGTCGCTCAGTGGTCCTTCTGGCCGATCTACACGGTCACAGCTTTTTTTCTGTTCTGGCCCCACAGTGGTGGAATGAACAGCCGATCTACAAATGTCTTCTAAATCCTAATAGTTTTTTGAAAAAACTTTCTATATCAGTGGTTCTCAAACTGTTTCATGTCGAGGACCCCCAAAATCATATGTATTTGGCCGCAGACCCCCATCTCAAAATACTTTGTTCCAGGGACCCCCACCAGAAGCAAAGATTTGAGCAAAAAATGTTCGCTTTAAAGCCGCAGAGTCACTGCCTATCTTTCGCCGCAGGCTGAAAACCCACCTCTTCAGGAAACACTACCCTTCCTCTTCACCTTGCCTACTTGTTGTTAACTAGTTGTACAAACTCTTGTTTTATTGTTTTATTGTTATGTTTTACTGGATCTTGTTTATTCGATACACTTATTTGTTTTAGCTCTTGCTCATTTGATTTTCCTATTTTGTCTCATCTGTTTAAGAAAGAAAGGTAGCTGATATATAGCACTTTTACCTTAGCGCTAGGTATACTCTTAGTTGCTTGTTTTAGAAGAGAATGCACTTAATGCTTCTGGTGATTAGTAGTTTCGTTCCCTAACTATGTTGAATGCACTTATTGTAATTCACTTTGGATAAAAGCGTCTGCTAAATGACTGTAATGTTATGTAATGTAGTAGACGTCCTCATGTCCTCAGGTGACAACCGTAAAATAAAATAAAAATGTCTCAATAGGAAACGAAAAGTGAAAATAGCAGATCTACAAGCCCACAGTGCGTCGCATGACGGCATCCTATAGTATATAGGCCTATAATAATTAGCCCTATAGTAAGCCCTATAATATAGTATAAATTATAGGGCTTACGTGAAATTGGCTGATCTACAAGCTCACAACATCTTGCATGGCGACACCCTATAGTAGAGTAAATAGCCCTATAGTATATATCCCTATAGTAAGCCGCATAGTACAGTATATCTGTAGCACTTGGTTAATCTGAAGCCATTATCCATCATTATCTAATATCATCATTGCGGTTCATTTTTATTTGACCGACGCTGTGCATCCTCCAGATATAATTGATGTTTATATAACCAAATGACCTAAAATAGAATGATGACATTTCCATGTCTGAATAACAGGTAATTTGCCTCAAAGCAAAACTTCAAAGCTGTGAGCGAGATAATATTTAAAAGAAAAAGAAAAGTGCTGAAATAAATGTCCAACATTATGCTATTATTATTTCTTTGACGACAGAACAAAAGTTGGAAGGCAGATTCAGCTTCACATTAACTGTGATAACATGACAGATTACTCAAGGCTGCTGCTTTGTGTTAGTGTGAGATACTTTCAGAGAGAGGAGGGTGTTTACCAAGACAGGTGGCAATGGCTGATCCTCAGAATGAACGCATCATTAACCAATTTAAACCTCGAACGCGTCTGTGTAACCACTTAAACCATTATTTTATACTTTGGCTATTCAAAAATAGCAGATCTACAAGCTCATACGAGCTTGTAGATCAGCTATTTTTGAATAGCCAAAGCTTGTATCTGCTATTTTTGTGCAAATCTTTGAATACATATATTCTTTTGAAACAACATTTTTAACTCAAATCTTTGCTTCTGCTGGGGGTCCCTGGAAAAACATATTTTGATGGGGACCGGCGGCCAAAAACATATCAGCACCACTGATATAGCAACAATAGTTTTTTTTTCAGAAACATTAAGACATTTGTTGAGACATTTGACAGTTACAAAATATACATTCAAAGATTTGCAAAAATGTTCACGATTTTTCAAAATAAATAGCAGATCTACAAGCTCATAGCGCAGCACTCAGTGCTGCGCTATGTGCTTGTACATCTGCTATTATTTTAACAGCCAAAGAAATCTAAAAATGACAGATGCGTTCCCGGTCTTAACACATTGACTGCCAGAGGTTAATCTCATAATGTACTCACCAGTGCCAACGTTTTATTGTTGTTTTTTGTTTTTTTCACGTCGCCATAGACCTTGTTAAAATCCTTAAAATTGAGCTGTGCACTGTTTGTAAACATTGTGGAGATCTGCCTGGTTCTAGCAGTGAAAACCACGTGTCAAACGGAGCCGCCATGTTGTAGTTAGAACGGTTTATGTTAAACAGTGATCACAGAGGAGAAAAAACTACAAGGAGAAAATGGGGTTTCAGTTTCGTCATTAGAACGAGGGCCGACGGGATCGGCAAAACCGGATCCCGAATAATTCGTTTTCCGGTGGTGTTACAATGAAATGTGCCGTATCGAAAATTGAAAAAACGGAAAAAGCACCACAGCCCGTAGGCTACGGCATTGGTTCTCAAAGTGGGGTCCGGGGACCCCCAGGGGTACTTGAGGGAGTTCCAGGGGGTCCCCAGCTAAATGATAGATTAGGCACCAAATGGACCCTTATGGGTCTGTAACTCTGAGAGTGTACAAATGGAACCAAATGGACCCTAACGGGTCCATTTGGTTCCATTTGTACACTCTCAGAGTTACATTGACATAGATTTTACAATATCAATTGCGGTCCAAGTGATAGAAATGCCATTAAATGGGGGTCTGTAGCCCTAATGCATGTCAAACTGGGGGTCCTTGAAATTAAAATGGTTGAGAATCACTGCTAGAGTCGTAGAAAATCTTCTCTTATTGGGGGTCCCTGGCATATCTTTTGAAATGGGGGTCCGCGGGCTAATAAGTGTCAATTTGGGGGCCCTTGACAAGAAGAAGTTTGAGAACCACTGGGCTACGGGATCGGCGCTTTACGGTTGGATTTATCGGCCCGTAGGCTACGGGCCTGGCGGTGGTAGTGTTAATGGGTTAAGCTCCATTTGAATGGAGTGCACAACAAAAGCCCAGAGTATTAAAAGGAGAATGTATCTCTTGAGATATAATAAAAGGATAATTCTACAGTAAAATCTGATTATGTTCCAGAGAGCAAGACGCTAAAAGGAGGCATCGGGAGATAAAAGATACTAGATATGATTATAGCATCTCTCTTTTTTTAAGTCTGAAGGAAGTTATTCCACATTGGCTAAGCCATCGAGAATTACAGAATTAGTGAGCAGATGAACTGAAACGTGTGTCAGTAGAAGAGATGCAGACTGTGCAAGCTTGGCGGTATACTGTTCAAAAGATAATTGGAAACTGCTTGTCAAATCTCAATAGGCCAAATCCTCCCCACACATTAATTCACAATTATATAGTGATGCAATGCATGTCTGATTTAAAAATATGTATTATTAACACATTACATATTAAGTGTATTTGACATGTCCACAGACGTGTGTGAGCCTCAGCAGTTCATTAAATATATTAACCTAACCTTTATATAACCAAGTAGAAACCTGGATTAAATATTTATTCGGAAAGAGATCCACGGGAAAGAAGACTGCATCAATCATAAGCCTAAAAACCTAGCAGGCAAAATGTCATTCAAAGATGTAGATAAAGCAAACATTTAAAACCTAAAGAAAAGGTCATAAAAAAGCGAGTGCAGACTCATTCTGAACATTCTAGAGATAGCAGTTTAATATCAGCAAGCATAGGACTAAGTGTCAGGCCTAAATACTGTAGAGATCCTTGTCTACTCCCTTCATTAAATATCTCCAGGCTTCACCTGCATTAAAAAAACAATATGATTACATCCACGGTATAGATGTAGTCCTGCAATACAGATGACCTTTGCTTCACAATAAACGTATTAGGCTTGTGTATGGTTAAATACTTGTACAAATGTGTGTAAAACACAATATAACAGGGACAAGACGTGTACAAAGAAAACTAGGAAAGGTGCCAAAACCGGGATTTCTCCTGTTTTCAAAGAGTAGCCGTTGAGTGCCGAACTCGGGAAATCTTGTGTTTTATTTTTAGTTTTTTTCCACAAGGGGGGGGGGCTAGCGCAACTTTGGAATCACCCACGGTGCCTCTTAAATGGAAGGGACAGATGGATCACTTTGCCAAAAAAACTGTCTTCTGTCCGCTCCCATTCTATCTCCTTGATAAAAACCTCCGTATCAACTTAACTTTTTACAGTGGTGAAAACGAGCCATTTTCGGTGCGCGATCGCTCCGCAATGGCGGCTCGCGCGAGAGATGTTTTTTTTTTTCTCCCTGCATTTTTGACGAGACGAGCTATATTCAACGGCCTTTAACAAACGACCGGGGGGTTCGCGATGACTTTTTTTTCTTTTCTTGCGGGAGCACAGTGATACCCTCGTTGTTCAGCAACGCGTCAGGGAATTGATCAAACTGGATAGAAATAGTCTGTGACTACTACTAGTTGAAAGGGTAAGGAAAACCAAAAATCGCTGGCAGTGGGCGATTGATTTATGTACAGTATTTAAAGGTAGGGTAAGTGATTTTCTTTGGTTAAAATAAGTGTTAAATAGCTCTATATTCTGATAGTACTCATTGCTATAGAGTGTTTGTTCAGTAAAAGGAGTCTCCTTGTCTCTCCAGCTCTTAACAAAATGGAGAATGCATTTTCAGTTTCATTTCCAATTTTATCCAATCAGGACAGAGAACTCAATCAGGATATAGATTAAACAAGTGAAATTGGAAGTGATGACACTAAGAAATGAGCAGGAAAAATTGGACCTGGAACACTATAAAAATGAAGCTTAAAAATGGGTACTTTCTCCTGATTGGCTGAGATTTTGACACCTACCGGAAAGTGTATTTTCTGTTTATTAAAGAGCTGGAGAGACATGGAGACATCTGTTACTGAACAAACACTCTATAGCAATGATTACTATCAGAATATAGTGCTTTAACCTTTTAACAAAATACTTTTTGTTTTAACCAAAAAATATCACTTACCCTACCTTTAATTTGGCAGTGAAAGAGTAAGAATAAGAAAAAATTGTGCCGTCATAACAACAAGCACCACCCGCAACAACAACCCCGCACTATCATTCCCGGCGTAGAACCATCAAGCAGACATCATGCCACAAATCACAGCCTGTAAAGTCCAACCAGGGGAATACTTAAGCACACAAAGACATTTTATGCACTTTCCCTGGAAAACCAAACACGTCAAAAGCGTGCGGACCAGGGGGAGGAGGTGTCAGGGGGAGGGCTTGGCCGTGTGATGGAACGGCCACTTCTTGACCCCTAACAGCTCATTGAGACGTGTGTGGTGGGAGGGCTGGGTGATCATTAGAGGGGCTTTATTAATGTGAAGTGAAACAGTCACAGAGGTGTATCAGCTGGTTGTAAACGGGCCGTGATATACACCGTGGCGGGCAGTCAGTGTGGTGTGTAGATAAACGGCCCTCCTGAGAGAGAGAAGTGCTGCTGCGACCAGGCAGGCGGGCGGGCGGGCAGGTCCGCCCTCAGGCTTGGTGGATGGGGGGGGGGGGGGGGGGGGGGGGGTGGATGGTGGGTTGCGGGGGGGTGGGGGAAGGGGCGGGGTGGTTGAGCGGTCGTGGAAAGGTGCTTAGCAGCTTCACCAGGGGAATAACCCCAGAGATAGAGGGACCCAGAGTGGAATGAATGTCCGTTCAGGCAGTGGTGGCCGGTGGTTGGGGGGGAGGGGGGCGGGGGGGTGAGGTAGAATAGAAACCACAGGCCGGGGGGGGGGGGGGGGGGGGGGTGAGGTAGAATAGAAACCACAGTCCTTTTATAGACGGGAGGCAGTGTGAGCAATGCTGCTCGGCCACTGGGATGGCACAGGGAACAGAAGACAAGATGAGTCACAAGCTAACACCACCGGGGGGGCAGGGATAACCCCCTCTCTCTTTAAAGCAGAGACACATATCTCCTGGGAAATAGTTTAGCTATAGCCTCAGATACTGAGGGGGGGTTGTGTGAATGTGTGTGTGTGGGGGGAGGGGGGAAGGATTTGGGTTTGAAGGCATTTCCCTGCAGTCACCTATAAGCTGCCTCGATATCGATGGCCATGCAGTGACATTCTAACCTTCGTTGTGTCTGTGGACACAAGGGGGGGGGGGGGTTTATTTACAGGCTTATTACGCAGTGAATTTAAAAAACACCACTGAGCCACAGTGGGGAGGAAACATGCATTAAAGCTGCCAACGTTGCACTTGATAAAACGGTGTTGAGTGTGAGAGTGGAGAGAAGAAAAAAAACATGCATTACACACACAGGCTCACAGTTTGTAGTGTATAGAGAGTGTTTAGCAACGCAGGAGGTGCATTCTTATGTACTCTCTCCGTTTTTCCAGGCGTACTACAGTAAGTGTCCTTGAAGGGGTTTCATTGTTCCATTTGACAGCTGCTGGCTGACGCCTGTGCTCATATAACCAGATTAGAGACACAGAGCACTATATAAACTCCTGGGTGTTCATTTAACTCTGTGAGTGTACAAATGGAACTGGGTTTGTACACTCTCAGAGTTACACAGACACATAAAGGTTCCATTTAGGTTCCAATTCGTACACTCTAAATGAACATTCAAGGTTTTTACTGTGAGCGGGAGGTGGGATGTGCTGGATGGATAATGTAATGTGAAAGGAATGAAATCAATAAGCAGAACACCAGAGAGGTGGCGCGTGGCGGCATAAGCTTATATAAATAAATAAACAATAATAAATGCATGGGGAAAAGTAAATTGGGCTATTTTATGGAGATGAGCTCCGTGTAAATATCCTTTCACACCGTGTTTAGGAACGCTATATGTGAGGCTAAAACAGAACTCTTTGTGTACACACTTACAGTTAGCTTGTAGACACCCATCCTTATTCAGACTAACGTATTAACTTGTTGTTTGTGGTGTCTTATGTTTGATTACTAGGTTTAACTTACTACTTGTTTATTGTTTTAGGTGTGAACCTTGTATAAGCCCTATATGGGTTTCCTTTCTCACCTGCACTTATGTCTGTGTTTTTTAATAACGTTTTTATCAGCTTGCAAAGCACGCTGGTCTAAGAAGAGACTGAGTCTAGTCTACTTTCTCAACACTTTTTCATCATTGGCTGTCCTTTAAGCCAATGGGGATACTTTCCCACACTCTGAAAGGGCGGTCTCGTCCTCCCAAGCTATGGTACTAGACACGCCTGCCCGTGTTGCCAGGTTCTGCGAGAGAAATAAGCAACAGGTCTAAGCCAACGGGGAGCCACTAGCAGTGTTACCAGATTCTGCGAGACAAATCAGAGAAAACAGAAAGCAAGCTGGTATACATGACTGAGTCATGTCTTGTTTTTATTGCGCGAATAAATAAACAAAATCAAATACTATATAATAGACCAAATCTAAACTGCTACTTTTGACATACTGTATCAGCACCTCCCCTGCCCAGTCAGTAGACTCTGAAATGGCAAGATATAATAAGTTGGTATTGTCAACGGTTATAGAAACGGACAAGTCTGGATGGGTACAAGTACACTCTCCTCGCCTACAGCTATAAATCGTTGCCTCAGGCATGGTATTTTAAGTATGGGAACAGTTTTTAAACGCTTGCATTATTACCAACAGTGTAAGTCACAAACTGAATGTGATTTTTTTTTGGGTCGGAAAGAATGAAGGGCCAACTGTTGCGATTGTTGCTGCACTCCTTCATATGCACACGGGACAGGCCATCGCATTCTGAGGCATTCAGCAAAAGCTGCTGTAGCCTACTACAGTACACCTACAGTTAGTTTGCGAGAAGGCATATCTATGCAGCTTTAACCCATTAAGAGCGGGAACGCATCTGTGTCAAATTGTTTTAGATTTCTTTGGGCTATTCAAAAATAGCAGATATACAAGCTCATAGCGCGGCACCGAGTGCCGCGCTATGAGTATGTAGATCTGCTATTTTTTTGGGGAAAATCATTGTGAAAAGGTGCGCAAATCTTTGAATATATATATTAACGTTTTTAACTAAAATCTTTGCTTCTGGGGGATTCTACAAATGTCTTCTAAATCTGTTTTTTGGAAATATTATTATTATATTATTGTTGCTATATTATCAGTGATAATTATGACCCCCCCTCCCCTCCCCATCTCAAAATATGTTGTTCCAGGGACCCCCAGAAGCAAATATTTGAGTGGAAAATGTATATTCAAAGATTTGCACATTTTCACGTTTTTCCCCAAAAATAGCAGATCTACAAGCTCATAGCGTGGCACTCATGCAAGCTTGTATATCTGCTATTTTTGAATAGCCCAAAGAAATGTAAAAATGACGCAGATGCGTTCCCGGTCTACATGGATTAAACCACTACGCTCGATAGCAACTTGGAATAATTCGAGGAAACATATGGTAGCCTCAGCCTCTGCAGTAATAAGATTATCCACAGAGAAACGTCTCCAGCACAAGCTTGCAGTTCAGCTGCCAGCAGGTACTCCATGCCAACTGTGCTTCACATGAGTTAATAAGCCACCATGACACTAAGCCTGTATTAAAATGGGGGTTAGTTAGAACATTGGAGATGAAGGGAATTACTTTTGCCCCGGCAGATCAGTATCTGGATTGCCAAACGATGTCGCATTCCATTTAAATCAGTTGAATGTCAAAGGCCTAAATACTTTGGATAAACTATTAAAGGCTGTTAAATGGCTGCCGGTGGTGCCTTGGCGGACGACGTTCTTCGGTTTAGCAAAATAACCCATTCCTTTTTTTCACTGCCCCAGTGCTCATGTTTGCAAAGCAAGCACACTGTGAGTTATCTAACCCATTTAGACCGGGAACGCATCTGTGTGTCATTTTAGATTTCTTTGGCCATTCAAAAATAGCAGATATACAAGCTCTTAGCGCGGCACAAGCTTGTAGATCTGCTATTTTTGAAAAGAAAGTTGTGAAAATGTGTGCAAATCTCTGAATAAATATATACATTTTTAACTCAAATCTTTGCTTCTGGGGGTCCCTGGAACAAAATATTTTCAGATGGGGGTCAGCGGCCAAATACATATAATTTTGGGGGTCCTTGACATGAAAAAGTTTGAGAACCACTGATATATATAGCAACATAAGTTTTTTCAAAAAACAAACAGAAGCAAAAATTTGAGTTAAAAATGCTTAATTTTTATATATATATATATATATATATATATATATATATATATATATATATATATATATATATATATATATATATATATATTGCACAAATGTTCACAATTTAAAAAAAATAGCAGATCTACAACCTCATAGCGCGGCACTCGGTGCCACGCTATGAGCTTGTAGATCTGCTATTTTTGAATAGCCAAAGAAATCTTAAAATTACACAGATGCGTTCCCGGTCTTAATGGGCTAAATATGGTATCTCTGCCTGTGCAAATGGGGGCCTTTTTTTCACAGATGTTTTGTGTGGAACGGGAAGCTTTTGTTCATACGAGGCAGACAGGCAAGCCCCCACTGGGGCATCACACAGACATGATGACAAGATTGCGCTGCCGTTTGGGATCGCAACGTGAGGTTGAAGAGCCCTCTGCCTGGAAGCTACAGTATATACGCCCTAACGAGGGTCTGCTTTACAACGTGATAAATAGTGGGATCGTTCACTGGAAGTGACTTAATTCTCCATTCCCCAGGAAGAGAGTGCGATGCTTAATTCTGCTTGGAAACAGATCTGTTGAGCTACTGTATATCATGAAGTGTTTATCCTGGTTGGTTACATCATCAGAAGCCTGAAATACAAATATAGAAATTGGTACTGTAACTGTGCCTAGAGTGATAAGTCATGTTGACACTGTATTATTCTTTTTTTGACAAACATTATTATGGTTTGTTTGCATGCTGTTGCGTTTAAAAAAATGATTTTTGTTACTGTACATTGAGATAAAAGAGGAAGACGTTTTTTTCCAGATTCAATATAATAACAATAATAAAATAGACGCCTTAAAGATGGAGTGCCATGATATTTTTCAACCCTAAAACCTGATCATAAGGTATTAATATTATGTAAGGATTTTTTTTCAAAAAAAAAAAAGTGTACAGAAAATGAATAATAAATAAAAATAAAAATAAAAAAAAATGTTTTTATGTGGACACGCCTCCAGTTCATTAAGTATGCCTGGTTCTCACCGTAGCACCTCCTCCACCACCTTAGCACTTCCAGATTTCAGCCTCCAGGAAGAAACTCCAAATAATCAGAGAAGACATAAAACACCATAAAACCACCACCGGGGGGCTTAATGAAGTTCTATCAACCTCATAGCCACATGAAAAACAGAAAAAGTGCAAAAACATGGCACCAGCTCTTTAACAGACGACGTCATACTGGTTGCAAATGAAACCCATTCTGTCAGGTCTCGCTAGGGCGCGCAGCACTATAGCCAACACACAAGAGAGGGTCGGGGGGTGCAGCGCCATAGCGCACCCCGAAACAACAGGTTGAGAATTGATTGCATGAAACAATCACCTGTGCATCCAGTCTCAATGTTAGTAAACAAATAATTGGTCTATACATAACTTGTGTAAAACTATTATGAATAAAATGGTCCACATGCGCCACAGCAGTAAATTCTAAATTAACTCTTTTCCTGCCATTGACGAGATTTCTCGTTTTTCTCTGCATGGCTCAGCCAGCCATCAACGAGTTGTTTTTTGCTTTTTTAATGTTTCGTTTATCACAAAGGAAGCAGGAGATAACGCGATGCGAAGATTTTCTGCTCCATTCACTTCAATGTAAAAAAATAAACGGAGACAAAATTCACATTTTACCTATTTTTGCAATGTATTTTCTCTGGCAGGGAAGGGGGTAGATTGTGTATATACTCGGGCAGTTAAAGAGTTAAAGCAAAACAGCATGTAATTCATGGTAAGCTGTGACCACCAGCTCCCCGGTTTGAACCGACAGACATTCTGAGCTCACTCACTCCACTGCATCCCGCGGGTTGCTGCTCACATCACATCCCATTCAAAACACTTGATGACGTGATTGACCTTCAAGGAGAGACCAAGGTAATGGCACCCCTCCTCTACCTGCACTATAGGGGAATGATCCAGCCCTATACTTCCATCAGCAGGAACCGGCACTCTTCATCTCCTAAAACACACGCTCCAAGCGTCCTGCACTCTTCTCCCTCTTTGCTCAGGAGTTGTGGAATGACTCCTAACCCCCCCCTACCCCCCCCCCATCAGTCAGGACTGCAGAATCACTCTCCCATCTTCTACCACAGTCTGACAACTCATCTCAGTGGCGTGCACAGACATTTTGAGGGGCAAGTGCTCAAGTAAATTATACTTTTTTTTGTTTACTTGGTCTGCTCTTTTTTCCCTACACCTATATATCTTTGCCAAAAATAGCCGATCTACAAGCCCACAACGCCTCGCAGCGCGAGGCGTTGTGAGCTTGTAGATCTGCTATTTTTGGCTAAAGTTCTCCTCAGAAAAGGGATGCTAGGTTTCGAGTGGTTATGGTAAAAAGAAAAATCATATTACATAAAGATTTGGCGGACCCCCTGTAGTAACTCTGAGGACCCCCTTGGGGTCCCGGACCCCCTGTTGAAGACCCCTGCTGTAAACTAAAAAAAAAAAAAACAGTTTTTTTCTTCTTTTTTTCAAAAGGGCACTTCTGGTCAAGAGGGCAAAGGGCAGGTGCTCTAGCACCACCTAGAGTCTATCTGTGCACGTCCCTGCCCATCTTCTGCCACAGTCTGATAACTCAACGCCACGTCATCCCTCCTCCCCCAGCACTTCGTTATTTATTTTTATCAGTACTTGTTTCCTGTTTAGATAGATGGCAGTTGTTCGTTCATGTATGTATGTTATTTACAGTAGATACATACAATTTAGGCATTTAGTAGACGCTCTTAACAACTCTCTCACACTGCCAAGGACGACTTATGACGAGACATCGTCATAACGCCCTGGCTTTTCTTTTTTGGGGAAAAACGTCCAGAACCCGATATAACGTGATCCGAAGATTTACTGTACTGCTCCATTCACTCCCTGGTTAACTTAAAATTAAAAATCCTGTATCTCGGCTCCTGTGTACTTTTTTTTTTTTACCATGTAAAACACATCCCATCTATCCTGAACCGAACTGTTCTGCTGCAGCTCCCTACTGTATGTGATACTGTATATCGTCCCTGAATCGTAGCATCGCCCATGTATATAGATATGTATCAGATTGTCTTTATAAGGGAAAGAAATGCGCACCCCTTCTGTCTGTCTGTCTGTCTGTCCCTCCATACCATACATGGACAACTGGCGGCCCGGGGGCCACATGCGGCCCCCACCTTCACTTAATGCGGCCCGCAGGTTAATACTGGAATAGTGATATATTATTGATTTCAGCTGTTACAATTCCAAACATGCAAACATGACCCACTTAATTACTTCAGTCTATATTAGTAGCTTAATGACTAGTATTAAAATTCTATTGTCTTTTTTTTGTCCAATGTATTTGTATTTAAGTTCATAAAGTTAACATAAGTATAACTAAATGCATTTGAAATTAAATACAAATTTTACTTTTCAGGATTACAATTCAAAATAGCAAAACAATCTGGATTCCAATTCAAAAGTAGCAAAAATAGCAGATCTACAAGCTCAAAACGCGTCGCAGAGCGACGCGTTTTGAGCTTGTCGATCGGCTATTTTTGCTACTTTTGTGTGACATAGACTGGCGAAAAAAGTTACAATACGGAGAGACAGTATATGCAATGTGGCCCTCTGGAGTGAGTGTGGAAATCTAGTGGCCCTCTCCATCATCAAAGTTGCATCACCCCTGCTCCATACCTTCAGTAGATCCCCATTCACTGCCACAGGTTCCACCGTCTCCAGTCTTGCTCTGTCTTCTCACATTCCATCCCAGCACAGCTTTCTGAGCCTCCTCACAGCTCAGTGAGATGGACCCACTTAGTCTGATCAGTCAGGACTGACTTTCAGAGACACTGCAAAGAAAGAAATGTTTCTTATTTTAATACCTTAAACATTTGAATTGATCATTTTCAATGCAATCCTGAGATCCTGACAAAGAAACTCTTATTTTCTCATATAATGAGTTGTTATCTCTGCCAGGCTGAAGGCTGAGGACAGTGTGTGTGTGTGTGTGTGTGTGTGTGTGTGTGTGTGTGTGTGTGTGTGTGTGTGTGTGTGTGTGTGTGTGTGTGTGTGTGTGTGTGTGTGTGTGTGTGTGTGTGTGTGTGTGTGTGTGTGTGTGTGTGTGTGTGTGTGTGTGTGTGTGTGTGTGTCTGAAGAGGTGAGTCTTCATCAGATTAAGGCAGAAGATTGGGAGTGAGTCTCCATGTCTACACATAACTGCTGTTTGTTTGTCTGTCAGCAGATCTGCCAAGTTCGTTATTTAGAGTTAGACAGATGCTAGGTTTGATGTCTTTGTAGCACTTTATTCACTTGGCTTCTTGGCACTCTATTTACTTGAGCGCGTAGCTTGTTGCTCGACTAGAATTCAAGTTTACTACTTTGTAAGTCGCTATGGATAAGAGCATCTGTTAAGTGCCAACAAAATATAATTGTAATTGTACCGACCAACAGAGTAGCTTATACTAGCTGCATGGTCACAGCTAAAAAGCTCCATGGTGAATCAATCTCAACAAATTGACAGACGTTTTGGTCCTTTGTCTCCCATCTTCTGGATCATGACTAGACTTGCAAAGCCAACTTAAGATCAGCACGTTGCCATGAGAGCAAAACAGGTGTTCAGAAATGAATGAACTGCAAAGCTAATTGTGTGTTCTGTGCCAGTGTGTATGGAGTCAAATTAATGGCCAATGTGTTCCATGCCAAATTGCAATTTAATGAGTCGTGTCACCCTGCCTGTTTAGTGTGTATACGTCATTATATATGACATTGATGTGCTTGTTGACTGCTCACGAGAATGGAGCTAATGGTTCTATGGATGCAGGTTTATCCCGTTCAATCCGGAGGACGCATCTGTGTCATTTTTAGATTTCTTTGGGCTATTCAAAAATAGCAGATACCGGTATACAAGCTCATAGCGCGGCACCGAGTGCTGCGCTATGAGCTTGTAGATCTGCTACATTTATACAGCCAAACGAGTTGGTGACATACAGGCTCTCTCGGTGAGTCCGGAGTGCATTTCAGACGACGGCAAGAGGGTTGTACTGAAACCCAACTTGGCGTTTGTGTGTAAAACTGGAGTGGTGGCTAGGACCCCAGTTGAGACATTTATAACTCAAATCTTTGCTTCTGGGGATTCTACAAATGTCTTCTAAATCCTAACAGTTTTATGAAAAAACATACTGTATGTTGCTTTATCAGTGGTTCTCAAAACTTTTTCATGTCAAGGACCCCCAAAATCATATGTATATGGGCCACGGACCCCAATCTCAAAATATGTTGTTCCAGGGACCCCCAGACGCAAAGATTTGAGTAACAAATGTTCGCTTTAAAAATATATGTATTCGAAGATTTGCTATTTCTTTTACGATTTTTCAAAATAGCAGATCTACAAGCTCATAGCGCGGCACACAGTGCCGCGCTATGAGCTTGTAGATCTGCTATTTTTGAATAGCCAAAGCATAAAATAATGGTTAAAGTGGTTACACAGATGCGTTCCCGATCTTAATGGGTTAACAGTGGTCTCACAATACTGTAGGTCTACACAGCACATTGATATGAACTATTCTTATACAGTGGCATCTCATTTATTATCAGTATAATGACGTTTCTCAACTCCCTTCATAAGTGTATCAGTGACTACATCCAAGGCATTCTATATAGGATAGAAGAAGGCATATTATAATGGAATACAAGATTGATTATTCTTCTTCAGATCAATCATCCCGTGAGTTTGAGACATAATTAAAGGAAGCACCAATAATGACAAAGGAATGTCTTTGTGCGCATCCGGATGCATCAGTGAATACTGTGTGCCAAAGGCTATGGAGTGATGACATGTAAATGTTACATCTCCCAGTTTTCTCAGAGGGAAAGTCTGCACACGCACAGGCTAATTGAAACATAAAAGTGTGTGTGTGTGTGTGTGTGTGTGTGTGTGTGTGTGTGTGTGTGTGTGTGTGTGTGTGTGTGTGTGTGTGTGTGTGTGTGTGTGTGTGTGCTGCATGCAAAGCAAAGACAATACTCTGAAAGTTATTGACGTCATTTTCAGCCAGTATAAATGAACATTGAGACATCAGGGCTGTTGTAGGAAACAGAATGTTCCATTCTATTCTATTTCTACACAATGTCATCTGTGATACGGTGAAATTAATCCTGTTTCTCATCTCTGTTTCTCACACTTTTTATTCCCTCTTTAGTTGTTTTACAACGGTGTCAGAAATATCAGATCTACAAAAGCTCACGACGCGTCGCATAACCATCGCGTCATAAGCTTAAAGGGATAGTTCACCCCAAACAAAATACAAATTATATCGATTAGTCACCGCATGGAGACTTGAATTCATAGATATTTTTTTTGTTTTTGTCGCATTCCTAAGCCAATAATTTGATGATCAGCGGACCGGTAGGCAGCGGTTCCGGTAGGAGACACAAAGGAGACTCTTTGTGTCTCCTACAGGAACTGTACTGCCGTTCATCAAATTATTGGCTTAGGAATGTGACAAAAACAAAACAATATCCATGAATTCAAGTCTCCATGGGGTGACTAATCGATTGGAGAAAAAAAAAGTAATTTTGGGGGTGAACTATCCCTTTAAATATCTGCTATTTCCGGCCGTGTGACAGTCGAAATCTGGGCTTTATTGAGCAACCCGGGGATGAGAATCATTTATTGGCAGTCTTGTTCCGCAGTCCCAACCCCTGTCAACAAACAAGTAGGGATCCCAGCGGGGGCTCCATCGGCTCCCTGGCGAGCAGAGCGCCTTCCCTCGAACCGTAGGTCCTCATCCTCATGGATCGGCTCAGTGTGAAACCCCTCTATGGAGATAGATCTGTTTCTGGGTTTGTGCGGTGGGCAGCGCCGGCAGCCAGCTGTCTCTGTGATTTAACCCATTCAAACCCGGGGAAACGCATCTGTGTAACCGTGTATAATCCATTATTTTATACTTTGGGCTATTCAAAAAAATAGCAGATCTACAAGCTCGTAGCGTGGCACCGAGTGCCGCGCTACGAGCTTGCAAATCTGCAAAAAAAAAAAAATCGGGAAAAATCTTTGAATATACATATTTTTAAAGCAAACATTTTTTACTCAAATCTTTGCTTCTGGGGGGGGAAAGATGTTTTCAGATGGGGGTCCGTGGCCAAATACATATCATTTTGGTGGCTCCTTGACATGGAAAATATGAGCACCACTGATATACTGTAGGTTTTTCAGAAAACTGTTAGGATTTAGAAGACATTTGTAGAATCCCCCAGAAGCAAAGATTTGAGTTACAAATGTTCGCTTTAAAAATCGATATATTCAAAGATTTGCACAAATGTTCATGATCTTTCAAAAAAATTGCAGATCTACAAGCTCATAGCGCGGCACTCGGTGCCGCGCTATGAGCTTGTAAATCTGCTATTTTTTAAAATAGCCAAATAAATCTTAAAAAATGCCACAGACGCGTTTCCCGGTCTTAAGGGGTTAACAGCACGTGTAAATCAGGACCCAGCCTCTGGTCCAGCAGCCAGCCTCATTTCAATCTCTCCACAAATCACAACTCACAGCCAGCATAAGGGGAAGGAGAAGAGGGGGGGAGAGCTATAAATGCGTCCCCAAAATAATCATCCTCCCAGACGCCCTTTCTTATGCCTTCATTTATTAAGTAGATGAGCAGGGATCTGACGTCCATCATAAAATGACACAGAAGATATAGGTTCTGGTCCAGCCCAGACGACAGTCATTTTGTGGCATGCCCTGATTGTCATACATTGTTTTAACCCATTAAGACCGGGAACGCATCTGTGTGTCATTTTTTGATTTATTTGGCTATTCAAAAATAGCAGATATACAAGCTCGTAGCGCGGCACGAGTGCCGCGCTACGAGCTTGTAGATCTGCTATTTTTGAAAAATCGTGCAAATCTGTGCAAATCTTTGAATATATAAAATGTTCAAGCAAACATTTTTAACTCCGTTACTACTTCTGGGGGTCCCTGGAACAAAACATTTTGATATGGGGGCCCACGGCCAAATACATAACATTTTTGATAACCACTTATATTATAGCAACATACCTTTTTTTTTCTAAAAACTGACATTTGTAGAATCCCCAGAAGTAAAGATTTTAGTTACAAAGGTTCGCTTTAAACAATGTTATATTCAAAGATTAGCACAAACTTTCCACGATTTTTCCCAAAAAAAATGCAGATCTACAAGCTCATGAGCTTGTAGATCTGATATTTTTGAATAGCCAAAGAAATCTAAAAATGACAGAGACGCGTTCCCGGTCTAAAAGGGTTAATTTGCAAGGCCAGCATATAGCATTGGGGGGGAAACATTGTCTGAGAAATATTTGCAGTGGTTTGTTTACAAAACACCAAGAGACTGACTTTTAGCTGTACTTTAAACACATGAAAGAGCAGGAGGTTTCCAAAAAAACTCCGGCCTGCATGGGAAAGGACTTTTATTTATGATGTGTGAAAGGAGGTTATTGAATTAGCATATCTCTTTCCGTCAGCCAAACCTATGTTGAACCAGATATTAGAGGGTGAACCGGTGCCAAGGTGCAGACAACGTGATGATTCACTACAAACAGATTAATTCAGTGCTCTGTTGAGGGACTCATGGAGCATCCCCGGGAGAAAACAGACTCTGAAGGCCATGCATGCATACAAACAGACACACACACACACACACACACACACACACACACATATGCGCCTGCACACGTACGCACACGCCCGTACACGCACACGCACTTTATCGCAGAGGTATAAAGGAAGTTTGAATGTTATCAACTTTACCAGATGGTGGGACGTACAGTACATTAACCCATTTACACCGGGAACGCATCTGTGTGTAATTTTTAGATTTTAGATCTTTGGGCTATTAAAAAATAGCAGATCTACAAGCATACATAGCACGGCACCGAGTGCCGCGCTACGTATGCTTGTAGATCTGCAAAAAATGTTTTTTAATTGTGAGAATTTGTGCAAATCTTTTGAATATATATATACAGATTCAAACATTTGAGTTAAAAATGTATATATACAGTATATTCAAAGATTTGCACACATTAAATCGAGAAAATGTGCAGATTCTACCAGATTCTTGCAGATCTACAAGCTCGTAGCGCGGCACCGCGCTATGAGCTTGTAGCCCAAAGAAATCTAAAAAATCAAAAAATGTAATAAAAAGAAAACTACAAATCTAAAACAATTACACACAGATGCGTTCCCGGTCTAAATGGGTTAAGCTTAGTCCTACAGTAGGTGTCAGTTTTATCAATGCAATTTCACTTTTTAAGTATGAAAGGAGAGCACTCAAGGACATGGCATAATGTGTATTACTTTCTGTTCTATAATTCCCAAAACCTTTGGACTAAATACAATGCACTGCATGTGTAGATTATTTCATTTGGAACGATTATTGAAAAAATGTGCTAATGCTTTTCATACAGCAGGGACTCAAGCTGGATATATAGGTATTTCTTCAGGCGAGGCCGGTGCACACACTGGTACACATTGTATGGATGGTTATGAATTCCAAACATTAGGCAGGGCGTTCATCAGTATTCTTAAGGAACAGCCTCCAGCATTAATGAATTCATGCAACCATCCACCTTTGTCAAATGGCCTGTAATAGAAGTCTTCCTGTGTCCATGAATGGTCCGTTATGGATTTATTCAGATGGGGTTGAAATGAAGTTACCCGGCATTGCAAATCAGCAAGGCTGATAGAGTATGTAAAGACTGCTCTGCTTCTGAATGCTTTTCTGCGGACGTGTCCATCGCGCGTGATTCGATTTTGTTGGTTCCCAAAAGCCACGTCAGGTCAGAAGCCCATCTCTCCTGTTTCCTTAGAGCAGAGGTCTTCAACAGGGGGTCCGGGACCCCTAGGGGGTCCTCAGAGTTACTACAGGGGGTCCCGCCAAATCTTTGTGTGATATGATTTTTTTTTTTGCATTAACCACTTGAACCCTTGTATCCCTTTTCTGAGGAGAACTTTAGCCAAAAATAGCCGATCTACAAGCTCACAACGCCTCGCGCTGCGAGGCGTTGTGAGCTTGTAGATCTGCTATTTTTGGCAAAGAATAGGTGTGTAGAGGGAAAAAAGAGCAGCAAAAGTTGATCTGAAACACAATTTTATACAATATAGAGGGGGTCCCTGCTTCATCTCTCTCTCAGCTAGGGGGTCCTTGGCCTGAAAACGTTGAAGACCCCTGCATTAGAGTAGTGCTTCTCAAACATGTTCATGTCAAGGACCCCCCAAAAGGCTATGTATTTGGCCGCGGACCCCCATCTGAAAATGCTTTGTACCAGGGACCCCACCCCAGAAGAGAACATTTGTTAAAAAGAAAACCCAAACATTTTCGATATTTGTTCAAATATTTCAAAAATAGCAGATCTACAAGCTCACAGCGCGGCGAGCTTGTAGATCTGCTATTTTTGAATAGCCACCATATAAATGGATAAAGTGGTTGAGATGATTGTGATGCTACTTTTGCCGGGGACCCCCTGGACATGACGCTAGTACTGTACGCCAGAGGGACTTACCCCTCTGTCCAACCCTTGATGAGTGCCAAGCAGGGAAGCACTGGGTATCCATTTTTATAGCGTTTGGTGTGACTCGGTCGGGGATCGAACCCCTGGCCTCCTACTCTCAGGTCTCAGGGGGACTAACGACACTGAGCTGGTGGTGGGATCTCTAGCCCGATTCATACTTGGTCGTACAACATTGTGGCGTACTGAAAGTAGCAGACATACAAGCTCACAATGCATTGCATCCACGTTGCATCTCGTTGATCTGATTTTCAGCATGCACCAACACCATCGCATGACGGGGCATAAATCCACCATACTGTTTGTCTATTCAGGGTTTCCCATACATAGACTGGACTCCCAGGATCATTTCTGTTAGGTTCAAGAAGGTCTTGATCCAGTTACAGTTTTTATCTTTTAGCTTTATTGATCCATCTGTAGATTGATGCTATAGCGGTAAGCAGGTGAAGTGTTTAGTTCAATACAAAAATATTAACTCGCTCTCTAGTCAAATCAGATGTTGAATAACACATTAATCTGACCCCATCCACCAACAAAGAAGTACTTGGTGTGGGACACGTGGTACAGTATGTGGACATTTTACTTTTTAAATATCAACTTTTCATAGAGTAAAACACACTCTTTAGTTTATAAATGAGAGGTCTCTGTCGTGAAGAAGAGATCTTTTTTATCTGAATGGAAGTACCTGCGATGCCACTCAGCCATGACTACACGGTGCTATAAATTAGATAGAGGGCAGAGGAGGCAGAGGCAGTCACTCTGCAGGCCACCGTGTTAAAGTGTTAATTACAAACAGAATTCACAATGCATCTCTAGGTGAGCTTTTTTGAAAATACTAGAGTGCTTTGCTGGATCCTTTTAAGGCCAAGGAGGTAATGTAAAACCACAGCCACCTGGAAAAGATCCAGGACCGTTATTCAATATCAAAGTCAGCCGAGCCCATACAGTACTTGCCCATATACAGTATCGCCACACCTACTGTAAGTGCAATACATATATATATATATATTACATATAACATTAGCGCCAATGAACAAGACAACATAGTGAGACCATAAAGTTGTTACATTAGTATGTTTTGACATGTTGTGGCTGCTAATCTAGAAGATTGTCTATATCCATTATGATACATCAAGCAGGGGTCTGCAGTGCTAAAAATGTCAACATCCTGTCCCTTACAAAAGCCAGAAAAATGTAATATTATCGATGTACTGTACCAGAGAACAAGCCAAGACCACCAACATTTCAGTATGACATGATAAAAGTCTGCTAAAATGCTAAATCACACTGTCCTATGGATAATAGCATAATCACATTATCAATGTAAAACAGCCTGTCACAGCCTGACGTAGTTATTATAATTTTTTTCATCGTATCATTATTATTTCCGCCCCAAATTAGTCGTTATGCCTAATACCAATTCCTTCATGTGGGCCTATTCCTTGTCATTGCTGTCCCCTACTGGTTGGTCTTGGGGGGATGTACACATCCATGCGACTCCTCTGATACACATGACGTCGCCAGCCACTTATTTTAAAACCTGAGAGTGAGGAGTTTCACCGGGAGGACGTAGCGCATGCGGAGGAACACGCTAATTCTTCCCAGTTCCAACTGAACAGGTGCCCAGGCCAACCTGTAGGAGTCTTTGTGCAGTGAGAGTGATCACCTTCACCACCCAGCTTCACAACCGCAAACACAGGCAATTGTTTTAGTGATGGCACTATAACACGCCACTTCACCTTTTGGTCTATAACTCTTGAACTGTAGGTTCTGTAGGTTTTACAGTCAAACACCTCCCCATACAGGCCACACCCATTTCTGCCTGACAATATTTTCCGCCATTTTGCTACAGTTTGCCACAGTTTCTGCGTACTACTCAAACACATTTTGTCCAAACCTCACGCAAATCGGTAACCTTATCTCTGTAGTAGTGTGTTCAAGTCCGATTTTTCCGATTCCATAAGGATTGACAGCGTCCGATCACCGGGAAACTTTGCTCACACCCCGCGAGTAGGCCAAGGAAGAACACATTTTTCCAATCGGCCTCATTGTGGCACTATAACAGGTTTCTTAACGTTTTGGCCTATAACTATTGAACCATACACTGTACAATAAATCGTTCTTTTAACTTGGATAGCCTTGATCATGCTGCAACTCTGAAAAGTTTTAACTCCCCAATTAGCCAATTCTTGCCTGACTCCATTCTCCGCCATTTTGTGTTCAAAACACACTTTTTACTCCTGTAGATTGTGTTCAAAACTCACACAAAAAGGCATTATTGGTACACACTATCTTGTGATCAAGATGTAGCAGACACACTTTTCATATTGACTTCCAAAGTTTGCTGGCCCTGGGCAGCCAACCCGGCCTGGCAAAGATAATAATAATAAGATGTATTTGATCCTGCAGGGGAAATTCAGTTTTCAGCTTCACCCAGTTGATTGCTCCTCAGACATGAGCGCGGGGGGGGGGGGGGGGGGGGGCAGTTAGGGGTTAAGTGTCTCGGGGACACCTCGACACATTGAGATCTGCACTCAGTGGAGCACACACTTTTCTGGGCTATGAGCCAATGCAGGTCGATGCTAAACGTTCTCCGTTACCTTTTATATTGAGGTCAGATGGGTTCACATATATACCATCGCTGCTCTCGTAGATTCCGGAGCCGACAAGAGAACGATCAACTGAAGATTCCCTATAGCTTCGTCTCTACTGACAAGAGCCATGAACTTGTGTGTCACCCACGTTCCTTAGACAGTTTTGATGCAGATTTCTGGTAATCATTCGAAACATCTTGATGGAGAATCCTCATGTCTGGCGCGACCAGCGTTTTCCTATCGCTTCGCAGTAGCGGGGGCGGGTCCAGGAGGACAGTACTCCGCGGTGGAAAATAATGCTCGGCACTGGCATTGCCTAAGGGGGGGGGCGATAATTTACGATTCTGTGCCTATCGGTACATAACTTGGACGGGCCTGAGTACGCTCAAGCGAACTTCGCAACTTTCAGCACGGCAACTCGCCCGCTTTAGTGCGCTCAGTGGTGCTTCTCGTGGCTCAAGTTCGCTTGAGACTGCGCCCCTCGGTCGCGGTCCAAAACTATACTTTATCGGCGAAAAAAAGTAGTCCGTGGTTGTTGGAAAAAGCAATGTCTTTAACGAGAGTCGAACCCGGGAGGTGCGGGTTGGGAGTATAGTGATTAACGAGGCAAGCCACTGAGAGCGTTGCTGAGATTGGGTATTTGGGCCTGAGATCTAACCTGATCTAACCTCTGTCCCTCCAAAGTATTGTACGCATGGACTTCAAGGCAGTCTTCAGTAAGTTGCATGGTGTTTCCCTTCCACCTCACAGGCTGTATGTATGACTGTGCCATCAACCACCTGCCTGGAGCCATGCCTCCCAAGGGATGCCCTTATTCTCTTTCACCTGCAGGCAATGAACAAGTACAGTACATCCAAGTACAAGCCACTGGCCACAGGCGTTATCTGCCCATCGTCCTCCCCTACTGATGCTGGCTTCTTTTTTTGTCACCAAGAAGGACGGGTCCTTAAAGGCTACATGTTGATTATCAAGGTTTGAATGATGTTACAGTCAAGAACCGTTGACACGGTGGCGCAGTCGGTAGTGCTGTCACCTCACAGCTAGAAGTTCCTGGGTTTTATTCCCGCCGGGGACGCTGTGGGCACTGGGCGTGTCTTCTCCTCCGCGTCACCAGCGCTCATACTGGGGTTGGCGAAAGGGCCTACTCTGTGTGGAGTTTGCATGTTCTCCCCGTTGTCTACTAGGGTAGTTAATACCCTCACAAAAACATGTAGTAATCCTGGTCACTATACTGCCTCCCCCTGGCCAGCCGGGGCACCTGATGGATGGGAAGGGAACTGGTTGGAATAACGTGTTCCTTCCACGCGCTACGTCCAACCAGGGAAACTGCCCCGTCAGGTGACAAGAAGGTCAGTTGGCTCTCATGCATTGAAGGAGGCATGAGCTCGGCCCTGGGCTCCCTAGGCTGGTGGGGGGAGTGTAGTGCCCAGAATCACTTAGAAAAAATTGCCACCAGGTGAAAAAAAAGGGTTACAAAATCGTGGGATAAAGAATTTAGAAAAAAAAATAAATAACCGTTATCCCTTGTCGCGCATGTCGCAATATTCAAACAGCTACAGTATAGGGGTGCTCGTCTTCACTAAAGTCGACCTCCGTAATGCCTATCATCTTGTGAGGAGCAGACAGGGGGATGAGTGGAAGACGGCTTTCAACACACCGATGGGGTACTATAAAAATGTGGTATAAAGTACCATTTGTCACTCCGTTAAGGAACACAGAAACCACGTCAGGCAGGTTCTCCAGTGGCTCCTGGAGAATCATGTCTTTGTAAAGGATTCACCAGAGTGTTATTTTTGGGTTTCATGCTAGTTCGAACATTCTTTTTTTACCATAGGTTTATTCGCAACTATACTGTTGCCCCCCACTCAGAGCCTAGACCTCTTCTTAAGGTACCTTTTTGATGGAATCCTCAGGCAGAGGAGGCTTTTTCTAAGCTCAAGCAATGCTTCACCACTGCACATGTCCTAAGTGCCCCTCACCCCTTTCTGCAGTTGAAGTTCCAGTTGAAGTGGATGACTCAGAGACAGAGGTCCAAGGTACAAGGACAACCAGGTTCACCCATGCGCCTACTTCTCACACCACCTGTCTCTCCGATCTCCTACAGCATAAGAGATTGGGAACTGCTGGCAGTCGAGTTGGCTCTCGAGAGGTTGCGGCACTGGTTTGAAGGAACAACTGTCCTTTCATTGTTTGGATCCCAAAACATATTAAGTTGGCTAGACACCTTAATATCATCAAGCTCGAGGGTCCCTGTTTTGTCACACGTACATTTCTCCCTGTCTTATCGCCCAATAGATGAGGCACCGTTCCCAGAGACTATTCTGCCACCAAAAGCTATACTTAGTTGTGAGTGGGTGTCGCACAAAGAAAATAGCTGATCTACGGTAACACCTACTGTACATACCATTGATTTTGCCCTGTTAATGAAGTTGCCCACAGCCAAGGAGACAGCAGAATTGGTAATCACGTATGTCTTTAAGTTTCATGGTTTACCCCAAGACATTTTAGGGGTCCACAGTTCTCCACCCACATCCTGGAAAAAGATGTTTCCCTAGATTGAATATGTGCATACCCACTATACTCACTATATCTACTGGTCTTTCCCCTTTGCAGTGATGTATAGGCTACCAGCCCCCACTGCCTGCTCAGGAGGAGGACGTGACAGTACCTTCATTCCAGGCCTTTGTTTGCCGGTGTCAGCGAAAACCAGAACCAGGCTCGGCTCTGCCTGTTGCAGTCGGTGGCCTACTCAAGAAGCAGGCCGACAGCCGATCTGCAGCCCCCTACTACCACGCGACATACTAAAGCCTATACAACTTGTGCTATAGCCACGCCCCCCTTCTGTGGCCAGCGCGGAAGTGCCTCTGCCTACAACATGAGCCAGGTGAGGCACCACGGACGTTTGCCCCAACTGAGCGTTTGCCCCAATTGCCACTAAAAGTGGCTACTGACCAATCACAGCGCGTCCTTGCACAAGCATATTGGCCAATCACAGCGCGTCCTTGCACAAGTGGTATAGGTTTTGGGATCACGCCTTTCCCAGGTCCAAAACATGTGATGCATTCACTCGGCTTTTCATGTCTTGTCTAGCCTAGTCTAGTCAAGCTTGTTGTGCACAGTGTCCTCTCCCTATACCCTCCAAGCCCTCTCCTCCTTGAGTCATGAGGGTGGAGAGGCATTCACGGCCAGGAAGTCGTTGAAGCTCCGCCACAGAGCCAAGGGTCTCCAGTACCTTGCAGTAGGAGGGTTTTGGACCAGAGAAGAGGAGTTGGATTCTGGGCAGGTTCATCGTGGATCGTTCCCTAACCAGGGAGTTTCACCATGACCATCCCGGTGCTTTGGATAGGATGCCATGAGGCGTCTGTATTGGGATGTAGCATCCCCATATCCTGCCACATCTTCCTTCTCTGAGGGAGCTAGCTTCTTTTACAAAGCCTGACCTAGTTCTTCTTAGTGTGGTTGTGGTTGTGTCTTTCTGGAGCTGCTCCGTGCTAAAGTGACCACCTGCAAACAATCACCTGCCCCCTCAAGTCAGTATCCCAATTTAAGGCAAACCTTTATACAAAGGGACATTAACGTCACCTTCTTGGTTCTGCACACTGGGAGCATAGCCGTGGGAGGTAGGGGTGCTGAGGGGGCTGCAGCACCCCCTAAAAACAATAATTATAATAATAAAAAAAATAATAAAAATACAAATTATTAAAAATAATATTAAAAAAATGTTTGCATATTTTTGCCTGTTGTTGTTGGTCGTTATTTGGGGGGGATTTAGTGCAATATGTGTTCTGGACCGAATTAACCGAATTAAAATAACAAAAACCTCCCAAAAAAGTAACAAATCCATTAAAAAAAAGGCACACACACAGCACCCGAAATCTAAAACGTCTACCCACGGCCCTGACTGGGAGACAAACAGCAAGCATATGAATAAACACTACATGTTTGGATGGTTGAACCGTTGTCAAACAATAGCTTCAAGGTAAATAACAGAAGACATATCACACGTCATTTTATGATCTCTCTTTAACAATATGCACACACTGACAGTGCGGTAAGTATGAGCTGTTATTGCAGGGCTGTTATTGCAAGCCTGTCATCTCACATTTCAATGCCACAGGGCCATTCATATTTTCCCCAGTATCATGTCAGTTCTGAATTAGCTGTCAAACATGATCTCCAGAACAAAGCCCCAAACAGACATAGGCCTGCATACATACTGTATGTTTTTCAAAAGATATAGTACAGTGGGTTTACTTCCATGCACACCAAGTTGAAAACGTACCCCAAAAATTGTCGAAAGGCATTAAATAACATACCTTACGTTGAAATAAAAATTAATTGCCTCTTAAATGATCTCCTAAAAGTCATTTATAGTGTATAAAGTAGAATTAATGGCGTACATGAGCAAGAAGTGGAAAATTCTAACGCTGCCATTTTGAGTTCTGCATTTCTGAAGTACTTTAACCCTTTAAGACCTGAAGCCAAATCCACAAAATAATGTCTTCTAAATCCCAACAGTATTCTGAAAAACGTATGTTTCTATATCAGTGGTGCTCCAACTTTTTCATGTCAAGGACCCCCAAAATAATATGTATTTGGCCGCCGACCCCATCTCAAAAAATGTTGTTCCAGGGACCCCCAGAAACAAAGATTTGAGTTACAAATGTTCGCTTTAAAACAATATCTATTGAAAGATTTGCACACATTATCATGATTTTTCAAAAATAGCAGATCTACAAGCTCGTAGCGCGGCACTCGGTGCCGCGCTATGAGCTTGTATATCTGCTATTTTTGAATAGCACAAGTGTAAAATAATGCTTTTTAGCTCAAATCAAAAAGTGACACAGATGCGTACCAAGTCTTAAAGGGTTAATAATATTCCCACTGCAACATGATGTACTGGTTAGAAATATTTTTCGGTGTAAATGATCAAAGAGCTTGCATTATACACGTGAGTGCAAGCTATGCAATGTGGTGTGTTTTTTCCCCCTGATGTTAACGGGCTGTTTACAAAACACCAGTGCAGTGATGATGGAAGATACAACATTTAACAGTACATTTGCACTGCAGAAGAATGCAGTTTTAAATATAAATGGTTCTGGTTCAGACACAGTGTCTGACTGTCCCAAGGGCTCAACAATACATTCATTAATTCCCTAACACTATAACAATAACATTAATTAGCACAGTACAACACAACTATTTGAAACAAGGTTTGAGCACTTAGGCAAAAAATGCTGTAATATATGTATTCATCTGAATAAACAGGGAGGAGGAAAGGCTAAACCTTTCCACCACAAAGAAAGTGGAATGCAATTTTCAGTATCTAAGAACAAAGATGCCATTTTCCGAATACTGTAATGACTCCAAATGACTGTGCTGTTCTTCGTGCCCTCTCTCTCTCTCTCTGAAGTAAAAGCTGTCTGACTGCCAATTAGTCTAATTAAGATTCAAAGATTGCTCTGGTGGCTTCTTGCGCAAAATACTAGATAATGGGGGAGTTTGACCCGACAAAAATACACTCATATCAGCTTTGAAATCAACACAAATAATTAGTACAATAATTAGTTTGACTCTGGTATGAAAGACTGATATGTGGAGACGAACTAAATTATAGCAATGTCGCAGACACTAACTGTTGTGGAATTCTGGATCAATCAGCAATCGATGAGGCACGTAGGAGTCGAGACAATATTCTAGAATCTAGGTGGTGGTTATGCTTCATGTACAATGGTCAGAAGTACATTAACCTATTAAGACCGGGAACGCATCTGTGTCATTTTAGATGTCTTTAGGCTATTCAAAATAGGCTAATATTAAGAAATTGGAAGAGCTCATGTACACCAGGGCTGGCAGAGTGGACCCAACTTATGACTGAGACCGCTTCTTATGAATACTTGATTGCCAGAAAAAATAATGTTAAAGGGAAGTTTCATCTAGTGTGGGACTACTTCTTTTTGTACATAAAAGGTTTGCTGCATTGATCATATGTTGAAACAGATCGCGATTGATGTGTAATCAAAAATCACAAAGGGGAGGTAGGGGGTGTTGTCCGCTTAGCCTAGTTGTGTTATGACTGCCTGTGTTAGGAAGTTGTTGTATTTAATTTATGTTGTTTGTTTTTATGTTTATTTATTTTTTATTTTTTGTATTTTTATTTTTTGTATTATTTGTATTGTCTGTACTGTTGTGTTGTTGGTTTTGTCTGTTATGTTTTGTCATGTTTATTTGTTGGAAAAAAGAATAAATACTTTAATTACAAAAAAAAAAAAAAAAAAATAGCATATATACAAGCTCATAGCACGGCACCGAGTGCCGCGCTACGAGCTTGTAGATCTGCTATTTTTGTAAAATCGTGAAAATTTGTGCAAATCTTTGAATATATATATATATTTTAAAACGTTGGGATTTGGAAAACTTGTTTTTTTATCGGCCTCAGGTCTTAATGGGTTAACACTCATGTCAGTGGTACGGTAGTTCTGCCTGGAGCACAGGGCAGAGATCATAGTTATACCGTTAGCTGCTTCAAGGGCAAACTGAACAAGATAGGCTGTACCAAAAACAATGCCTATTAGGCCTATAGCGGAGACATCTAGGCTCTTACAAACTGTCAAATATCATAACGTATTGTAGAAGTACTATAAGTGATGGCAAAATATTAAAGGTTAGATACAAGCAGCCATAATAATTTCTTCCTCACTAACGTCGTTGACAAGAATTAGTTACTTTGAAATTGTTTGTGACATGTGGCGTTCGCAGATATTCAAAAATGATTTACGCCTACATAAAGAGCAAAAGCAATAAATCCTGAGGAACAACGGATTGACGTTCCTGGAACTGTACATGGCGCCGTCACAGATTTGAGAAACGACTGACAGCTGTTAGCACATAACCCTGTAATGATGGACGACAGCAGCATGCCTGCCTGACACTAATAAAAAAGATATGGTATAGATAGTATTTGTAGTATTTTAGAGGCCCCATAGTTGCATTACTGTATGTAAATGTAAAGTTGCATTGTAGTTGCAGTTCCATTACATTGAGTAAAATATATGGTTAGAATATTGCAGGCCAGCAGTGTAGAAAATCCGTCTGAAGAAGGTGAACCCGAGCTGACAAGTGACAGGCATATCTTATGAATAAAACATAATATCCCCCGAAAAAGAATATGTTAGCAAATTCTTTATATTATTTTAGGTGCATCATGATGCAACAGGTGTAACAGACTTTTTCTATGTGTTTGTGTGTGGGTGAGGAGGGGGAGGGGGAGTGGGTCCCCCCAGTCTACTGTATTCAGCCTTTCCAATTGTTAATAGAATAAGAAGTGTCATTCACATAACTGTAGTAGCTCTTGTGGTGGCCTTGGCGGCCAGCTTGAACCCACTTGCATTTTTCTTAACTTGTTCAGGGGCCAGGGCACACATTTGTCCCTTTTTGTCTCCGCCAGGAGACTATGTTTTCGTCCTTCCGTGTGTCCACCAAGCTAACATTGGTCAAGCTTCACGTGACACGTGACAATATGTTGAAAGGGTGTGCTTTGATTGGCTAGCGAGACGCATGATGAAATAGAGCCCTATAAATAGGTGTGTCACTTCCAAAGACTATTTATGTCTTTCGAAGTGAGGTAAGACAGGATTAATCAGGAACCGGAGGAGTGTCAGACACGTGTCAGACGAGGCTCCCAGAAGAAACACATCTCCCCCGTTCAGGCTCTCAGCGAGTTCAAGGCCATGGAATCCTAAAAAGAGCATCACGAAAACGCAAGCAAAACAAAACACGATGATGATGATGATGATGATGATGATGACAACAAAAATTAAAAGAAGTTTGAAAACTCCCTTTTTACTTTGTGTTAACCCGCCTCCATTTGCCCTGTGTGGGCTTGGTGACACCTCAGGAGGACTTGAGTACCTGCTAACTGCCACACTACGGCTCCCATGAACTCTCTAGGTCAATGGGCAGGCCAGCACATGCCCAACACTATTTTTTTTTACTTTCCCTTTTTACTACTGGCGGAGACCTGTCCTCCGAGGAGCACATTTTCTAGTCTTTTCTTTCTTTTCTCTTTTGACAGATTATGAAAGTGCAGATCGTAAAGCTTTCAAATGACGCGGTCATTGACATCTGAAAGTAGCTGAAGAAGAGATACTTATTTGAATACTGTTAACCCTTAAAGGGATAGTTCACCCAAAAAAAACACTTTTTTTCTATCGATTAGTCACCCCATGGAGACTTGAATTCATTGATTTATTTTGTTTTTGTCGCATTCCTAAGCCAATCATTTGATGACCAGCGGACCGGTAGGAGACACAAAGAGTCTCCTTTGTAGAAAAAAATGTCATTTTGTGGGTGAACTATCCCTTTAAATCAAGAACCTGCTGGATTATTCGCCACTACAACTTGTGTAATGGGAAATAAACAAACAAGTAATAAAAAGAAAAAGCCCATTTCCTTGATTTGCACCATTTCATCGTTTGCCAACTTTTGGCACATTCCATCAGACTCAGTCGCTCTAAAGCTAAAAATAGGCAGATTGTTAGACTGTAGGAAAAGTCCAACGGCCTCTCTGCCCTGCGGAGCTTTAAGCGAGGTCCAGTGATGTAAGGTAGAGAGAGGGCTTACTGAGTTAAATGAGGCTGTTCTGGCCCTGCTGACACGGCTGGATCGTCTCCAGAGAACATAGCCCTTTCCCACAGATGCCTCTTACACCCCATAGCTCTCCCTCTCTATACCGAGCACCGACAGAGACTAATGTCGCAACATTAGGCTCTCTGCACCACTTTACATTTGACTGCAGCGTTGCCATTTGTTTTCTGCCGTTGATAACATGGCCATTCGTTACGGGTTGTTGCTGTTAGGTTGTCGTAGGCAGAACACGACGAGGGGGAACGGACATTGCAATCACTTTGCTTTAGCGACGTGAATCCTTCATTTGATATTCATTGGCTGGCAAAGTGTTTTCAGGAACATAACCAAAGTAAACACACTGGTCAATACAACAAGGCATAGTCACAAATTTGTCAGCGGCGCTCCGGAGTAATTACAGCTATAAGGGTTTGCAGCCAAGTTGGCAGTATTAAGAAAATGCATGAGTATGTGAGAATACTGTTGCTTTGCGTAAGCAAATTGATTGATTGATTGATTGAATATTTTATTAGGCAAAAAATGTAAAACAACACATTTACATTTAAAATACTTTGTCTAACAGGTCCGTTCATAAAAGTCCTTGCGGACTTGTTTCCAATGAGGTCCTTGGTATTCAATTCATAGACATATATAGTGGCACCACAGTTCGAATATCATTACACAAAGAAAATAAAAATCACACCTGTGTGAAGGTAGCGGCGCCTTTGATATATTCTGTCATAGATATGTGTTTCTACTAGAGAAACAATATTAAATCTCTGTAAATTTATTTCAAGGCTTCCAGTGGCACTATGCCATTGGAAGCGAATCACCAAATGCATTCCAAGGTAAGTGGCAAAAACTGATCTGTCATAGCTGTCGTTGACGGACCTGACCAATCAGAACGTTGACGGACCTGACCAATCAGAACCTTGGCGAGCCTGACCAATCAGAACGTTGACGCAAAAGCCAGGTATAGAGGGCTAATATCCGCTCTATACCTAAAGGTATAGAGCGGCTAGCGCCGCTAAAAATAAAACAGCAACAATATATATATATATATATATATATATATATGTATATATACAGTATGTATATATACATATACATATATATATATATATATATATATATATATATATATATATACATATATACATATATACATATATATACATATATACATATATATACATATATACATATATATACATATATATATATATATATATATATATATATATATATATATATATATATATATATACATACTGTATATATATATACATATATATATATATATATATATATATATATATATATATATATATATATATATATATATATATATATATATACATACTGTATATATACATATATGGCAAAAACAAAGCTATAAGCCCATCTATTTTGCGCGTGGTACATATTAAAAAGGAATAGTGACTCCTTGGATTGATGTTGACTGGTCAATTCGCAGTCAATTCAAATTTCAATTCAATCCAATTTTATTTAAGTGTCGAATCACAACAAGTTGTCTCAAGACACTTTACATGCAGAGAACAGACCCGACATTGTCCCTCCCTGAGCAAGCAATTTTGCGAAAAACTCAGAAAAACTCAGAAAAACTCCCCCTTAACTGGAAGAAACGTTAGGCAGACCCAGTCTCTAGGGTGGGAGGCCATCTGCCTCGACCGTGTCGGGGAGAAAGATAAGAGAGTGAGAGAGGGAGATACAAGTAGTAGCAATAACAACTAGAAAAAGGGCTAGTGTGGGCCACCAATGTTCGGAATTCGCCAATCAGTCTGGAATGTGAAAAATCGGACAGATTGGATGGATCCGTCTTGATCACTTGACTAAAGAGATACAGTAATAAGTACCGATTTGCGTGACATTTGGACAACATTTGTAGGAGTAATATTAAACAAATAGTTTTACAAAAAAATGGCCTTCTGGTGGCGCTATAATGTTGAAAGGGTGGCATTTGTTCCACAACGTAGTGCGAATGTGCGTGCAAAGTTTCACCACGATCGGACGCTGCGTTCATGATTTGTGGCACTTTGTGCAAAATCTGGCACTCTAGATGTCAATCTTAGCCAATCAAGATGGACTATGAAAAATCAAACAGATCCATCTTGATCACATGACTATAGAGATCATGTGTACCGATTTGTGTAACATTTGGATCAAATCTGAAGGAGTAATATCCAAAAATGTGTTTTACATAAGTCGGTCTCCTGGTGGCGCTATAAAACGCAATGTGGAAAAATGCAGGGCAAAGGTTTTTCCTTCGACTCTAGGGAGTGCCCATACAAAGTTTTACTCGGTGCAGTTATAGGTAAAAACACGAATCGGCCTGGTATAGCGCCACCATGAGGCTGATTTGAAAAAGTCCAATTGTCAGCCTCAGATCTATCTCTCAATATTCTGTTCTGAATTACACTTCATGTATGTATGTCAACTTCCATCAAACATTGGCAGCTATACTTTCTCTTGGGAGATTACTTTTGAACTGACCTTCAAATAAGAGGCCAGGTCTTGTATTCATAAGTGCAAGGTGGATACGCCAGCGAACGCCGCCTGCCAGTTCTCCTTGACATCATAGGACTCCTTATTCTGCAGAGATTCTCATGAATATTCACAACCAGAGGATGGACCTAACTGTTGACATAGCAATTCAGTGAATGGCTCACATATCATGCACATCTATCAAAAAACGTGGTTCGTTTATGGACGTTCATTAGTGATTTGACATAAAAGAGAAGGGTGTGCTCACATTCTGAGCTACAGGCTGGAAAACAGATGTTCCTATAAGGTTTGCTGTCAGGTTTCTTTGTGAAGCACCTCATCTTTATTGACTGAGTGTTACGCTTTATTTGGCCACCAGTTGCTCATTGTGAATCTCATTTCCATAAATGAATTCTCAGTCCTTGCATAATTGACACACACCCGCCTGTTCCCACACACCAGTTGGCGAAACAGACCACCAGCTCCATTCGGACTCCCGTCATCATGACTCGCATCATATCTCCCTTCTCTCCGACCTCGGTTTCCTGTATCTCCACACCAGTGGTTCTCAATTGTTTTTCATGTCAAGGACCCTCAAAATGATATGTATTTGGCCGTGGACCCCCATTTCAAATATTTTGTTCCAGGGAATCGCTTGAAAAAATATATATATATTCAAAGGTTTGCACAAGTGTTGAGCTTGTATATCTGCTATTTTTGAATAGCCAAAGTATGAAAGGTTAAAGTGGTTAAAGTTATTGTGATGCTGTATTAACACATTTTGCTGGGACCCCCTGGAGCCCCCCCAAGGACCCCTGGGGGTCCCCGGACCCCACTTTGAGAGCCAATGCTCTGTCACTCTATCTAAAAAAACTGACAGCTGAACTTGCCAAAACATTGTCTTAAAAAATAATAAACCACAAAAAGTAATGTCTTAAGGCTGAGATAGGCAGCCTTAAGGGTCTCTGTCTCTACCCAAAACAACCCCACAAATGTATTTATTGATTTGATCATAATGACATTCAAATTTTGGAAAGTAAAAGAAAGTAAAATGCCTATTTTCTTTTTGTAGTTTCCCTTTTTTTCTATGCCAAATGCATGAATGAATGACAGAATGACAGATGCAACCCATGCTATCAAACATGTCAGGCTAATTCAGAATAATTTTCCTCAGCTGGGTGACAAATTCTGTCTTCCCTCTCTCTGCACTATGCCTCACCGAGGAGTGCAGGCATGCATACCAAGTAGAGGGAAGCTTTAGCTTGGCTTGCCATGGAGTGACTCCCTCGTTCCCCATCACACCCTGCACACAAACACACACACACACACACACACACACACACACACACACACCCTCCACCCCTTACTCCCACTCCACCACCACTCCCTGACATGAAAGGGCACGTCCTCGGAGGTTTGCACCCACCCTGCCCCCTCTGTCCCCATTGAGTCTTGGTGTCCCGAGAGCCACCGCGGCGGTAGGCTGCAGGACGAAAGACAGTAAAGATCTGCATTTATTTATTTTCTATCGTGAAAATTGTGCAAATGTTTGAACATGTATATACTGTATATATATATATCTTTCTAAAGGGAACATTTTGTAACTCAAATCTTTGCTTCTGGGGAGGTCCCTGGAACAACATATTTTGAGATGGGGGTCCGCGGCCAAATACATATCATTTTGAGGGTCCTTTGACATGAAAAAAATGTTTAGGATTTATTAGACATTTGACATTTTCACGATAAAAAAAAAAAATAGCAGATAGTGCCGCATTATGAGCTTGTACAGTAGATCTACTATTGTTTTTGAATAGCTAAAGAAATCTGAAAACGACACAGATGCGTTCCCGATCTTAACGGGTTAACCTGCAAGACGTTAGGTGAAACGCTACTCATTTCCAACCATAAAGTTTGGAGTACGTTGCGTTATTGTTTCCTGTTCATGGTGAAAAAGCAGGATCTCTGATAATGCTGAGACAGGAGGGGAGGAAGAGATGCTATAGCACTAACCTCACTTGAGCCAGCCATGCTCCACTTCCATCGGGCTGAGATTTAAGGGAACCACGGGATGCCTCTGAATAATTGATATCAAAACTTACAGTAACTATGGGAGAGAAAGTTGTGAGCTGGCAATCAATAGCCACACGTTGATACTGTAAAGTCGACGCGCTGGTTCTGTGCCAAAGTACTGCAGGCGAAAATCAAAGCCATGATTCACAGGGAGGTCCCTATAGGCAGTCACTCAATCTTCCTATACTTACAGCGTTCAGAGTTTCAGGGAGGATTTTAACCATTCGGACAGTACCCGGTTAGCACAACGCTCTAAGGGGACATTAAATACTGTACATCAAACATTACATCACTAATGTTAGCAGAGAGCTCTAGAGTTAAAGGGATAGTTCACCCCCAAAATTACTTTTTGTCTCCGCCAGGCTGAAAGGCATGGCGAGAGAGTATGTTTTACCCCCTGTCCGTCCGTGTGTCTGTGCGTCCATCTGTCTGTGAACAGCTAATCTCCGGCACCGTTGGCCCGGTTAGTGCGAAACTGTGCACACACACACTCCCTGGATGCCAATTCAGAACCTCTACCTCAAATTGTTTACATGGGCCTGTTATAGCGCCACCAGGAGGCCGATTTGTGCAAAACTATTTTTTTAATATTACTCCTACAGATTGTATCCAAACATCATGCAAATCAGTACACAGTAACTCCATAGGCATGTGATCATCACGGATCTGTCATATTTTCCATATTCCATCCTGATTGGCTAAGGTTGGCTCCCAAAGTTTGCAGGATTGGTCCGTTTTGAACAAAATGCCTCAAATCATGAATGCAGTGTCCCATTGCCGTGATAGGCCTAAGAAGAAATTTCACCCTTTTCACTTTGGCCTATTATAGCGCCACCAGGAGGCCACAATAACGTACTGTACCTGACCTGGCGGAGACCTGTGCTCCGAGGAGCACCTTTTCTAGTTTTCTATCGATTACACACCCCTAAGAGACTATTTAGTTTTTGTCGCATTCCTAAGCCAACCGGAACCCTTGCTCTTCATCAAATTATTGGCTTAGGAATGCGACAAAAACAAAAAAAGATCCATGAATTCAAGTCTCTATGGTGTGATTAATGGATAGAAAATAAGATTTCTTTTGGGTGAACTATCCCTTTAAAGGTCTCTCTGACCTCATTGGTGAGAGCAGAATGTTATTCTTTGATTGTACAAAATGCTGATTTAATGCACTCTGATTATGAAGGGTGACGGAGCATGATGTGAGAATTAATGAAACATTCTGTAATTAACTCTGTGGCAAAACACAGGGGGAAAACATCCTCATTATGAAGGAACTTCAATTCATGTGTCCCAAAACTTTATAACCATTTGAACTTGAGGCGGTGGAAGACAGGAGAGACTATAATAAGAAAAGTCGGTGACAAAGGGTGGACAGCTGAAGCACAAGAGCACAGAGTTATAGTTGGACCTGAACGGTGAGTGATTGAATAAGATCACAGCCAGGCGGTACAAAGTGCCCCGGCCTTCCTCTCCAACTTGGCAACTGAACTCCTGATCTGTTGTGAGCTCTGGAGATTAACCCGTTAAGACCGGGAACGCATCCGTGTGTCATTTTTTGATTTCTTTGGCAATTCAAAAATAGCTACAAGCTCATATGCTGCACTATGAGTTTGTAGATCTGCTATTTTTTTTGGAAAAATCTTGGAAATTTTGTGCAAATCTTTGAATGTATATATATATTTTAAAGTGAACATTTATAACTCACATCTTTGCTTCTGGGGGGATTCTACAAATGTCTTCTAAATCCTAACAGTTTAAAAAAAAAAAAAAAACTGTTGCTATAATATCAGTGGTTCTCAAACTTTTTCATGTCAAGGACCATCCAAAATGATATGTATTTGGCCTTGGACCCCCCATCTGTTCCAGGGACCCTCAGAAGTTGTAACATGAGTAAAAAATGTTCGCTTAAAAATGTATATATTCACAGATTTGCAAAAAAATCATAATTTTTCAAAAAATAGCAGATCTACAAGTTCATAGCACTATGAGCTTGTAGATCTGCTATTTTTGAATAGCCCAAAGAAATAAAAAAATGACACACAGATATGCGTTCGCCGGTCTTAAAGGGTTAATCAAGTTCTCCCTTCGTCCCTGCAACCGCATCGAATATTAGCACGGTCCTCCCGACAACAACGCATTCAATTCAAACACCAAAGTCTTTATTTCTGTTTTGATGAACGTGAGAGCCCATCCAACAACACGCTCTCTCTATAATTGTGCTCAGAGTTGAATAAGAGCGAGGTGCATTATAATAGAGGACGAGTAGAGACGTCTATATCGGCCTGCCTCGACCGTTGAGCCTCGGGCAGATGATCAGATGTGTCACAGAGGGCAGACGAGGGGACGAAAAGTAATCAGAAAACCACACACGCTGTCACCGCGGCGTAGGGTGGAAAAAAAACGTCCCTCTCCAGTACTATTTCATAGCAGAGACGGGTGGGTGAACTCATTAGGAAAGTGAATATCAGAGCATGTGAGATGTTAATCCATTAAGACCGGGAAAGTATCTGTGTCATTTTAATTGATGATTTCTTCGGGCTATTCAAAAATAGCAAGATCTACAAGCTCATAGCGCGGCACCGAGTGCCGCGTTATGAGCTTGTAGATCTGCTATTTTTGAAAAATCTTGAACATTTGTGCAAATATTTGAATGTATTTCTTTTTTAAAAGGGAACATTTGTAACTCAAATCTTTGCTTCATGGGGGGTCCCTGGAACAAGATATTTTGAGATGGGGGTCCGCGGCCGAATACATATAATTTTGGGGTCCCCTTGACATGAAAAAGTTTGAGCACCACTGATATAGAAACATATGTTTTACAAAAAACTGTTAGAATCCCCCAGAAGCCAAGATTTGAGTCACAAAAGTTTGCTTTAAAAATATTATATTCAAAGATTTGCAAAAATGTTCCTGATTTTTCAAAAATAGCGGATCTACAAGATCCGAGCTTGTATACTACGAGCTTGAATATCTGCTATTTTTGAATAGCCAAAGAAATCTAAAAATTATTCTTTCTCGGTCTAAATGGGTTAATCGGTGTCACAACAACGGGCCTCACCTACACTGCCACGTGCCCAGGCTGGAGAAACGGTCGGTGGTGGTAGCGTGGCGGCGACGGTGCATGCCGAGTCTGCCACGGGGGAGGAGGGCATTAAAGCACGGTAACCATGGCGATGCCCGGTACCTGACAAGGTTAGCTAGTCATGTTTGACAAGGTGGCGGGGCTGCTGCATTATGCAGACAAGAGGGGGTTCCACGTTTCTGCTGACAGCTGTGTCTGTGGCTGTATCGGGCCTGACAACCTCCTCCACGGGAATGTGAATAGTGTATATTGACCTCTCTAAAACAGGTACAGTAGTTGTTAGCATTGTGCTGCCTGCCTTAACCCTTTACGACCGGGAACGCATCCGTGTGTCATTTGTAGATTTCTTTGGGCTATTCACATTTTTTGGGAAAAATCGTAAAAATGTGTGCAAATCTTTGAATATATATATTTTTATTTGTAAATCAAATCTTTGCTTCTGGGGGATTCTACAAATGTCTTCTTTTTTTTATGTCAAGGACCCCCAAAATGATATGTATTTGGCCGCGGACCCCCATCTCAAAATATCTTGTGATAGGGACCCCCCAGAAGCAAAGATTTAAGTAAAACATTTTCCCTTTAAAATATATATTTATTCAAATGTTTGCAAAAATCACGATTTAAAAAAAAATAGCAGATCTACAAGCTCATAGCGCGGCACTCGGTGCCGCGCTATGAGCTTGTATATCTGCTATTTGTTAATAGCCAAAGGAATCTAAAAATGACACACAGATGCGTTCCCGGTCTTAAAGGGTTAACATAGCTCTATTCCACTGCAGCACGGGTCCTCTGCCTGCCTTAGAATATTAAGTGTATAAGTTATCTTGAGCTGTACAGTATGGCTAACTAGACGTCAGTTTCACAGCGGGAGAGCGGTTCACTGCGAAACAAGACTGCCACTATAGAGCACCGAAGTCTGACGCAATTTACGCATCCCTACCTGGGTCACGTTTTTTTCCCCCCTCGTTCTGAATACCCATAGACGTCTTTAATATCGCGTCAAATAAGAACTGTGTTCCAAAAATAAACAAATGATCCCGGCGGTTTGATATGAAGCATCAACTGACGGTGAGAAAACGCTAATGTTACTTCCGCCGAATTAGTTATGTTTTCGCCAGAAACAGACTGTATCAAATATGAGCGACTGACTATCATAAACGATACAGAGCCACCTCCCTGACAATATCGCCGAGACAGTTTGTTTATTTTTGGACCACAATTCTTATATGAGACGATTCTCTAAGATGACCCAATGTTATTCTCCATAGAGAAATGACTTTACGACCCAGGGGATGAACGAGTGACGTCAGGACTTCTGTACTCAATGTGTGGACAAATAACAGGTTGACAAGCTAATATTGAGAGACCCTTATTCAATGTTGGAAGACCTTATCTTAACCCATTCAATTCGGGAACGAACGAATTGTTTTTGTTTTTTAAACTCAATGGCTTCTAAATGTTGCTGTAATATCAGTGGTTCTCAAACTTTTTTCATGTCAAGGACCCCCAAAATGATATGGACTGAAGGAGTTTGGCGTGTAGATGGCCATGATATTTCTTTTTTACTTTACTTTTATTATTACCATATTCATCAGTCATTTAGAGTACACTGCATAAGCACTGCATATAGAGGCATGTGCATACTGTCAAAGTATGCACTTATACTACATTCACCCAGTAATCCCCTGAGAATACAGGACTCCCTTTACTGTCAGTGGGCTTACCCCACACCTTCTGTTGAGTGGATGGATGGCCATGATTAAGTGATGTTTGGTTCGATCAGAGTGGACGTTAGCTCAAGCTTTTGTAACACTGATTGCTTTTGAAATGGACTCGATGCAAGATCAATTAAGATGAGGTGTCTGTTAACAGGTGGTACAGTGCCAAATTAAAATAAATAAAAAACCAAACGCCCAAACCTCAGCAGCATTAAATGAACTGTGTGCCAGGAGTGTGCAGTGTGTCACTTGCCCAAGCCAAAAAATTGTAGGGAGACATTATAATTTTCTCTCTGAGTAAAAAAAAAAAGAATATCACCAAGAAGAATGGAAGCTGTTGAAGGTAAAACTTCAAGTGAATGTCTGTGTCTTTCTTCTTTCTGTGCTCTGCAACCCTCACCTGCCTCTCACTGAGCCTGTCAATAAAGGTCTCGAGGCTATTGTTACCCGGTTTCTATCTTAGATACAGGCGATGAATGCATGCTTATGAAACTTATTAAAAATGCATGTTGTGTGATTTAGGTCTCCACACACACACACATCACACCCATCCTCCTCCGTTCACTCCACTGGCTTCCCGTCTCTTTCCGGACCGAATACAAGGTATCCCTGTTGACACATCAGTGCCACGGAAATGCTCCTCAAGGAATTATAGCCTCTCCACAACCCTCGACCCTCGACCTCCACTCTTCAAACACTAACCTCCTCAAAACCCCCCCCAAGACCAACCTATACGTACCATGGGCGACAGACAGGGCTATTCTGCTCGGACGCCCCCCCCAACTGTGGAATGCCCTCCCTGCCCACCTGAGAGCACCACAGTCGGTTGACTATATTAAAAGAGGACTAAAGACCTACCGTTTTAACAAAGATTTTTTTTTTTAGCTACACTGGTTTTACCTCTAGGCTTTACGTCCTCATTTCTTAGATGTTTTTAATGATGTGATGAGTCTTTATTCTGCAACAGCCTATTGTAGCACTTTGAGACTTTCACGAATGTAAAGTGCATAATAAATAAAATCCATTATTATTATTGTCTCCGCCAGGCCGAAAGGCATGGCGAGAGTATGTTTTACCCCCCGTCCGTCCGTCCGTCCGTCCGTCCGTCCGTCAGTCCGTCGGTCTGCGACCAGCTAATCTCCGGCACCGTTGGCCCGGTCGCTGCGAAACTGTGCACACACACTCCCTGGATGCCAATTCAGACCAACCTCTGCCCCAAATGTTTTACATGGGCCTGTTATAGTGCCACCAGGAGGCCGATTTGTGCAAGACCTATTTACTCCTACAGATGTTATCCGAACGTCATGCAAATCGGTACACAGTATCTCTATAGTCATGTGATCAACACAGATTTGTCTGATTTTCCATATTCCATCCTCATTGGCTAAGGTTGGCTTCCAAAGTTTGCAGGATTGGTCCGTTTTCAACAAAATGGCTCAAATCATGAACACAGCTTGCGATTTCCATGACATTTCACACGCACATTCCCACTAGGCCGAGGAAGAAATGCCACCCTTTTCACATTGGTCTGTTATAGCGCCACCAGGAGGCCACAATAACGTACCTGACCTGGCGGAGACCTGTGCTCCGAGGAGCACCTTTTCTAGTTATTACTGTGTCTAGTGTGAAGTTGACCGGATGATCAGTTCTCAAGAATGATGCAATCAGCACTTCTGGGGGGCCAGTGACATGCTTGCTCCGAATGGGCACGTGTTCTGAATTGTTGGGGGCCACACCCCCAAAACAATGCTGCACGTATAGCAATAACGTGAGCCAAACAATCAGCCCATTCCAAACGGGCATGCGTTCCAAACTGCAGCAGTATAAATTAGTGTTGATTTTGACAGCAAATTTTTATTTAGTTTTAGTCAGAGTCTTTTGAATAAAATTCCAGTTTTAGTGATATTTTAGTCATCTGAAATGTAAATTGTAAAAATGTAAATGTTAACTGTAAATCTACAGTTGATTTAGTCGACTAAAATGTATTTTGGCGGTGCCTTGATGGCGTCGTAATGGCTGATGTTACACTCGGTTGCATGCTGAAAATAGACGATCTACAAGCTCACAACGCGTCGCAGCGCGACGCGTTGTGAGCTTGTAGATCGGCTATTTTCAGCATGCACACGCTAGCGCAACCAAACATAAAATGACTATTTTAGTTCTACTGGATCTCTTCTCCACTAGTCTCTCTCTAACATGTTAGTCTAGTTTGTATTCGTTGACGAAATTGTCAATATATTTAGTCTTAGTTTTAGTCGTCATAGCTTAGTTTTCGGCAGTGAAAAAAGGTTCATTTTTCGTCATAGTTTTAGTCGACGAAATCAACACTGGTATAAACAATGGCAGGAATTTCATGAGGGCCCATGGCTGCCATGCCCCCTCACGGCCTTATGCCCCACAAAAAAATTATATATGCCCTGTGGGCACAGTGGCCCTGATGCCCCCCGCTCACACACTGCCCCAGCTGATTTAAACATTTTCACCTCTGGCTCAGTCTTGTCAATAATTCATTTCAAAGAACAGTGTGTTTTGTTGAGATTCTGAATTGTTATTGGGCAACGTCAAGTGAAATGCTACATACTGTACATAACCAGTGGTGTGTTTGTTTTCAAGTGTGGTATTTTACACAAATATAGCACTGGCCATGGCCAACCAGACTTAACCCATTAGGACCTGAGGCTGATTTTTTTTTTTTTTATCTTCTAAATCCTAACAGTTTTCTGAAAAAAAAACATATGTTGGCACAGTGGTGTGTTCAAAACCTTTTCATGTGAGGGGACCCCCCAAAATTATATGTATTGGTGCGGACCCCATCTCAATTTTTTTTTGATTCAGGTACCCCGAAAAGCAAAGACTTGAGTTAAAAATGTTGAAAAAATGCATATTCAGAGATTTCTACACATTTCCACGATTTCTCCAAAAATAGCAGATCTACAAGCTCATAGCGCGGCACTCGGTGCCGCGCTATGAGCTTGTGTATCTGCTATTTTTGAATAGCCAAAGTGTAAAATAATGATTTTTAGCTCAAATTTAAAAAAGTGACACAGATGCGTTCCAGATCTAAACGGGTTAATCAAAAATCATCCTGATGTTCCAATGTGGCAAAGCTGTGACCGAGTGAACTTCTGTCCAACCTTGAAGACCTCCTCCTCCTCATATTGTCACACTGTTATGTTGTGCTCCTGAAGATGATCAAAGCCAAGCAGCAGTGTCAAAATGGTGGGCAGCTGGCATCACACAAAAAAGAGGCCAAACAATCTTCCACATGGTTCAAAGGACCACAAAACATACACTGTAACTCCTGCTAACTCCCCATCTTCTAACCCACACATGGGCAACTGGCCCCCACCGTCACTTAATGCAGCCCACAGGTTAATATCAGAATACTGATATATTATTGATTTCAGCTGTTACAATTCCAAACATCTATACATGACCCGCTTTAATTACTTCAGTCTGTATTAGTAGCTTAATGACTAGTAGTATTACAATTCTATTGTCTTTTTTATGTCCAATGTATTTGTATTTAAGTTTGTAAAGTCGACATAAGTATAACTAAAGGCATTTGAAATTAAATAAAAATGTTACTTTTCAGGATTCCAATTGAAAGTAGCACAAATAAAATCTGGATTCCAATGAAAAAGTAGCAAAAATACCAGATCTACAAGCTCAAAACGCGTCGCGGTGCGACACGTTTTGATGTAGATCGGCTACTTTTGAGTGACATAGAATGGCCCGACAGTATTATGCAATGTGGCTCCTCTGGAGTGAGTGTGGAAATATAGTGGCCCTCTCCATCATCAAAGTTGCATCACCCCTGTTCTAACCAGTCCAGAGACTCTGATTAGAGCCGACCGTGTAAAAACCTTCGACTCAGGGCTTTGTAAAAAGACAATACCAATACATTATTTGGTGGAATATATGTTTTCAGTTATTTCACTGATAGTTATACTACTGTATGTATTAAAAGTAAAATCATCCCTCAACCCGTAAAAATTACATTAATTATGGCCTTGGGCTGCCCTGGCATTGACCTCGACTCTAAAATGATGAAATTGCAGGCTTGCTGTGTGGTCTTTGCAGTTCAGTTTAAATGGTGGTCGGTTGTTAATAGCAAGTTACAATACCGAATTCTCTGGTGCTATAAGAATTCAAATTAGTGACATGGTTCAACAAGCTTTAGAATGCACTTCCACGTCCCGCAGAGGAAGGAAATGCACTCGCCTTTCTGTATCTCATTATGACCAAAAAAGCACAGGAAGGAATTGCCTCATATTCTCCCCCATGTTTACAATATTCCAATCCACATGTAGAGACATAATGCACGGCCCCACAGCCAGCAATGAGGTGTGCTACAACCAGATACGGTTGCGAGATAAACCATCCTTTAATCCATTAAGACCGGGAACACATCTGTGTCATTTTAAGATTTCTTTGGCTATTCAAAAATAGCAGATATACAAGCTCATAGCGCCGCGCTATGAACTTGTAGATCTGCTATTTTTTTAAACAGTTTTCTGAAACACTTATATTGCTGCTATAATATCAGTGGTTCTCGAACCTTTTCATGTCAAGGACCCCCAAAATGATATGTCTTTGGCTGTGGACCCCCATCTCAAAATATTTCGTTCCAGGGACCCCCAGAAGCAAAGATTTGAGTTAAAAATGTTTTGCTTTAAAAAATTAATACGTTCAAAGATTTGCACACATTTTCAAGATAAAAAATAAATAGCAGATCTACAAGCTCATAGCGCGGCACTCGGTGCCGCGCTATGAGCTTGTATATCTGCTATTTTTGAATAGCCAAAGTATAACATCATTTATGTTAAAATCTAAAATGACACAGATGCGTTCCGGGTTTTAATGGGTTAAAGAGAGGAGTTTGGAGCAGACAAGCAGGAATGTGTGTGATAGATTGGGTGTGTCAGGTTTTATATCAGACATTTAAGTTGTCACCCAGGCTTCTACAGCAAACAGCTTCGGAGAAGGCAGACAAACATCAGCACATTTCCTACTCGGCACTCTTCTTCTTACGTAATAAAGCCAGCAAATACGATTGAATGATTAAAGTATATACTGTACGAAAATATTGACTTTCTTTGTGGACAGACGTAGGTTCATATAAGCCATCAGCATGTCATCGCCATTATGCTGGATGTTGTGGACCCCCCCCCTTCCCCTCCCCCCATATATTCATCAAGATCAGCCATTCTTAACCCATTAAGACCTGAGGTCGATTCTACAAAATGTCTACAAAAACAGTTTTTGGAAAAAAACTATGTTTCTACATCAGTGGTTCTCAAACGTTTTCATGTCAAGGACCCCCAAAATGATATGTATTTGGCCGCGGACCCCCATCTCAAAATATTTTGTTCCAGGGACCCCCAGAAGCAAAGATTGGAGTTACAAATGTTTGCTTTAAAAATATATATATATATTCAAAGATTTTCACAAATGTTCACGAGTTTTCAAAAATAGCAGAGCTTGTATATCTGCTATTTTTGAATAGCCAAACAAATCTAAAAATGACACAGATGCGTTCCCGGTCTTAATGGGTTAATAAACCCTTGTCTCGTTGTGGATTTCTCATTTTCTCTTGTTTGCGTGCCTCCCCACAGAGGGCAGCCCAGCCCACCCATCTGTATTCCTAGCATCTCTAATGGCATTTTCTCATCTAAACCAGCTTATCAAATCCAGATTCCAATGATGGATAAATCCGCCCCCAGACCGATGGCGCGCAGGGGGCCGCGACCTGCTGCTATCAATCAACGCGTTTGCCAGGTGATTTGTGTCCTCACCGGGATGTACGGCATTATGAGGTCCATTTGGACGGCCAGCTGAGTTACAGCGGTTCCAATCGGTCAACGTCAATTTCACTTTGTTTCTATTCCCCAATCTGTCTCTCCTTCCCCATGTCCTTTTGCATATTCTGTGGTTTCCACTGAGAGCAAGAGCCATTCCCCCCTCGCTATCCCTGAGGATGTAAATTTGCCACAGGGCAGTGTGTGAACGAGTGGTTGAATTAGGTGGTCTCTGCTCTGCAATTCTCCTGTCTGTAATACTCTATATACGATGTGTATCTCTATTTAAGTTGTCTCTAAGTGATGTGTGTGGCCATAAGCCTTAACCTATTGAGACCGGGAAAGCATCTATTTAGCGTCTATTTTAGATTTTAACCACTTTAACCATAATCTTATACTTTGGCTATTAAAAAATAGCAGATATACAAGCTCATAGCGCGGCACCGAGTGCCGCGCTATGAGCTTGTAGATCTGCTATTTTTTTAAACATTCGTGCAAATCTTTGAATACATATGTTTTTCTAAGCAACATTTTTAACTCAAGTCTTTGGGGGTCGGTGGCCAAAAACATATCATTTTGGGGGACATTGCGATGCAGATGCGGACTCCCCCCCCCCCCCCCCCCCCATCGCAAAATATGTTGTTCCAGGGACCCCCTTCTCCCCCTAGAAGTTCGTTTAAAAAAAATATATATATATTCACAGATTTGCACACATTTTCACAATTTTTCAAAAATAGCAAATATCTGCTATTTTTGAATAGCCAAAGAAATCTTGAAAATGACACAGATGCGTTCCCGGTCTTAATGAATTAATATACACAAGGACAGACCATGTTAATAAAGCATGTGTACTGTAGCTACATAATGTGATTCAGTCCACTCAGGCCATCAGAAATTCTCTAGCAGCCATGTTGAATACATACACCACCCAAATGAATGCACCATGCAGCCAATTAATAATCAATCAGGAATTTTGACTGGCAAATACACATGGCAATTCTTTTCATTCCAGGGTGGGAGCAGCAAGGGGCTTTGATGGAGGTTCAAATAATAGCTTGTGTTGTGGCTGCTGCTGTTACTTTTTTCCTCTGGTTTATCTCTGGTTTGCATTTATTTGCTGCCACTATACTCACTTCGTTTAAGGCCAGTGTTATGTGCCATTTATAGCCCTGCTATGAAGAGTGCAGGCCTCTCTGAGGATGGCAATTTTTGTCTGTTGGGTGTAAGAAGCTTCTAGGAGACACTACAATTTAAATATGTACAATTTAGGCATTTAGCAGACACTCTTATCCAGAGCGACTTACAAGTGTGAAATGAGAGTAAGCAGAGAGAGAGCGTGAACCCTAGTCAACAGACAACAGGGTAAATAGTCACATAGTATAAGTAGAGTGCCAAAGAGAACAGTTTAGTGCCTCATAGAAACTAGGCTATCAGGACATCAGGCCTGCTGGCTTCTCTCCACACTTTGTACCACAAGCTTCAAGATGCCCTCCTTAAGTAACACAGACATACTGTATAGCATAGTGTAGATCATTGGTTCTCAAACTGGGGTCCGAGGACCCCCAGGGGTCCTTGGGGGGGTACAAGGGGGTCCCCAGCAAAATTAGTTAATAAAGTGTCAAAATCATTTTAACCCCTTTAAGCATATTTTATACTTTGGCTATTAAGAAATAGCAGATATACAAGCTCATGGCGAGTGCCGCGCCATGAGCTTGTAGATCTGCTATTTTTGAAAAATCGTGAACATTTGTTCAAATATATATATATATATATTTTTTTTTTAAGCGAACATTTGTAAATCAAATCTTTGCCTCCGGGGGGTCCCTGGAACAACATATTTTGAGATGGGGGTCCGCGGCCAAATACATATCATTTTGAGGGTCCTTGACATGAAAAAGTTTTACACACAAGAGAGCCCTTGGATGATGTGCAAAAAAAAAAGAAAAATCTAATCATTTGGCTCTCGAGCTCCACATAAGAACAGCATGGCTTTATGTGGCCGGCCTTGAAATCCTTAGAGCCCCGTTGCTTACAGGGGCCTAAAAATGTTTTATATGACTTTTGATTCATGTCATTTCATGTTAAGTCACCTGTTAAAGGAAGCACCCTGATTAGACTGAGAAATTCATGACAAATGTGAATGTTTAAGACTCTCGTATTAAGCTTTCGATTATCAACTATGATACAATTTTTAGACTAGCCAATAGTTTTGAACCCTTTCCCCCCAAAAAATAATTATCGTTATGCCAATTAATTCCTACCCACACATTTCTGTGTTGCCCTTGCTGTTGTACCCTACTGGCTGGCTCTCCTGCCCAGTGACGAAGCCCCGACCAGAAGGACGCAGCACGTCCTCCACCCTAATGTTCAACATTCCCCGCTGACAGGCAGTGGTGGAAAAAGTACTCAAATTCTTTACTTAAGTAAAAGTATCAATACTGTAATATAGAAATACTCTGTTACAAGCAAAAGTCCAGAATTCAAAATTTACGTGAGTAAAAAAAAGTATTGGCATCAAAATTGGTATAAAAATGTACTTAAAGTACCAAAAGTAAAAGTACTAAAATGTTTGAAAATAGCAGATCTACAAGGGGCTCACAACGCGTCGCGATGCGACGCGTTGTGAGCCTGTAGATCGGCTATTTTCAAATAGCCTAGGTATAAAATAGGGCTGAAGTGGTTAATGTATTATTTATAATGTAATAATTTATATCTGAAAAGTAACTAAAGTTTTCAAATAACTGTAGTGGAGTAAAAGTACAATATTTGCCTTTGAGATGTAGTGGAGTAGAGGTAAAAGTATGGGGAAATTGGAAATACTCAAGTAAAGTACAAATACCTCAGAATTGTACTTAAGTACAGTACTTAAGTAAAAGCACTTAGTTACTTTCCACCACCGCTGACAGGCACCAACCCAGCCCGTAGTAGAATGTGCAGTGACACAGATCAACCCTGCCCCGCCTGGCTTCCCTCCACCAGAACATGGCCAATTGTGTTTGTATAAAATGCTTGGCCAAGATGCCGGATGCACCGCTGTGGATTCGAACCGCTAGACTGCGTGTGTGGTGGTGGGTGGGCAGGTACTTTACCACTGTGCCACCTGAGTGCACAATATTAAATTTGTATCACTTTCACATTTCCTGGAAATGCAGTGGCCTGGCACACCTTCATGAGCAGCCAAAAGGTGTACAATAGGTCCTGTAGGTGTATATAGAGCAGCAGACTGCAATGCTTCAATATTATTGGATTGTCCCTGGTTGTCAGTACATTAATACATCCATCTTGCACAAGCTCATTTTATATGCGACTCAATTTTCTTGTGCCCAACTCAAGCACCCTTGTGCCATGCCAGGTGAGCAGGGCAGGAAATTACCAAATGAACGGGCAAGAGCGTTCTAAGATCATGAAGATACTAACATAATTCAGCGCTGCATGCAATGTCTTTGGGTAGCGTTTTTAGTTTTCTAACTGGTAAGTTATAGCATTAAGAAAAGGTAATGAATGCACTGTTGCTGCAAAAAGTCGATACTCGATAAAATATATGGTAAACTAGAAAAAGTGCTCCTCCAGGCACAGCTCTCCGCCAGGTCAGGTACGTTATTGTGGCCTCCTGGTGGCGCTATAATAGGCCAATGTGAAAAGGGTGCCATTTATTCTTAGGCCTTTCACGGCAATCGGACACTGCATTCATGATTTGAGGCATTTTGTTTCAAAACATGTATTACGCAAATTAGACCTGCTGGTGGCGCTATAACAGGCCAATGTGAAAAGGCTGGCATTTCTTCCTCGGCCTAGTGGGAATGTGCATGTGAAATTTCACGGAAATCGCAAGCTGCGTGCATAGTTTGAGGCATTTTGTTCAAAACAGACCAATCCTGCAAACTTTGGAGGCCAACCTTAGGCAATGAGGATGGAATATGGGAAGACAGATCCGTGTTGATCACATGACTATAGAGATACTGTGTACCGATTTGCATGACGTTTGGATAAAATCTGTAGGAGTAATATCAAAAATGACGCTGCCATGGCAACGGTCGGGTCGGTTTGGGATCTCGCTGTCTCTCCTCCTGGTGGCGCTATAACAGGCCCATGTGAAAAATTTGGGGCAGAGATTCTGAATTGGAATCCAAGGAGTGTGTGTGCACAGTTTCGCAGCGACCAGGCCAACGGTGCCGGAGATTAGCTGGTCGCACACGGAGAGACACACGGACGGACAGACGGACAGGGGCTAAAACATACTCTCTCGCCATGCCTTTCGGCCTGGCGGAGACAATAATGTGACAATGACAGTAATAATGAACAACAAGCTTAACAAAACATGAAGAGGAGCTGTTTCTTGAAGAAACTCGAGGCACAGTCAGTGAAATCTGAATAAACAAATTGAAATGAATTGCTGTAGTGAGACAGTCACACTGTGTCTCTAGTGTAATTTAGGAATGTAATAGTTTCTGGGTGAGGAACCATTACTAATGTAAGCAGTACTGATATTGAAATGCCTTTTGGAAACCCTATCTTTAACAACTACTAATAGCCCCAACTCCTTTTAGACATTTAAGATATTGGTTCATAACATGAAAAGCCAGTGGCTATTCTGACACGATGAACTAATAAATTGTCCTTTTTTTTAATACAACAGAATTGAGAAAGAATGGAAGGGGGGGGGCACAGTTACAGACTGTATGCAGCATTTACAAAGCTCAAATCAATTCATTATGTTCCTTTGAAAATAGTTTAAGGATGACTTTGTAAAGTTGTGTCTTACAATTTTTTTAACTCGTTCTATTTTCAAGAACATACCCCTTTGTTGGGTAAATCAAAACACCTCCTATAGGCATAGGCGGGGAAAAAACTCCCCATAAAAGTTATTTACCCTGTAATTGATTTCCTTTCTCTATATTCACTCAGCAGGCTCTGTGTACGCCATTAACCAATTAAAGAAAGGGGAATGCCGATACTGTAACTCTAGTCTGACATGAAATTGACATGCCATGAAAAAATGAAAAGTCATACTATATACTACCATATGTGGACCTTTCAATTGAATACTAATTGAATAATAATTCAATGCAATATAATTGCATATACAGCATATTATATGCAATCCAATTAATAGCTAAATAAAGTGCATATCACAGAAGACTTCAAATTCAGCGGTTTGTAGTTGATGAATTGGTAAGCATTCCCTTTTTTCCCCCAAAAAAAATGGAAAAGAAAATGCTGTGGGGATCAAGTAATTCACACCATTATTTATGTTGTAATGCGTTTTGCCCTCAAAGTGCATGAAATCTATCTAGAAATGACCTGAAAATGGGATAGGTACAATGTGGCTTTAAAGGTCATAGCTGAAATTGCATGGGTTGCTGGGACTAAATAGTAACATTTCAGGAATACAGACGCAAAAAGAAAATGGGTTATTTATGACCCCCTGCTCTCAGCACAATAGCTGGCTGCAGCCCACACTACAGTATAACCCCATGAATAACTCAGAGCAGATAAACCTCAGTGTTTCACAGCGTTAACGTAATCAGGACCCTATAACCCATTAAGACCGGGAACGCATCTGTGTCATTTTAAGATTTATTTGGGCTGTTCAAAAATAGTAGATATACTACTTTTTTTTCGTGAAAATGTGTTCAAATCTTTGTATATATATATATACATTTTTAACTCTAATCTTTGCTTCTGGGGGTCCTTGGAACAAAACATTTTCAGATGGGGGTCCGAGGACAAATACATATCATTTTGGGGGTCGATGACATGAAAACGTCTAAGAACCACTGATAAATAGCAACATAAGTTTAAAAAAAAAAAAAACTTTTAGGATTTAGAAGACATTTGTAGAATCCCCAGAAGCAATACGATTTGAGTTACAAATGTTCTCTTTAAAAAAAAAATATATATATATATATATATTCAAAGATGTGCACAGATTTTCACGATTTAAACAAAAATTGCAGATCTACAAGCTCATAGCGCGGCACTCGGTGCCGCGCTATGAGCTTGTATATCTGCTATTTTTGAATAGCCCAAATGGCACACAGATGCGTTCCCGGTCTTAAAGGGATAAGCTGTATGAGAGTCGTGGCTGAACGACGCTCTCGAGTCACACGATCGATTCTCGAAGGTCGAGAATATGAAGCCGTTTCTACCTGGTACGGGGGCTTGAACAGCTTGAGACGAATATGACCAAGAGAGAGGAATATAGGATGGAGGAATGTGAAGAAAGTGGGGAAGAAAGAGGGGCAAAAAGGAAAGAGTACCGTAGTCCATGATCTCTAATGAGAGACACCAGCCTTAATGATACTGAAGAAGACTAGCTGCTGCTCTAAAATGAGTCAGGCATCATTAAAAATGCATTTTGCAACGTGGTGTGTATTAGAATTCTTATATTGTTATTGCAGTAGCAGTGGCGTACCCACCATAGAGGCAATGCAGGCGGCCGCCTGCCCAACTAAAATCTCACCACCCCTAGAAAATAAAGTAAAAGACTGACAGACAGCGGCCGTCATTCACGCGGGCAGGCAGCCAATCACTACCGTATCCATTGAGCAGAGCAACCCTCGCCTATAGTGGTGCAAATCATGTATGCCATTGTCTTCATGGGGTACTAGGAGTGCCAGGAGTGGGGGTCTGGGCCATCACCTGTACTCACCTGGCATAAAAAGTACACGCAGAAGTACAATGACAATCTCTCGCCTAGTCTGCGTCTCCTAGCGTTTGAGAGAGATTTAACTGAAGGTCTGAACTACGATTCAGTTATAGATATTTTCAAGTGCAGCAAGCCCCGTCGGCTCATGTTTGAGACATCACTACATGCTTGAAAACGATTTGATTTGGCTGTTATTGTTACTGTTGTAATCGCAATGTTGAAATGAGTCAATCATTTGTGCAGGACATCATGTTCTCCTTTTCTGTAATGCTGCTTTTTTTAGAATAAAAATACATACTGTACATTGATTATACTTATTATTGTTTTTATTAACGTTTTTCAGTTTTGTAGTGGTGATGTTGTGTTGTTAACTTGTTTCCCCCCCGAGTACCCCCCCCCCCCCCCATTCGGAGGGGGGGGGGGTCTCGCCTGCCCTAAATGTAATTTCTGGGAACGCCACTGTCCAGTAGAACAGATTGTTTTTGCAGCCTTTTCTGAGTTTTAATTTTTAATTCAACTACAGTATATTCCTGAATAATTCTCGTTGTTCGTGCAATCTTGATCAATATGCCAGAACCTACAGTATTCCATACGGTTAATCCCACTGGTGGGAGATGCAAACAACAACACCTAATTAAAATTTAATCTACGACCAAAACAATAATGAGGGTTGTGGCTGGTGGGAGCTTATCACCTGTTATCCACCATTAGTCTGCAGTTCAGCCTCGTTTTGACTTAAAGGTTCTATGACATTCATTTTCACTTTTTTTATGTTTTTGGGGGGGTTTATGACCTCAATTACACCCCAAAAAACTGAACTTTGAACATTCAGTGGATTTTCTGTGGTCTGGTACTTTTTGAATAATTAGGCTGAAAAGTAATCTGGGATTGGCCCCTTGACTTTGATGTCACAGTCCATTAATCCCACCCCCTCTCCTCCCCTATTCTTGGGGGGGGGGGGGCAGAAGCGATGATTGACAGGCAAAATCCCTCAACAGCAACACCCGCAGGCAAAGATTACTTTTGACATTGCAGTTGAAAAGGCTTTATATTAGAAATGTGAGAGAAGAACACCTGCAATGGCTCACTGGAGTGGGATTGTCAGTTAAAACTTTTTATACACGTTTGAAGGACCATGACAACGACTTTTAATGTGTTGTAAAACTGAATGTCATGAAACCTTTAAATCCCCTATCATACTTGAACTCCAGACACATCGTCTAAAAGCCCTAGGTTATCGTAGGCACACTTACTAGTGTATAAATCAGAACCATTGCCACCACACTCAGCATCTCCCTAGTCTGTAATTATACATAGATTTCTTTGTTTCTCTCGCAAAAAAAGGCTCTTGTTGCTTTGTTTGAAGAGAATGGTGGTTGTAACAGATTTTCTTCAATACAATGGGAACAATTTTGTGAACTCTCAAGGTTTCAGATGATAATTTCCCCGGTCTCAATGGTGCTTTTGTTATGCCTGGCATAGAAACAATGGCTGCTGAACAATGAGCTACAGTATTCTCCACATGGACCTGATGTTAGTTTTGGGAGGAAGTTTGTGATACTATTATGATATGCAAAACTTTGATAGTTTATTAGAAGATCCTGTGGGAGACCTCAAAACAACTATGTTTGCTATACTGGAGAGATTGAAAACCTCTAAGAAATAATTAGCTTCACAGGAATCCAACAATCCTATTTACTGTACTTTTATTTTAATTTGTTTCAATCGATTAATTAGACTTAAAGGTAAGAATGATTTGAAACTCATACCCGCTTGTAAGCCTCAAGACTTTAAATAAAAACAACAATTATAGCTCATTATTTTTCCACCATCTTCATTTAGCTGACAAAAGTGCATTGTCAGAAACTGAAAATATTTCTTGATGAATTGTAATTTTTTCCTGTTGAAACTGGACTTGCAGCGAAGAGTCTGGATTTTTCTACAGACTCACAAATGTTGTCTTAATCTTTAATTAACTTTAATGACCCTGCTTCCAGATTGTGTTAACATAAGCACTCCAATGACACTGTAATTCTGTATGCAGGGAAGGCAGTTCACACACCGGGGCTACAAAATCCATTTGAAAAAGTACATCGTTTCAAATCCATGCAAAGCCAATCAAAGGGACTTTTCACAGTAAAATGTAGTATGTCGTTGTCTGCATTCTTAATTCACACCAACCTTCACAGCTACATTATGCATGCTCTGCCATAAAGTCAGTCAGGGATGTTCTGTCTGGATGCTAATGAGTCTACAGTACTTATACCCAGGAAGTCCTGTGGTTCATAGGGCATATACTGTAGGCTAATATTACACCTAACCACTTTCAACTTGCCGTAACTATTTTTGTCATGTCACTAAATACGTAAATCTTACCAAAAAAAAAAAAACATTTTCAAGCATTTGCAATAATAGGCAATCTACAAGCTCACAACTTAGATATTTTCCCCATTTTTAAAATAGGGCTTAAGTGGTTAAACTCTCTCTCTCTCTCTCTCTCTCTCGGTCGTCCTCAGACGAGCCCTCCATAGTCGCCTCCAGTCATCCCGGTTCTCCATACATCTGCCCAGCTCATCCGTATTTTGTGCTCCTGCATCTTTCTTGAATACGTCCACGTATGCTAATGTGGAGGCACTCCTAATAAAGATATCGAAACATCGAAAGACTCTTTGAGACCGTTATCTCTCGCTTCTCCTGTGAATCAAAATGTGAGCGCCTTAACTCTCATCCTGCAATACATAATTGATAGTGTATCGTAATTTTAGAAATATTTTTGAAAAGGCTATGATCTTCTCCTCCGACATCAGACCATTTCCCTCGAGCTCATTGCAGGATGAAAGCTGTTCCAGTGGCATAACATAACAGATGCACTGGGTGGATAGGACTGTCTCTCCACTCTCCACAGATACCGTATTACCAGCGAGGTCTCAAATTACCATCTGCACCCTGACTTTACTTCTAAACTGCAAATGTTGAAAATGTTTCCATGTTTCTATCTTGTGAAAGCAGGAGAACCATCTGCACATGCTCATTTCAATTTGAAACTTGAGAAAATATAAATCGTCAAAGTCGATGAAGTGGCATAAATAAATAAACAAATACGAATATGGTTTATACATACTGTATATACACATAAATGAATAAAAACAGGTTACGGTTGTTCTGAATCTTTTCTGCCATGGTTTTGAGCCATTGATAACATTTAGTGCTTACAGGATGTATGGGTGCGGTGAGAAGTGGGAACTAGCGAATGTGAAGAAATTAAAGCGATATTTAACTTAAAAAAAACTTCTGTGCACCCCAGACAGTTTTTAAGTTGATCGATTAAATAATTAGATATCAAGTGATAAGATGCTGGACAGAAACAAACAAGTATTAAAGCGCTGTAAGAGGGTATTAAAAGAGATTAAAATTAAATACATTCAGTGAACTTGAAAAAACATAAACCGATGTTGATTTTACATAAGAAATGGACATACCAAATAACTGCTTACCAGGAGATGTCTAATCCATAATTACAGCCCCCCGTGTCTTCTATATTTTTGTCTATATATATATATATATATATCTATGTATACAGTATCTACACGAGTAGTGGTTTATTATATTTTACATAGTGTTCTTCAATGAACACGCAGTGCAGAATGCACTGTATTTTGGTTAAATTCCTATATTTGGTCCTCTATAAAGTCTGATGCGTTCACATCCGTAACAAATAAAACCGGACCGTCGTTCGTTTGGAAGCGGACAGAGTTCTCACTTTTCATGCGGACCGTGGTTTGCTTGTTTGATCCGCACCAGGGTTCGAATGCGTGTTCAGACCACTCCAAACAAACACGGCCAAAGGAGTAAGCGGACCATGTACCCAAACAAACCAAACAGTCCTGGTGTGAACCCGCCCTTAGAAAACTAAGTCCACTTACTTAATACCCACTGTGAGAGGGAATTTGTGGTACAGCGCAGAAGATATCACAAATATCATCACAGACAAGGCAAACATTTAAGATACATGTCAACTGTCAACCAACAATTGTAAACTAAAAAATAAATAGTTGATGGTGACAATGATAATGAGGACGTATGACGCATTCTTTATGCAGCTAGGTGATCAGTAAATAAATAGTTGATGGTAACAATGATACTGGGTAATCGAGACCAGACATATTCTCTATGCAGGCAGCATATCAGCACCAAGGATGGTGGGCCAAAGAAAACTGAAAAGGCTATTCTATATACCGTAGTCTTTTTCTAAAACTCACAAAATCAATTCAATACAAACTTCCATTCCATAATAAACTCAATCATTTGAGCCTACATACTGTAGATGTTTATCAAATAACCAGATGGCAGCTGTAAAAGCAATGGAACATTTGAAAACAAGCCTCTGTTTAGCAAAAACTTTCGCATGACAGCGTCGCTTGCTGAAATGAACACATCTTGTCGACCAGCAACAACATTGTGTGACGGAGTATTACGCCTTAGACCAGGGGTCTTCAACAGGGGGTCCGGGACCCCTAGGGGGTCCGCAGAGTTACTACAGGGGGGCCGCCAAATCTTTGTGTGATAAGATTTTATTTTTTACATTAACACATTGAGTGCCATAAACGGTCGGCGATCACTCTGCAATGGAGGATCGCGTTAGTCGGGACCCTCTAAATAGCCTATCTACAAGCTCACAACGCATCGCGCTGTGAGGCGTTGTGAGCTTGTAGATCAGCTATTTTTGGCCAAGAGGTATAGGTGTAGAGGGAAAAGAGTAAAGTAAAGTAAAAAAAGAAAAGTACAAGAAATACAATTTTATACAATATAGAGGGGGTCCCTGCTTCAGCTCTCTCTCAGCTAGGGGGTCCTTGGCCTGAAAAACGTTGAAGACCCCTGCCTTAGATTGTATTGCTTTTCACGCTTATTGTGACATTTAGGAAAGTCACAGCATTCTGTCCAAACCCTTACCCAAGTTATTAAATATGCCACAATGCATTTTTCTGCTCTGTGCACAATGAAACAGTGTATCTCTACGATACTTCATTTAACACCAGCTCAGTGGCCTTGTGGTTAGAGTGTCCGCCCCCTCAGATTAGGAGGTCGAGGTTTAATTCCCGGCCGGGTCAAACAATAAAAAACAGACCCAATGCCTCCCTGCTTGGCACTCAGCATCAAGGGCTGGATTTCGGTGTAAGTCCCTGCATTATGTCCAGGGGTGTACTGTTACATCATGGCTGGGGGATGTACTTGTAAGTTGTACATCAAGCCTTCTCAAGCTAGAGAAACAGTAGGAGATAGGCTCCTGCTACATGGCTTGCAACTTACTTGCTTTATTAAACAGGAATTGGTGAAAATAATTTTTGAAAACTGAAAACCTCACACCTTCCATCCGGCCGCTCTACCGGCCACTCTACCCCTGAGCCACTGCCGCCCCCTGCTTGGGTACCTCAGGTACCCTGTTAGCGGCTTCTGAACCTCTTAACCAATGAAGATGTTCAGAATTATTTTGAAAACAGCCAATCAACAAAGCTCACAACGCATCACACCACGAAGCCTTGTGAGCTTGTACTGTGGATCTGCCTTTTTGGATTTGGATACCTAGGGTTAAAGTGGTTAAAAAGGAAAGAGACGATATCTGGAGCAATTCAGCTTCTGATGGGATTTAGCACCACCCACCCAGCCCTTTGAAGGTGTAACACCAAAAAAATGTAAAGTCATAAATGACACTTACTGTATCACCTTGTAGCAACACAATGCTGAAAGCGGTCTCTCTCTTCCATCATGGTCAGTGAACGGTTCTGAAAAGAAAAGAACAGAACAATAATGAAGGACTATCTACAGGCTCGTTCTTTCTTGAAGAACCCAGTGTTGCGAGCTCACATTATTCACCATTATTTGCCATTCATCAGAGTATGGATTCTTTCTTAAGAATGTCATTTGGTCCCACGTTTTATCTGCGGAAGAAGTCATTGTCTGCCTTTATGACAGTTTCTCATTCAGTGGGTCGTGTGAAAAATCAAGCATACCGGTTGGCTACCTCCGAATTCATAACGAGTGTTCACTTGAAGATGGTTTTAAAAGTTCAGTGTGAACGTGCATGGTTTGCGCTTAACCCATTCTCTGCCGTTGACGTGTTTGTCGTGTTTTTTTCAGTGTTTTTCCAACAGATGGCGCTCTTCGGTAACACATGAGTGACCATTTCATCCTCAGACACACATATCCAGGAGATCACGCGATCACAAGATCTCCTCCTCCATTCACTTCCTTATATTAGTATTTCACTTCCCTGGTTTTACTATTTTGACGAGGCTTGCGCTGGCGAACTTGCATGTCTGCAATTGGCTAATTCCGTTCCATAGCCCAGTGGGACGCATATCCCATAGCCTGGAGGGTGGATTGCTCTGCAATCCTTTTTTTCTTTTTAAGACAGTTGTCGATTTGAAAGATATTTGAGAATTGAGTCCCTTGGCCTGCTATCAGTGTGCTGCGCCAGAAATATGACACTGATCACCTAAAAGTATGAGAGATTAAAAGCAGAAAGACACACAGAGCCGAACACATGATCTCCTGTAGAGATAATGAGCCCAAGACACGGTCAAGGCAGATGGCTGACCGCCCTAGAGCTTGCTTCTGCCTGAGGCTTCTTCCAGTTAAGGGTGAGTTTTTCCTTGCAACTGTCGCAAAAAAATGCTCGCTCAGCGTAGAGGGGGGAGGGGCAATGTCAGGTCTCTGCTCTATATGTAAAGTGTCCTGAGATAACCTGTTGTGATTCGCCACTATAATAAATTGGACTGAATTGAATTGAATACAAATCACATTCACCTTCAACCTTTTTCTCTTCTCTAAGATATGCACTCATGGCCATAGTTTATGGACCACTCTGTAAACCTTGATATGGGCCTGTTGGTAACTGGAAGGTCTATGTTTTAACTATCCTGCCATGGCACTATACTTGGCTTTTACATTTTTTGACGAGACATGTTAAATTCAACGGCCTATAACAAGCGAATGGGGGGTCGCGATGACATTTAATTTTTTTGTTGGCGCGGAAGCTCAGAGAAACCCTCTGTGGATAGCAAAGATCGGGGGATCGATCATACTGGAGGTAAATATTCTGTGACTAGTTGAAAAGGTAAGATAAACGAAAAATCGCTGGCAGCGGATGATTTATTTATTTACTCTGGCAGCGAATGAGTTAACCCATCCCAGTTTGATCAATAGCACACCACAACATTAAATCAACTCTTGTGGAGCCGATACTACATCTTGCTCAATCAAGTCACACTTCAGGTTCAAGTCCAAGAGATCTTGAGTGAGCTGTCTGGAAATTACCTCCCAATCTCCCCTACCTGTACACTGCCCTATACTCTCTCTATAACCTTATCTACAGATTATTATTTTGATAGTATATCGTTTAGACCGTGGGAAGGCAACTTTAGGCATGGGTGCTATCATTAGCAGGGGGGGAGGGTAATCACCAATAAGGCAATGTGTCCAGGTATGCAAACTCTGACTGATGAATAAGATGGGGTTCGCTATTAGGGGAGATGGGGGTTATTCCTGAGTGTAAAGAAAACGTTTGTATGTATAGTATATGGACAGCCAAAATCAGTTGGATTTTTGTTTATGTGTTGTCATATTTAAACGTAATGTTGATATGGCACACTGACTATCAAGAAAATACAAACATGGCACTTTATGTCAAAAAGGTTGCCGACCCCTGGACTGATGCTAGGTTCTTGGTTTACCTGTGATCCTAGTTTACTGAGACACTACACTACACTGTCTCTCTGCATTCTATATAGGCCTATGTGTTTACCTTGCTTATTGTAAGTCGCTCTGGATAAGAGCATCTGCTTAATGCCTAAATTGTAAATTGTACACTCACACTTAACCCCTACATATTGTATTTCATTGACTGGAGTCCCATCAAGGTCTATACTTGGTCCCCTCCTTATTTCCCTTATTTCAAAAATTGCAGATCTACAGTACAAGCTCATCGCATCTCAAAAAAGCAAGACTAAAATGTAAAACACATAAATCACAATAGAATTATAAAATCAAAAACATAGCTAAACTAGAAAAAGTGCTCCTCGGAGCAAAAGTCTCCGCCAGGTCAGGTATGTTATTGTGGCCACCTGGTGGCGCTATAATAGGCCAATGTGAAAAGGGTACCATTTCTTCTTAGGCCTTGCACAACAATCGGACAATGCATTCATGATTTGAGGCATTTTGTTCCAAAAATGTGGTTTCCTAAATTAGACCTGCGAAAATGGTGGCATTTCTTCCTGGGCCAAGTGGGAATCTGCGTGGAAAGTTGCACGGAAATCGCATGCTGCGTTCATGATTTGAGGCATTTTGTTCAAAATGAACCAATCCTGCAAACTTTGGAAGCCAATCTTAGCCAATGAGGATGGAATATGGAAAAGCGGACAGATCCGTATTGATCACATGACTATAGAGATACTGTGTACCGATTTGCGTGTTTTTAGACGAAATCTGTAGGAGTAGTATCAAAAAATGTGTTTTGCAAAAGTCGGCCTCATGGTGGCGCTATGACAGGCTGATCTGAAAAATGTGGGGCAGAGGTTCTGCTGTGGCATCCAGGGAGTGTGTGGGCAGTTTCACAGCGACCGGGGCCAATGGTGGCGGAGATTAGCTGGTCACAGACAGAAGGACGGACGGACGGACGGACAGGGGGCAAAACATACTCTCTCGCCACGCCTTTCGGCCTGGCGGAGACAATTACTGTAACTAGAAATACCGCATCGTGTTTCACTACATAATACATATACTACACTACAGTATATGGATAGATGGATATAAACAGGAACTGGTGGGAGGAGGAGGCATAAAACCTCCTCCAACCAGTTCGCGTTTATATCCATCTATACAGACTCATATACTGTAGTATATGAAGTGAATGAAGACGGTGAAGGAATTTAACGAACATGTTTTGTGAGGTCACAGTGACCTTGAGCTTTGACCACCTACTTCTAATCAGTTGATCCTTGAGTCCAAGTGGACTTTTATGGAAAAAGGCATGAAATTGCCCCATTCCTGAGACGAGGTTGGGACGGACATGTGGTCACAGTGACCAAGACCTTTGACCAGCTACTTCTAATCATTTCATCCTAGAGTCCAAGGGAACATTTGCGCAACGGACGGACAGACGGACGGACGGATGGACACGCACACAGACAGACAGACAGACAGACAGACAGACAGACCATAAACAGAATGTCTCCGGCCACGGCTGTCAGTGGCAGAGGCATAAAAAGTAAGGAGATGCTGAACAAAAAACAAACAAGTGATTAAAGGCACTGTAAGAGGGTATTAAAAGAGATTAAAATGAAATACATTCAGTGAACTTGAAAAAACATGAACCGACGTTGAATTTACATAAGAAATGGACATGTCAACCAAATAACTGCTTACCAGGACATGTCTAATCCATAATTACAGGGTATAACCAGTGCTCTTGACAGTGAGACACAGTCATTTTGCTGAAAGTCTACTGGCAGACGATGAGCAAAGTGGATATAGAAGAACTGTCTCAAGGGTATTTTCCCCACTAACAGAGAGAAATCCAGCTGTCTGCCGCTGAAGTCTTAAATCTCTGAAAATTCATTTTCACATAAACATGATGGATGTCTTTCAGCGGGAGCTATATGTCTGCCATTTTAATGTTCTCCTGCACAGTAAGGAAATCACATTGTTGAATTTGACTGATTTATCAATTAAATCTTGAGGTTCCTCCATTTCTCCGTAAATATGAATGATGGCGTCTCTTCCGAGAGGCTCAGAAATGAGCCATCACTTTCCATTTCAAAAGCCCTTCCTCTCTTCCTCTCTCTCTCCATCTCATGACGTGTCTCTCTCAAACATGCACATAGGAACATCATTTGAAAAATTCAAGCGAGACAAAGCGTCTTCGTCACCTGAGGGCTATTGACCCTTTAAGACCGGGAACGCATCGGTGTCATTTTAAGATTGCTTTGGCTATTCAAAAATAGTGGATATACAAGCTCATAGCGCGGCACCGAGTGCCACGCTAAAAGCGAACATTTGTAACTCAAATCTTTGCTTCTGGGGGATTCTACAAATGTCTTCTAAATCCTAACAGTTTTGAGAAAAAACTTGTTGCTATAATCAGTGGTTGTCAAACTTTTTCATGTCAAGAGCCTCCAAAATCATAAGTATTTGGCCGCAGACCCCCATATCAAAATATGTTGTTCCAGAGACCCCCCAGAAGCAAAGATATGAGTTACAAATGTTCGCTTAAAAATATATATATACGTATTCAAAGATTTGCACAAATGTTCACGATTTTTCAAAAATGCAGATCTACAAGCTCATAGCGCGGCACTCGGTGCCACGCTATGAGCTTGTAGATCTGACATAGACTTTATATACTTTTATGTTTGCGGGCCTTGAGATTGGGTTATCTCCTTCTCACAGGGCATGACAGGCAAAGTAATCAATGGCAGCACATTGGTGGACCATTTTAGTCTCTAGTGAGTGACAAGGACCAACAGTGTGACAGCGGGACGAGAATTAAATCACATAAACACCAAGGTTACAGATTGAGCTCCACATCGCAGCATGATCCCAACCTGACATGCAGTCTACGGCCTCACACCAACGTTTTATCAAAACGCCTTCAGCTTGATTTGACCCTTCAAACATCTTCAAACAATTTGAACAGAAAAGTGCACCCGGTATAGCGTGCAGTGGTGGAAAAAGTACTCAAATTCTTTACTTAAGTAAAAGTACCAATATTGCAATATAAAAATACTCTGTTACAAGTCAAAGTTCAGAATAAAAAATGTACTTGAGTAAAAGTACAAAAGTATTGGCATCAAAATGTACTTGAAGTACCAAAAGTAAAAGTACTAAATATTTGAAAATAGCAGATCTACAAGCTCACAACGCGTCGCATTGCGACGCGTTGTGAGCTTGTAGATCGGCTATTTTCAAATAGCCTATGTATAAAATAGGGCTAAAGTGGTTAATGTATGTTTCATTATATCATAATTTATATATGAAAAGTAACTAGTAAGTTTTCAAATAAATGTAGTGGAGTAAAAGTACAATATTTGCCTCTGAGATGGAGTAGAAGTAAAAGTATTGGAAATTGGAAATACTCAAGTAAAGTACAAATACCTCAAAATTGTACTTAAGTACAGTACTTAAGTAAATGTACCTAAGTACATTTACTTAAGTACTGTACTTACACCACTGATAGCGTGTTAAAGACACGCTCCTCAACAAAACACGTAAATTATTTTTACAACATACAAGCAAAAGATTATACAACCTCGTCCTCAAAACAATGTCTTAGTTTGATTTAATACATTACAATTACATGATTTATTTTTTATTACTATAATTGCAATATCCTGAAAAATACACAACTAGAACAGAGAGGCAGGTACGGACATTAAGATTCTCATAATTTGGTGTTAATATCTTGGTGTTCGTCTTGCGCTGGCGAACTTGCATGTCTGCAATTGGCTAATTCCGTTCCATAGCCCAGTGGGACGCATATCCCATAGCCTGGAGGGTGGATTGCTCTGCAATCCTTTTTTTTAAAGACAGTTGTCCATTTGAAAGATATTTGAGAATTTGAGTCCCTTGGCCTGCTATCAGTGTGCTGTGCCAGAAATATGACACTGATCACCTAGAAGTATGAGAGATTAAAAGCAGAAAGACACACATGATCTCCTGTAGAGATAATTAGCCCAAGACACGGTCAAGGCAGATGGCTGACCGCCCTAGAGCTTGCTACTGCCTGAGGCTTCTTCCAGTTAAGGGTGAGTTTTTCCTTGCAACTGTTGCAAAAAAACGCTCGCTCAGCGTAGAGGGGGGAGGGGCAATGTCAGGTCTCTGCTCTATATGTAAAGTGTCCTGAGATAACCTGTTGTGATTCGCCACTATAATAAATTGGACTGAATTGAATTGAATACAAATCACATTCACCTTCAACCTTTTTCTCTTCTCTAAGATCTGTGCACCCACCAGCATCCATTAGACTCCATCTACTCCACACATGGGCAACTGGCGGCCCCCACCTTTCACTTAATGCGGCCTGCAGGTTAATATCGGAATACTGATTATATTATTGATTTCAGCTGTTACAATTCCAAACATGACCCGTTTTAATTACAGTCTATAATAGTAGCTTAATGACTAGTATTAAAATTCTATTGTCTTTTTTATGTCGAATGTATTTGTATTTAAGTTCATAAAGTTAACATAAGTATAACTAAATGCATTTGAAATTAAATCCAAATGTTACTTTTCAGGATTCCAATAACAAAAAAAAAATATTCCAATTCAAAAGTACCAAAAATAGCTGATCTACAAGCTCAAAACGCGCCGCGCTGCGACACGTTTTGAGCTTGTAGATCTGCTATTTTTGAGCTTGTAGATCTTGCTATTTTTGGTACTTTTGTGTGACATCATGGAATGGCCCGACAGTATATGCAATGTGGCCCTCTGGAGTGAGTGTGTAAATATAGTGGCCCTCTCCATCATCAAAGTTGCCCACCCCTGATCTACTCGGTAAACCTTGATATGGGCCTGTTAGTAACTGGAAGGTCTATCTAGGTTTTAACTAGCCTGCCATGCTGGCACTACTTGGCTTCATGGTTGATGTTCTGATAGACAGTGCTAATGGCATTGACAGTGCATAAAAATCCCATAAGTGCCCTAGTGTGAAAACAAGAAAGACAAGCTGTTCTTCTTATTTCTGAACACAGATTGATTGGAATATAATTGGCCCGTGACACCAGGAACACATGGAAGGTACAGTACATGTGGCCTGTGTACACACGCCAGCAGCTTTTATCTCCGGGACATGGGAGCAGGGGTTCCCGGCATCTCTGTAGCCATTGGGCAGTAAAACAAGCTTTTATTTACGACTTCTTTTATACCTTGTTTCCCTGTGGCCTTTTTGTTACCAGCAGTTTTTATTTCCCAACGTGTTTTATTTATCGACGGTGTGGCTGAGACATGGAGCTCTGGCTCATGTGTGCTAAATCAGAGGGTGTTAAAAGCTGAGAGCCTTCATCTCTTAAAGTGAATGAAGTCTGCCCTGTTCTGCAGCCAAAAAACAGGATGTAGCTACCAAACTTCACACATTTGTTGCTCCTGTGATCACAGAGAGGATTTCTTTTACAAACATGTTGCAAATACTGTGTGCCAAAGCAATATATAGACTAATTCAGAGACTTGTAATGCTTCATTAACAGTAGAGTAGAGCCAGGGCAATTCTAGGATTTGACTTTCAGGGGCTGTGTAATTGAATTTTTCATCAGCATGTTTTGAATTGTTTTACAGTATAGTATTAAAGTGGTGCTGGAAATGCCAGCAGGGTGACAAGGCGCGGAACAACTAATTTGTGCCACGCATTCACGTGTGCTGCTTTATGTGTGCGCCCAGAGTTTAAATATTTTCAACTATGGGCATTTTTAGCAGAGCATGTTGTGCTTTCAGCTGTGGACAAAAAAAAACACTTGTTGGGGGCTCATCCCAACCATGAGAATGTGAGATGTACCGTCTGTACACATGCAAAGTAAACCTATTATTTATTAAATTAATTTACTGTTACATTCCTTAAACCAAACATGCCCCACTGGTGGCTGCTCTCAAGCTGGCAAACTAACAAATAAATAGTGACTCTCCAAATGCCATACTAAAGTACAATCAATGCGGCCAATACATGTGCTGTCTGTGATAAGGACTATTCCTGACTTAATTTAAGCTCCGTCTGTGAAACCGGCAGTCCTATTTGCAAGCTGCCCCTTGTGTTGATTACTTGATTGCTTTCTCGCCTGGTTTCTCTCTCTATCTCTCTCCCTCTCTCTACCTCTCTCTCGTTTTAGTTCTGCCATTTTCTGTAGAGGAACGAATGATAGACAAGTATTTTCTGTTTAAAACTCAATTTTGAACAAAATCCAATAATTTCTTAGCTCTCCTGTGTATAGTGCAGAAGGACCATCTCTTTGCTGGCTCACGAATAGGTCTAAAATCACACCTGGAGTAGAGACTTACCTGGTGGAATGTTTCTAAGAACCTTTGCACCAAAATGTGATGTATTCAAAATTATGTAGACGATCTAACACTGTCACGGACAACAAACAACTTTAATAGTCTAGTATTGTGCTTGGAGTGGACTTTATGATCAAAGCCAAACCACTGTCTTAAAGTCACCCTGAGATGACAAAGGAGTCGGACACACTGGCCACAAAATTGCTTTTCTGTTAACTGTCAGTAGAGCACTTCAAAAGAATGTCAGTAAATGACATAACAGATTAGAGGCTAGGCCCTCCTGATTCTTGCTTGTGGAGGGGACGGCTTGTTTCTATGCATAATTGAACGGTCCAAGCAATCACAAATAACTTGCTGAATGTGCATTCTGTTTTAATGTGGATTTTCCCCTGAAAGGACCAACTCTGCAAGGAGATGCAAGAGGACATTATGTCACGGATGCAGCTCCACAGCTACAGATACTGTTAAAGTTTGTTGCCTGCCGCTTGTCTATGTAGCTTTCCAATTTGTTGATACATAAAGACTATGGATATATGTACTGTGTGGCAATTAGTTTCACACTTAGGATTCTGCCATAGGTTTTTGGAATACAATTAAACATCATGAAGTCATGAAGTCATAGATAGGTCTGGACAGCATATCTATTTTTTTCACGAGATATGCTCGGTTTTCCATAAGATTAACATGATGCTCTATTTTGGGAGGATAGTGAAAAATGCAAGGAAAGTCACGCACACCGCTGCGTTCAGGAGGCTCACTGACAATGGCGTTTATGTGCAGGTCATTGTTATAAAGATGGTGTAAGTGATATTTTTGGATTAAAACAAAAAGTGTATTCTTAATAAAGTAAAGCTCGTAGCGTTTTAAATGCGGAAGTATTGCAATCCCAAATTTGACCACCAGGCAGCTCCACTGTTCTCAATGCGTGTGAAGCGTGAAGTTTAACATTAGTGACCGGGCATCAACCAATAGGAAAGAAGCGTTGTCGCTGACCCCATTTGGCTGACATTTAGCTTGTAGTTTTCTTTTAGTGAGCCAACGCGAGTCAAATGAACTACACACCAGAAAACCGACACTGCCCACTGCCCACCACAAGACGATAATGGGAAAGTATCTGGCATGCGGTGGTTACAACACTTCTGACGCAGGTGTGTGAATATAATATTTCAATAAAAGAGATCACGCCAATTTGATACAAGCAAAACGTTTATTAGATAAAGTGTAGATTTTCGCGATTAGACTTCTGGTAAAGCTATGTGATGCAGTAATACCCACGAACGGAAACCATTTTGAACTCCAGACAGTTGATTACACACAGCAAGAGACATTATGATCTGCCCGTAATCCATATACTTCAGTCTCTTTATAGGGCTTATAAATTTAAATTGTCTATGATTGCTTTTAGGCTTAGAGCTGACATTATCATAATGGTGGTCCATTATCATGAATACTTTAGACAGAAATGATCACATCAACTATACTGTCACTGCAAGTTGAAATATTAGGTTAAGAATAGTGCAGGCCATCAGACAATCCTGAAATGGGTTTAAAATAAGTCTGTGCTACAGTACTTCCCCTGATACAGGAGTCCCTATTTGATGTGACAGTGCAACTATTAAATGATTACAATAATGGTAAAATGTGCATGATATTGTACAGCAACTACGCTTTTCTGAATGTACATTACCACCTGATCTTAACACATTGAGTGCAGGGTATTATCATCCAAATCATCCTCAGAGTGCCGGCGTTTTTACCGTGTCTTGGCGATGTTTAGACGGCTGTAGAAGCCACAAACGAGGACCCGGATGTAAACAAAAGACCTCCGGGCGATGGGGTAGGGGATCGCCTGTCGAGAATGGCTGGTTTCGACCACTGTAAAAAGATATGGAGATATGGACCTTTTTCTCAAGATCCCAGTATTGGGGCGGATGTACGTCCGTTTTTTTAGGCTGTTACATCCGCCCATTCCTTTTTAAAGGGTCCTAGGTAAGTTGCATTAGAGCGCCCCTTGTGGGATTTTTTTTTTGGAAAAAACCTAGATTCTCGTTTTTGGCACTCAATGTGTTAATACATTTATTTCATGGTATTCCGTTTCTTCAATCTGTGATACTGCTGTTCACTTTGTGAGATCACACACACATGTATGACCACCACGTTCTCTTTTGTTCAAAACAATCAAATTGGGCATTGCTTCCCATTGTATTCCTCACTGCTGAGCTATTATGTTATACTATAGTCCCGATTTTGTTGGACAGCAGTATAGCTGCATCTATTGAGAATTAATCCCTAACAATCCTGAACAAATTGCTCTCATCCACAACAGCGTGGAGTCTCTAGCAACAACACTCTCAGAGACACTAGGTATGTTTAAAGGCTGTGCAAGAGCTTCTGTAAACAGGGAATTACATCTTAGGATAAATCACACAGAAACACTGCTTTACCTACAAGTACAGTAGCTCCACCAGCCCATTCAGTCACACTCACAGCAGGTGAGGTCTGTTATTTGCAGTCCCTATGCGGCATAGCTCAGTAATTTCACACTTCATATTAGGGTAAATATTGTAGGCCTAACTGTAGCCTATGTTTGTTTTATATGAGTTTTCCAAGCCAATTATTTGTGCTGTTATGGTGATTGAAAATGACACTCTGCACTGGTGCCCCGTTTCTTGAAAAAGAGCTAAACCCATACAATTCACACAGCTTGGACCAATTAACCAATAATAAATAGGATGGTACAGTGGCATCCCAGGCTATTAGTGGCTGAGGGGGATTCCCCCAGCATGCCTCGGGGCGTACACCAAATGTTGTTCTTATTGGTCCCGGTCGTTATTTGTGTTTATTACTGCGGGAATGTGTTTCTGTGCTTAATGTTATGTCCATTATGATTATGTGGTCCAGGTTACACCATTAGCGATAATACAGGCAGCGCCCTCTCCCTTCAGTGCACCATGTTTGATGAGTTGTCTTCTCTGAAGGAAGAGCCTTGATAATTACATTATGCTATCACAAAACACCATCCAGATATAAAAACAAAACAAAAAACACACCAAGTGTGAAGTTAGCGGTGACTTGGATGGGTTTATATTTCATTGAGCTATATATATACCGTATGAACTAGAGCATTGGTTCTCAAAGTGGGGTCCGAAGACCCCAGGGGTCCTTGGGGGGGTTCCAGGGGGTCCCCAGCAAAATGTGTTAATATAGCATCACGATAGTTTTAACCACTTTAACCTTCTATACTTTGGCTATTCAAAAATAGCAGATCTACAAGCTCATAGCGTGGCACCGAGTGCCGCGCTATGAGCTTGTAGATCTGCATTATTATTTTTTTAATCGTGAAAATTTGGGCAAACCTTTGAATAAATATTTTTTAAAGTGAACATTTTTAACTCAAATCTTTGCTTCTAGGGGTCCCTGGAACAAAATATTTTGAGACGGGGGTCCGCGACCAAATACATATCATTGTGGGGGTCCTTGACATGAAAAAGTTTGAGAACCACTGAACTAGAGGAACAATGTTAAATCCATGTCCATTCATTTAAATAGGCTTCTCACCAAGGACACTTGAAGCAAACCACACCTAGGTGTTGCAGATACTGCTAATAGGCTCTATGCACAGCAGCCATATTGGGAATGAATTGGGCCCCTTCCTTACTTCCTTCACAGGTGTTACCAATGATACTAATTAAGGCTCTGTTCCATTTAGTGTGGCATAGTGGTTGTCTTATTTTCAAGGACCCCCATAACTCTGAGAGTGTACAAATGGAACCAAATGGACCCTTACGGGTCCATTTGGTTCCATTTGTACACTCTCAGAGTTACACAACCACCATAAGGGGCCATTTGGGAACCAAAATGGAGTGTTTCTAGTGAGCTAACATGCTTGATATCAGCACCCTGACAAGAATGGAACAGAGCCTTCATTAGTATCATTGGTAACACCTGTGAAGGAAGGAAGGAAGAAGAGGCCCAATTTCTTTCCAATATGGCTGCTGTGCATAGAGCCAATTAAAGATCAAAACGGCAGGCTGTTTGTCTTGCGTGCGCTTGTGTGCGTCTTCAGTGCATGTATATGCACACCGTCTCTCCCGGTGTGTGTGTGTGTGTGTGTGTGTGTGTGTGTGTGTGTGTGTGTGTGTGTGTGTGTGTGTGTGTGTGTGTGTGTGTGTGTGTGTTTGTGTATGGTGTGTGTGCATGTGTGTGGTGTAAGTGGCACGTGTATGTGCACACGAGTGCGGGTGCATTTCTCCTTTCCGACATGTCGCCTTTCCGATGTTGACGAACCCTATACCTAACCCTAACCCTAACCGCACGCGGAAGCCACTAGTCGGAGTGGTGAGATGTCGGAATGGAGAGTGAACACCCACGAGTGCGCTGCCTGGCTGCCGGCCAGTGTGTGCTTGTCTTTTTAAGTGCTGCGTGTGTCAGTGGCGCACTGGGCCATCCAGTTTGTGTTAAATGAGTGTAATTAGTTAGTAGCTTTGTGTTGCAATCAGTTTCGGGTGTCCATGGAGCTACACACATACAGTACATACAGACGTACAGTACAATAGAAGCAGCTAGCATCGCTTAAAAATCTGGTGGGGTGCCTTGATGAAAATACTTTTCAGCTATTAAAAAATAGCCGATCTACAAGCTCTCAGCGCGTTGTAATGCAGCACATTGCGAGCTTGTAGGTCTGCTATTTTCTTGTCAAATAGGGGTTCGTGGTCATTTGGTGGTCCTTGGGTTGAACATTTTTGAGAACCTCTGATATTGTATAAAGTATTTTCATTATAATGTCAGTATTGTTTAGCTAAAAATACATACAGTAACAGAACACACAATTATGCTGTTTGTGCTCTATTCCAGTGGTTTTCAACCAGTGGTCCGGGGACCACCAGTGGTCCTTGAGGGGGCACCAGAGGGTCCCCAGCAAAATGAGTTAGCATAGCATCACACTCACTTTTAACCACTTAGCTTTGGCTATTCAAAAATAGCAGATATACAAGCTCATAGCGCGGCACTGAGTGCCGCACTATGAGCTCATAGATCTACTATTTTTGAAAAATCTTGAAAATGTGTGCATATCTTTGAATATATATATATTTTAAAGCGAACATTTTTAACTCAAATCTTTGCTTCTGTGGGGTCCCTGGCACAAAACATTTTCAGATGGTGGTCCGCGGCCAAATGTATATCAATTTAGGGGTCCTTGGCATGAAAAAGGTTGAAAACCACTGCTCTATTCCTATCTTCCCCCAGCGTCCTATCTAACATAGGGCCCCGCTTTGGCCCTTTCCTGGAGGTGCCCATTACAAGTGTCTGCAGAGACGGTTTTCAACTCCATATTTGTTACTAGACAACTAATGCAACAGGGGCTGTCAGTGCCTCTCGGTACTGGCTGCCGGTGCCAACCAGTGACAGGGACAAAATAAAGTTGTTGTTGGCTAGAGCAAAAGGTGGGACACTGCCATTTTACCAGATGAAACATGAAACAGATGGCTGAGATGTTCTTATGCTGGGTGCGACATTTGTAAATGAGTATACACTTGAGAAATGACTCCATCCCTCACTCCGACTCTGCCCTCTCTCTCTCTCTCTCAGTTACAGGGAGGGTATATGAATCATTAGAAGCAGAGTAGAGGTTTCTGGCACAACTTCACCTACAGTACGTCCAAGGTGCCCGAGAAGGGAAAAGATTCTAAAGAGGTCAAAGCTCCAGCAACACGTGCAGTATATAGAACAACTTTATTGTCAGGCCAACGTGTTTCGACTTGTGGCCTTCATCAGGAAGCGCATTACAAATGACATTAAATTACATAAATTCGGTAGTTTTGAAGCAGATTGAATAATCAAAAGTCCAGCCAAATAGGTGGTAATGTCCATTTGTTCATGGGTATGGGGGGGGGGGGGGGGGTAATGAATTATTAGGGCATCTGGTGTGGCATGTGCTCCCCCACCGAGTGCCTTGATGAAAATACCAAGACATTCTTCAAGCAGCTTGAAGGTGGTCTTATTTTTTTATCCCACGATTTTTGTTACCCAGTGCCAATTTTGCCTATGTACTGTAATCCTGGCCACTACTCTCCCTCTGCCAGCCTAGGGAGAGCCCAGAACTGAGCTTATGCCTCCTTCAATGCATGAGGAGCTAGCGAGCCGCCTCTTATCACCCGACAGGGGGGAGTTTCCCCGGTTCGACGTAGCGCGTGGAAGGAACACATTACTCCAACCAGTTCCTTTCCCCTCCATCAGGCGCCCCGGCTGACCAGGGGGAGGCAGTATAGAGAACGGGATTACAGCAAGTTTTTTGTGAGGGTACCTACCCTAGGGGACACGGGGAGAACATGCTCCACACAGAAAGGCCCTTTCGCCAACCCCACCTAGGGTATGGGCACTGTGATGACGCGGAGGAGAGGTCTTATTGAGCGAAACGTTGCATCTAATAAAGTTCTTATTGTACTGTGCAAGTTGGCCAGTGTTGCGTTCATTGATTTTCGTTTTTAAATTGTCTGCTTCACCTACGCACCTGTCAGAGAGACGTTTTCACCTTGTGAGAGAAAGTTCTGCAACAGATATGGATTCTCTGTTTCAAAAGTTTATATCTTAGGGGGCATAATATGAGGACTTCTCAGTTTATGAGTTTTTTATAGTGGTCCTTAAAATATCTCTCATTTATGTGTTGTTGTAGAAGTTGCTCTGGCTCTCCCTACTCCAGGGACTTCCAGCACTTTAAAAACACTTTCATTTAAAAATGTTTCATAAAGTATGCTACATCAACAAGTGGTATTTTACCGTAGGTTAAGGCCTCCTCTGTACAAACTTGAGTACCACCCCTAAGTTGCACCTCTCCAGTTTATGGACCGTATAGGGTTTCACCCATGTCCCTAATTGGACATTCCCCTCGTCGTCTCTCTGCCAGTCTGCGGAAAGGATTGGCCTGAAGCCACATGACCATATAGTATAAACCCATCTTAGATTCTTCATTGGCTGATATGAATATGAATCATTGACACTTTCCTAATTTTACAGTGTGGCTATATGCAAGAGTCTAGGCCTCTACGACAGGGTCTGTGTGCGTGCGTCTGTCTGTCTGTCCGTCCATCCAGAACAAATCTCGCAAAGTGCTGGACCGATCAGTGCCAAACTTTGTATGCAAGGCAGCAGTAGGCTGCAGAAGTACCTTCACTAAAACTTTTCACATAATGCGTTATAATGCGAAACATTACTTCCATTTTTATTATAGTAGAAGTCAATGGGGATGTGATGGCGCTGAATCCTTGCCCAAATTTGGAGTCATATGTCATAGATCACATTGGATCCAAATCAGAGCCACGATTCTACGGTATGTGGATCCCGACATCCAACATACCGTATCGGCTATAACAGGGGTCTTCAACAGGGGGTCCGGGACCCCTAGGGGGTCCTCAGAGTTACTACAGGGGGTCCGCCAAATCTTTGTGTGATATGATGTTTTCTTGAACCCTAGCATCCCTATTCTGAGGAGAACTTTAGCCAAAAATAGCAGATCTACAAAGAGGTGTTTGGTGTAGAGGGGAAAAAAGAGCAGACCAAGTAAACAAAAAAAGTTGAATCTGAAACACAATTTTATACAATGTAGAGGGGGTCCCTGCTTCATCTCTCTCTCAGCTAGGGGGTCCTTGGCCTGAAAAGGTTGAAGACCCCTGTGCTATAATATAACATCTGGGGTGATGTGGGCCAGAAAAGGGCGAGCACACGCCGCATCATGCACACGCAATTGATAGTTAATCGGTGCATCTACAGTAGCAGCTTCCCCCTGCCTCGTTCGGTTACGGTTCCGAGATTGCCATCCATGACAGTGTCTTCTGCATATTAAAGGAACGCTGTCGAACGTGAACAATGGAGACAGAGTCACAATAGGCTCCTTACAGACTCTCTTTCGGCACCAACTGTGCTAATAGCAGATTGGGGTTGAAGTCGATGCAGCCTTTCTGCTCTATTAGTTTTAAGCACTGCACTGTGTTTTTCCAATGAGGATTCTGTCAAGCGTTCTCTCAGCATGTATGCTCCTCCTTCATTTTAGCCTTGGATCCGAGTTCCAACACATACGCAGTGGTGGAAAAAATACTTAGATATTTTACTTAAGTAAAAGTAGCAATACCGCAATATAAAAACTACTCGGTTACAAGTAAAAGGCCTGTGTTCAAAATGTTACTTGAGTAAAAGCACCAAAGGTTTTGCATGAAAATAGCAGATCTACAAGCTCACAACGCGTCGCATCGCGACGCGTTGTGAGCTTGTAGATCTGCTATTTTCAAATAGCCTAGATATAAAATAGGTCTAAAGTGGTTAATGTTAATGTTTTATAATATAATAATGTATATCTGCAAAGTAACCAGTAACTAAAGCTGTCAAATAATTGTAGTGGAGTAAAAGTACAATATTTGCCTCTGAGATGTAGTGGAGTAGAAGTAAAAGTACAGAAAATTGGAAATACTCCAGTAAAGTCAAAATACCTCAAAATTGTACTTAAGTACAGTACTTGAGTAAATGTACTTAGTTACTTTACACCACTGCACATGCGCCTTGTACTGTAAGTGGACTTTATTGTGCGATGGTGTGTGTCAACACATTGTGAGCTTGTAGATCTGCTATTTTCGGCGCTCAACACCAGTGTATGACAAGGTATGCAAAGTGTTACATTAGCCCGATATGGTGAATTCCCCAGCGCTATGGTAATGGTCTGAACAGCTCTATATAAAAGCATTAGGGTTGGGAGGGTTACTTTTAAAAAGGAATCCCCTACAGTTACAAGTTACTTGCTAAAAAATGTAGTCAGTAACGTAATCCCGATTACTCCATTTAAAAAGTAACTATAGTTACTTTCAGTTACTTTTGGATTACTTTTAAGTAGGGATGTCCCGATCACGTTTTTTTGCTCCCGATCCGATCCCGATCTTTTGATTTTGAGTATTTGCCGATCCTGATCTTTCCCGATCCGATCTTTTCATTTTTAAAAATATTTTTAAATTATAATTTATGCATGTAGAATTTATTTTTATCATTTATTTTGTAGCAATAAAAGACAATATGTCTCAAAACACTGGCTGACAGTTGAATTATTGCCAACAAAATAAATGTTAATTAAAGAAATTAAGACAAATACTGAATCTCTGAACATTGGCTTGCAGTTATCGCACATAACCAAAATACAATAATAATATTAGGCATGTCATTCAGGATGGAAAATAAAGTTGTCCTTTTGGGGAGAAGAGGAACTTAGAAGTCATTTAAGTTTAGCGTGAGGGAGAGGGTCTACTCTGATTACTACAGCAGGCCAGGGGTCCCCAAGGTTTTTTTTTTAGCTAAGGGAGAGATGAAGCAGGGACCCCCACTACATATTGTATAAAATTTGTGTTGCAGATTAAACCTTTTCATAGATTTCATAGATAGCTTCATAGACTTGTTTAACAACACTGTCATCAGTGTATTTATCAGACATGTCAAACTCTCAGTACTTAGTGAAGTTGAGCCTAGGCTCTGTACTTGGTCTGCTCTTTTCCCCTCTACCTCCTCTTGTTCCCCTCAGAATATAGGGATATTAGGGTTCATGTGGTTAATGTAAATACAAGAAAAAGGTCCTATCACGCAAATATTTGGAGACCCCCCAGACTTGATATCTACACTACAGAAAACATTCAGTTGGACATTAAACACACACACACACACACACACACACACACACACACACACACACACACACACACACACACACACACACACACACACACACACACACACACACACACACACACACACACACACACACACAGCTGACATTAATTAGTGCTGTCGAGCCATCGTTAATCAGTTAGTGTTACACAGCTGACTGCCAATATGCGCATTTCTGTTGAAAACGCATCACTGACAGGCTGATGAATGCTATACATAGACTAGATAAAATAAATAGAATATACCAAGTTACTATCAGAACCTAGTAACAATCAGAACCAAAGAAAGACACTTTAATAGATTATAGTCCCTTTAACCAAACCATCTGATCAGTTTAAGGTTAAGAGTAAAGGCTTTTATGCAGGAACAGCGCTGCAAAGAGGACGAAAAAGAGAGCCACGATGTCTGTAGTGTTGCCTAGTCTGATTATTATAAGCCACTTTGGGCTCATTTTTCTGAAGTTGCTTGTAAATAATGGTAGAACGGTTGTGAGCTTGTAGATCGTCTATTTTCAAATAGCCAACATATATAAATATGTACATTGTTTAATGGACGACATATATAGCTATGAAGTGCGTTATGTGGCCTTTTATAGTCGCTTCTTTTGTGCTTGTTTTCATAGACCTATTTTCTTATTTCTCTCGCAAAGTCTGGCAACACCGCTGTTGATGCAACATTAGCAGCCTCCAGTCTCACTGTGAGGATTTTTGACAGAGAGACGCGCTGGGCTCAACTCCAATCCATTGCGGTCTGTGTGCGGACTAGTGTGCGCTCTTGCAGGTGGTTGTTGTTTGGTGTTATAATAATTTATAACTTGTTTGTAAAATTAATGAGGGGAAGGGGAGAACGTAACCCTCCTGTAACGCCCGTTACAACACCCCCGTTACTGTAATCCAGATTACACATTTTAAAATGTACTCTAGGACGTTACCGTTACGTTTTTTTTGTACTCCGTTACGTAACGGCGTTACATGTAATCCGTTACTTCCCAACCCTGAAAGCATATCACTGTGTGCTTTAAAACACGTTAAACCTTATCTCCACCTACCATATGATGCGAGTTGACTCACTTTCCTCCCTAAAGATCAGTGTGACCCCTGTGACAAAAGAGTAATGCAGCAGGGATTTGGACCGTATGAGGCTCGTTTGCAGCTGACACAACGTAACACACCCGTGGAACGGAGATGATAAGAAAAAAAGTGGACATTTCGGCACATTTTGGTCATCAAAGGTCATTTAGAAAAATGTGAGGCTTCCTGATACATGGGATTTTAGCTGTTTATAAAGGTTTATAAACGTGCAGATTATTTTTTTGTGCTTACTGCCAGAAGGCTACCTTATTGTCAAAAGGAGCACATTTTGTACTCCTTTCAAATTAACTTTGTGACACATGATAGTTTAAAGTGCTGTTTGAGCCGCTTTTCTACATTTGGGTTCATTTTTACACTCTAAAAGGTCCTTACACACCAATTCAGTGGCGTGCACAAACATTTTGAGGGGCAGCTGCTCAAGTAAATTATACTTTTTTTTATTTACTTGGTCTGCTCTTTTTTCCCTCTACACCGATACCTCTTTGCCATAAATAGCCGATCTACAAGCCCACAACGCCTCGCAGCGCGAGGCGTTGTGAGCTTGTAGATCTGCTATTTTTGGCTAAAGTTCTCCTCAGAAAAGGGATGCTAGGTTTTGAGTGGTTATGGTAAAAAGAAAAATCATATCACATAAAGATTTGGCGGACCCCCTGTAGTAACTCTGAGGACCCCCTAGGGGTCCCGGACCCCCTGTTGAAGACCCCTGCTGTAAACTGAAAAAAAGGGCAGTTCTGGTCAAGAGGGCAAAGGGCAGGTGCTCTAGCACCACCTAGAGTCTATCTGTGCACGTCCCTGCACCAATTCATTCGTTTCGGATATGTGGTGCATAGAATCTGAACGTGCTTGATCTCCACGCTCTACGACAAAAAGCAGACCTTTCTCTACTGACCTGAGAGGTCTGGATGGTTCATGATATCGCACAAGGTCAGAGATGTATTTTGGCCCTAAACCACTCCATGCTACATGCTAAGTAGAAAGTAACTAAGTACATTTACTTAAGTACTGTACTTATGTACAATTTTGAGGTATTTGTACAATACTAGAGTATTTCCAATTTCCAATACTTTTTACTCCACTGCACCTCGGATCCAGATAATGTACTTTTACTCCACTACATTTATCCACTATATCAATTTTGTCCATTTGAAAATAGCAGATCTACGAGCTTGTAGATCTGCAATTTTCAAAAGATTGTAATACATTTTAAACATTTTAAAACTTGTGAAATGGGACATTCTGCATAATGAGTACTTTCTACTTTTGGTACTTTTAAGTGCATTTTGATACCAATACTTTTGTACGCAAGTACATTTAGAATTCCGGACTTTTACTTACGTAACAGAGTTGCAGTATTGATACTTTTACTTAAGTAAAGAATGTGAGTACCAAGTAGTACAGTAGTCTTTTGAAATCGATTCTTTGACATACAAGGGAGCAGTGTAAAGATTTAAGCACTGTTGTGTTGTGATATGCTCCACTTCCTAGACTCGAGCAGCGTTCTGAATCAACTGCAGTCGTCTGATCGATTTTTATTTAGGGAGACCTGCAAAGACACCGTTACAGTAGTCAAGTTGATTGTATAGCGACGAAGCTCGCCGCTCACTAATGTTAGTTGTATAGGGTCATTCCCCTTTAACCCTTTAAGACCGGGAACGCATCTGTGTTTCATTTTTAGATTTCTTTGGGCTATTCAAAAATAGCAGATATACAAGCTCATAGCGCGGCACCGAGTGCCGCGCTATGAGCTTGTAGACCTGCTATTTTTGGGGGGAAAAACTTGAAAATGTGTGCAAATATTTTAATATATATATATATATATTTATTTTTTTTGTAAACCAAAATTTTGCTTCTGGGGGTCCCTGGAACTAAATATTTTGAGATGGGGGTCCGCGGCCAACTTCATATAATTTTGGGGGTCCTTGAGATTTAAAAGTTTGGAGACACTGATATTATAGCAACATATGCTTTTTTTGTTAGGTTTTAGAAGACATTTGTAGAATCCCCAGAAGCAAAGATTTGAGTTACAAATGTTCGCTTTTAAAAAAATAGATATTCAAAGATTTGCACAAATTTCGCAATCACGATTTAACAAAAAAAAGCAGATCTACAAGCTCATAGCGCGGCACTCGGTGCCGCGCTATGAGCTTGTAGATCTGCTTTTTTTGAATAGCCAAAGAAATTGTGCGTTCCCGATCTTAAAGGGTTAAGAGTAGAACCCAGCATGCATCGCGTGTTGAAAGAGTGTCCTGGAAAAAGACGGGTTGTTTACAAGTGTGTGTTATCTTTGTCAGCCGCCATTTCGGGTGCTGCATGTTATAAAGAGAGCCAGCGAGTAGATTTTTCAGTTGTGAGCAATATCCTAAGTAAGTCAGATTCACTTTATTGTCACTTAGATGCACTGTTTAGATACATACTACAGTATGTGAAACACTTACGCTCCCAAGCTCCAATACAATAAAAAACATGATAATAAAAACATGATGAAACGACCTAAAACGCTCAATAAACAATAAACACAGGGAAAGAATATCAGTCAAAGAAAGTGCACAGTGCAGAGTTCAGAGAGTTATTGCACTTTTACACTGTTATTTAACAGTCTGCTGGCCTGTGGGAAAAAGATGTTCATCAGCCTGCTAGTGAGCGCTGAGAGGATCTTGTATTCCTTCAGCCCTTTGTACTTTAGAGCGCAGAAAAGTCTGGTTCTGTTCTGTTAAAAGGAAGAATAAAGCCCTTAATACTGGAGAGAGGTTGTCTTTGTTTCCTTTAACCTTGCCGTTCGCCACAATACAGGTACGTTGTAATACATCTACATTATGCTTCAGTGGTTCCCAGACTGGGGTCGTGACCCCAGGTGGGGTCCCCAATTGATTTTGGGGGGTCACCAGATGATTAGTTTAATTTGCAACATTGTCTTCTCACTCAACAGTAAACAAACCAACATACAGTATAAGTGTATATACAGGGTATCTGCGCATTTCTAAAGTGACATTTTAATGACTTTTAATAGATTTTTATCCCTCGATTTTGTAACCCTTTTTTTTCACCCAGTGCCAATTTGCTAAGTGATCCTGGGCACTACACTCCCCCCACCAGCCTAGGGAGGCCAGGTCCGAGCTCATGCCTCCTTCAATGCATGAGAGCCAACTGACCTTCTTGTCACCTGACAGGGGGGAGTTCATTTTAATGACTTATAAGACATTTTCAATACCAAATTGGTTACTCTAAGCTGCTCAGTAAACTCACTAAGCTACCGCAGAACAAGCCACCTCAACAAAGAAACTATAGCGCCGGGGGATCAACATGAAACAAGTGCCAAGCCATCACAATGGGCAGTACTTAGCCTGGTTCCAGACCAATCTGCCATTGCAAAAACAAAAAAAAACTTGCCCTCGGCTAGATTAGGTCTGGCTCCTCTCAATAGAGATTGTATTTCTCTCCCTCCAAACGTGTGAGGGACCAATCAGGGCCCAGTATGCAAATATGGGGGGGCGGGTTTATCACCAGAGGGATTTTTTTTATTTGCCCCTCAGAAATGCAGGTTCCACACAGAGATTCCAGACTAGTATCTACACAGTGATATTAGTCTGCATGGCCATGCCAGGCTAGGCAGTATACTGTCCTCAGTGCAGCTTCTTATTAAGATCTGAAGCCGAGTCTACATGTCTCCTAAATCCCAACAGTTTTCTGAAAAACGTATGTTTCTAAATCAGTGGTGCTCAAACTTTTTCATGTCAAAGACCCCCCATCTCAAAATATTTTGTTCCAGGGGGTCCCAGAAGCAACGATTTGAGTTAAAAATGTTTGCTTTAAAAATGTATATATTCAAAGATTTGCACACATTTTCAAGATTTTTCAAAAAATAGCAGATCTACAAGCTCGTAGCGCGGCACTCGGTGCCGCGCTATGAGCTTGTAGATCTGCTATTTTTGAATAGCCAAAGAGTAAAATAATGCTTTTTAGCTGAAATCAAAAAATGACACAGATCTATGCGTTCCAGGTCTTAATGGGTTAAACTTGCATAACTTTTGTGTGCATGGAACCGCTACACGGAGACTTGTGTTTCACACTGGGGACAACGTTTCCCATGGAGGGTCATATCATTTATATGTCCAGTAGGTGTGGTATTTCACAGGGCATGTCAATGTTCGGTGGGTTTAGCTTCAAAGACACAATCAGCCGTGCTTTGCCTCTGTGGGATTACTGATGAAGAACACCGTCAGAGAGATTGGATTGTAATAAATATCTGAAGCTACGAGATGGAACAGTCAGCGGCCAACATGACCCCTGATGCAAGCTATCTCGGACCACCTTTTTAACCCATTAAGACCTGGAACTGTGTTATTTTTAGATTTGAGCTAAAAAAGCATTATTTTACACTTTGGGCTATTCAAAAATAGCAGATCTACAAGCTCATAGCGCGGCACCGAGTGCCGCGCTACAAGCTTGTAGATCTGCTATTTTTGAAAATGTGTGAAAATGTGTGCAAATCTTTGAATCTTAATCTTTTAAAGCGAACATTTTTAACTCAAATCTTTGCTTCTAGGGGTCCTTGGAACAAAATATTTTGATGGGGGTCCGCGGCCAAATACATAATTTTGTAGGTCCTTGACATGAAAAAGATTGAGCACCACTGATATAGAAACAAACGTTTTTCAGAAAACTGTTGGGATTTAGGAGACATGTAGAACCGGCTTCAGGTCTCAATGGGTTAAATCCAATTGTAAAAGCCTGATTTATACTTGGTCGCGCATCCTTTCGAACACTTTGTGAGATTGTAGATCTGCTCGTACATGCAACGCAACTATGTATAAATCGGGGCGTAATATCCATATCTAAAGTTGTCTGAGAAAAGGATCATCAGTCACAAAGCTGTGAACCGATGAAAGAGATCTATCATACCAGTAGCAGCTTTAGCCAATTTTTCTTAACACAATTTCAGGAGTCACTGCATCTGAAATGTGATTTCACATGTTTGGGCTGTTTTGCACTTTAAGATACAGTACTGTACTGTATACACAGAGTTTACCAACACGTGCTAGATCATATTCTTTTGTAACCAAGCAGCTAAAATACGAGTACTGACTAAATATGATTATTAGCCGTAGATGTAAGTTAGACTTCACAGTTAAGTTGGGATGAATACACATTCCCATTCAAACAGGGAAAGCATCAGTGTCATAGCGTTAGCTATGTATACAAGCTCACAGCGCATCACTTTGTGCCGCGCTGCGAGCGTGTGCATCTGCTATTTTTGAACAGCCAACCCAAAAAATCTTGAAAGTGTGAGACTGAGAACTGCTGATTTAGAAGGCATTTGTAGAATCGGGCCTCGGGTCTTCACGGGTTAAAGGGTTCAAATATACCTACACATTTAACTGGTAAGCGGTAACTTTCCTCCAGTAGGCACCTAGCTGTCACAATGTGGAAGAGTTTCAAACTTTCCCTAAAATGGTTCAGTATGCTTTGTTGAAAGTAGTTGCACAGTCAGCCGGAAACTTCTTCTTCTTTTTTTTTCTTCTTCTTCCAATGTAATGTGTCAAGTGTCTGGTGAAGGAAAATATATACTAGTGCAGTGGGAATAATATTCTTGGAATTGGGAAAGTAAAAAAAAAAAAAAGCAGTTAAATTGCTCTCAATGTTGCTGTTGCTTCCACAGTTAACATGAATGCCTTGCTTCAAAAAAAATCTAAGAGCAAGTAGAAATGACATTAATTAAACTCTAAGAGAGAGTAATGTTTTGTATTTTTTTTAACAGTGTCAGAAGAAGACTGATTAATATTTTGTTGTACGCCGGTGTCGCGCGCCAAAAATAGGCGATCTACAAGCACACTTGCGACGTGCTGTGAGCTTGCAGATCGGCTATGTTCAAACGAGTGACACACCATCGTGCGACAGAGTATGAGTGATTAAATGAACGCCGATGATTTGACCGTGAGGGACGATGTTTGGGAACTCACTCTGCGCCTCGCCGATTTAGCAGAGCACTCAAAACGGGCGATCAATCATTGTAATGAAAGAAAAAGCAATATGGCAGTCAAATATTAAGTCACACCTGTTTTGTTTTTGTTTTTTCATATGGTAGGCTGGGGGGGTCTAAAATGAGAGTTAAAAATCAAGAGATGTTCTCAAGAGACAAACCCAGAGCTAGGAAAAACTATGGTCTTGTATAAAAGTTTGGTTTGAAACCTTGCTTAGGATTCAGCACCGACTACTGTTTGTGTCTGGGTACAAAACACAGACACAAAACACACACATTATTCCACACACGCATCCTGTATAACACTTCATACATCATTGGGCAGTGGTGGAAAAAGTACTCAATTGCTTTACTTGAGTAAAAGTACCAATACTGCAATGTAGAAGTACTCCGTTACAAGTAAAAGTCCGGAATTCAAAATTGACTTGAGTAAAAGTGCAAAAGTATTGGCATCAAAATGTACTTAAAGTACCAAAAGTAAAAGTACTAAAATATTTGAAAATAGCAGATCTACAAGCTCACAACGCGTCGCAATGCGACGCGTTGTGAGCTTGTAGATCGGCTATTTTCAAATAGCCTATGTATAAAATAGGGCTAAAGTGGTTAATGTATTTTTTATACTATAAAAATGTATATCTGAAAAGCAACTAGTAACTAAAGTTTTCAAATAATTGTAGTGGAGTAAAAGTACAATATTTGCCTCTGAGATGTAGTGGAGTATAAGTAAAAGCATTGGAAATTGGAAATACTCAAGTAAAGTACAAATACCTAAAACTTTTACTTAAGTACAGTACTTAAGTAAATGTACTTAGTTACTTTCCACCACTGGGCTGTACATGTTTCTTTTTATAAATCATGCAGCTTACAGAATGACAATGGCCCATATTTGTCTGTTTATCTTGTACTTTCACCTGATTCAAATAAGGAATGCAATACTGTAAACTGTGACATTATGTGTAGACCCTCCAGAAAAATGCGATTATAAGATCGCATAATTTATCGCATAATCAAGCCAAATGGCGCAGATTATGCAGGGGTAATTCTTTTTCCAAAAGGGCATATAATCCGCGCAAACTTCACACATATTTCGCAACTTTTTGCATATTTCCGCATATTTCGCAACTTCCCATATTACACCACATGACATCACATAACCCTGCTTATTACACGGCTTGGTTGAATGCTCGATTCTGATTGGTCAGTCATCGGTCATTATTTCTGGATAATGACCGATGAGCTCTATAACGGACCGCTGTGTAATCAGAGACTCAGAACACCTGCTCATGTCAACCTGTGCTGCTTGGTTATATGCTTTATCCAACATGACAGCCATGTAACAAACAAACAATGTCATTTACAACTAAACGTTGCTCTCAAGAATGTTTTTGAAAACATTTGAAGTGAGAAATAGACGATGCAATAACCGAGAAGTCATTCTATTTGATCCACTGCGCTTCCTTGTTTATCGTGGCACAACAACGGGGGAATACCAAAACGCTCGCCCCAAAACACAGTCGCCCCGGGGAAAATCCGGCGGTATTACAGGCAAATCGGCAGTAAATAGAATGGGGGGCGAGTGTGTTTTGGGGCGAGTTTTTTTCCATTTCGTCATTTGTTTTTGCGAGGCGAACTTGTCCGCCCAGCCCAATACTTATGGAATACTTTCATTGCCGTAAGCAAGGAAATACTTCGTTTTGCTGTTACTTTTGGGTAAATGTATTTATGTATTTATTAAGTAGCCGTGTAATAAGCGGGATAATTTAAAGCCCTTCAGGGCGATTAACCACCTCGGCTGCGCCTCGGTGGTTAATCGCCCTGTCGGGCTTTAAATTTCAATAATGACTACCTCCCCATGCATTATCCCTTGCATATTTCGCACCGTTTTTCTGGAGGGTCTAATTATACGTGTAGTTGACGTTATACAGAAAATAAGGTATTATTTGAATTAGAGTAGTAACAAAAAACAAATAGCCAAAAAATCATGTCAAAATATAATGGCAGTAAATAATTGTTTCTCAACACCATCATCAAGGCCAAGAAAATGGTAATGCACTCTCTTTATGAAGCTTGCCATTATCATCATTATGCACAAATATATGACTGTTCTAATGGTACATCTGCATTTCCATAGTGTCCTTCTCCAAAGCGCTTTTGCAAGGTGAATTACACATTCACCCTTTCGCTCCCAGATGGCGGAGGAAAGCGTGCAAGGCACCATGAACCTGCTCATCGGGAAGCACTTAGGGGTTCAGTGCCTTGCTCAAGGTCACTTAGACCTGCAGCCAGACCCAGGAGGAGCCAGCCAGGGATCGAACAGGGGAGCCTTTCCATTCAAAGACGGCCGCTCTACGTCCAGACTCGTTTCAAATGTTAGCACTTAATTCACTGCAGTAAAGATGCCAAGTACTGTACGGTAATAGGCTTTCTTAAGACACAGAGTATGAGGAAGGGACAGCACCCAACACCTGGCACCAGAACAAGTGTTTACAATGCCATCTCAAATGCACCGAGCCTGCATTATATGGCAATCATCAGAGTTTATATGGAAGCAGGCCATAGATCTATTACACAGCAGTTTGTTTAGCTACAGTGTTACAGATCTTGTACAAGTGTTATTGTTTGTTAAAAGCATCTCTGGCTAATAAGCCAAACATGCCTTAATACATTATAGTTGTCCTCTATAAAATGTAAAGAAACACCTTAAATGTTTTATTTATTTTAGAAATAGTTCATCTTTCACTCAATCTCGGAACCCAGAGACACACTTAAAAGGAAAAACAGCGACCTCTGCTGTTTCCTCCTGAGTGTGACTCTGGGACAATGGCGACGCAGCACATGTGCGCAAGGAAACGGGGTTTAAGTCTGCCTTCACCGCTCCACTTCCGGTGGTGAGCTTGCGTTTTCATTCCGACTAGATAACATTTCTACACGGAACACTAACACCACTTCTCCCAGAGAACATGGATGGTTTTGGTTATAAGCCCACTTGTTTCTATGATGAAAGAGTAAGTTCAAATGTGAATATCTTTCCGTGGTTGTCTGCTCCGCGGACGCTATTGTTAAATTAGTTTCGGTTTAAGTTTCGAGTCGGGAAGGATGACGGACACGTGAATCCCGCCCACTACATTTGATTGGATAAAGCGCGGCCTCTGAAGCCGCGCCCACTCCCACACAGTGTGTACACGTTCTGACGAACCTTCAAGACAGATTCTCACGCAGTGCAGAATCTGTTCTTGAGAGATTATCTTTCACTCAATAGGGGCAATGCCCGTCGCAAGTTGATGATGTCATTTGCCTATGTGTGGTCTAGCCCTATGTAATTTATGGAACGCATGTGAAAATAAAAAACAACTTAATGACTGTTTTGCACATGCATTCCATAAATTCCATAGGGCTTAGACAAAACATGGGCAAATGACATCATCAACTTGCGACAGGCTTTGCCCCTAATGAGTGAAAGATGAACCGTTTCTAAAATAAATAAAATATTCAAGGTGTTTTAAAAAATATATATTTTAGTTATACAGGGCACTTATAATGTATTAAGGCATATTTGGCTTATTAGCCAGGGATCCTCTTAAGGCATTGACATCCACATAAACAGTCTTAGTATTACTGGGTCTCAGTGCTGCATTAGACAGTCAACCACAACATACAGCAATACTAGACCAACTGGAAAACTGCGTGGGACGTTCTGGCATGTGTCGATGTGTGTCCCTGAGCAAGACTCTTAACCCCTAATTGCTCCCCGAGCGTCTGAACACACAATGGCTGCACATCTGCTCCTAATGATTATAGGATGGGTAAAATGTATGCTCAAATCTACAGTGACAAATAATGAATTGCATAGTACCAGTGGTGTAAAGTAACTAAGTACATTTACTCAAGTACTGTAGTTAAGTACAGTTTTGAGGTATTTTTTACTTTTATATTTTATTGGAGTATTTCCAATTCTCAGTACTTTTACTTCTACTCCACTACATTTCAGAGGTAAATATTGTACTTTTTACTCCACTACAATGATTTGAAAACTTTAGTTACTAGTTACTTGGTACATTTTGATTATTATTACAAAACATATATTAACCACTTCAGCCCTATATACATTTCGGCCATTTGAAAATAGCCGATCTACAAGCTCACAATGCGTCGCATCGCGACGCATTGTGAGCTTGTAGATCTGCTATTTTCAAAAGATTTTTATACATTTGAAAACTTGTGAAATGGAACATTCTGCGTAATGATTACTTTCTACTTTTGGTACTTTAAGTACATTTTGATGCCAATACTTTTGTACTTTCACTCAAGTCAATTTTGAATTCCGGATCTCTTACTTGTAACAGAGTATTTCTAAATTGCAGTATTGATACTCTTACTTAAGTAAGAAATGTGAGTACTTTTCCCACCACTGCATAGCACTAAATTGGTTTGAATCCTACTAAAGGACAGTAACTACTTTGTCAATTTGAAACGGACAAAAACGACACTGGGTTACCCAAGTTTCCATATACCGCCTCTTCTGTTCAACATCTACAAGCTCCAATGCACTGCCTCAGATAATGGAAAACAACAAAGCACGTTACCATAATTATACAGACACCACAACCATTACATTACCATATCACCAGGGGACAATGGTCCAATACAAAGCACTGAGTAAATGCATTGAACAAATCAACGATTAGTACTATAGTAGGTTGGACTGTCTTGTTGTCGATATCAGCCAAGCAAAGAGGGGGGCGTCTATCCGCCTTTACAATGCGCTAGACGCTGGGCCCCTGGGAGACGGATTGCGGAGGAGGTTGATGTGCCAGAATTGTATTAAATTAACAAATAAAAACTGAAGTAATTGTTTTTGGAGCCAAGGAAGGAATGATTAAAATTCGGCGCTCGGCTTCAGTCGGTAATGTTACAGTAGAAAACAACACAAACCAAGCCAGACATCTGGTCATGGTCTCAGAGCTGAATTTCAAACAGCCACATTAAAGACAAAGCCTAAAAAGGTAGACCTTTATAAATCCTGGGGGGGAATTCCGTTTTGGATTGATGATGAGCGCTTGGGGGGAGCTGATAGGGGTTGAGTGTCCCTTGCTCAGGGACACTTCGACTGGGAGGGAGGCGAACCGGTGACTTTCTGATGACCAGACGACCTCTCTACCCGCTAAGCAGGATTTCGAAAAACTTTGATTTTGAGTTTAATTCACTTTAACCCATTAAGACCGGGAACGCATCTCTGTGCCATTTTAAGATTTCTTTGGCTATTCAAAAATAGCAGATATACAAGCTCATAGCACTGCACCGAGTGCCGCGCTATGAGCTTGTAGATCTGCTATTTTTGAAAAATCGTGAAAATGTGTGCAAATCTTTGAATTTATATATTTTCAAAGCGAACATTTGTAACACAAATCTTTGCTTCTGGGGGGTCCCTGGAACTAAATATTTGTATCATTTTTTTTTTTTATGTTAGGATTTAGAAACATTTTTAGAATCGGCCTTAGGTCTTAATGGGTTAATTACTGCAATGGTGTCTTTAAAGGTTGCTCTAAAAAATAAAACTAGAAAGAAAAAGTCAGCTGCAATGTTGGCCTTATTATTCACTGGGACATTATTTGCTCAAAAATGTCACGTTTCATAAAAGCAATGTGACCTTAAAATCTTGTGTGTGCTGATACACACAGAAGATGTCATTTTTATGCATGTGAATAAAAATGGATTCAGCGTACACATTTTCAGTGTGATTACATGAAATAATGTCAATTGAAATGTTTGCCACAAGGAACACGTTTACAAATAAATGATATGGGAATGCTTTCTGATTCCAAAGAGAGTTAAAGTTCATGTCATGTAGTCGGTGCTCATATCCAAAGGTCTTCACAGCCTTGAATTATGTCACGTTAAATTTAAATATTAAGGACTTGACCTTTAAGCATGAACTAAACGGGGAAAACTGAGTTATCACATGAAAGAAGGCAAACAGCTTAGAGTTATTCTATGCAGTATGCAGTACTATTATATTTTTCCAACGCAATCACTGATTAAAAACAATTTATAACACTGTATCATACTGACAATATGAATGGAATTAAGTTGTATATCATTTCCTAATTATAGGAAGATTAATCAGATGAGATGAGAAAATGTGTAGCAACGTAAGCGATAAGGAATCCCCCTGGGACAAATAAAGCATGTGGGCACGACTTAATAACAAAACTAAGAGTCGAAAGGCCCTGAGGCTGTGCTGCTCCTTACATACAACCAACACTAAACAAATGTGGTTTGAACCGACTGACATTGCCATCCTGCCATCCAGTGTTGATTTCGTCGACTAAAACTATGACGAAAAATGTTGGTCGACCACCTTTTTTCACTGACGAAAACTAAAGAAAAACTAAAGAAAAACGAAGCTATGATGACTAAAACTAAGACTAAATATATTGACAATTTCGTCAACAAATAAAAACTAGACTAAAATGTTAGTGAGGGACTAGAAGAAATCCAGTAGAACTAAAAGAGAAGTCATTTTATGGTTGGTTCTGCTCGGTTGTTGCGCCCGGAAAATAGCAGATCTACAAGCTTGCAACGCGTCGCACTGCGACGCGTTGTGAGCCATGCAACCAAGAGTAAAATCAGCCATTATGGCGCCATCAAGGCACCGCCAATATACATTTTAGTCGACTAAATCAACAGTAGATTTAGTCAACTAAAATCTTATGATATTTAGTGGACTAAAACTCTCTGAGATATCTCGTTTGAAAGTTGAAAATTACAGGGTGGCGCTAGAGTAGAAGCCATGGGGTCACTAAAATCAGTAGGGGTCATCTTCCCTCCTGGGAGCATGAAGGTGCAAAGCAAATGTCATGGAAATCCAGCCAATATGTTGTTGGCGGAATAAGTGGCGAATGGATGGATGGATGGATGGGTGGACGGACGGACGAACAGGAGCATCCTTAGAGCGGTGCTAGAAATGGCCATAGACATATGAAGTTAAAGCTACCATTCACACCAAAGAGAATTCAATGAAACATCTTCCATATTGAACGGTTCTGGAGAAACACTCTGAATGTCTCACTGTGATCAGCTCCTCAAAGGCAGTCTTAGCTTCACTGTCAAAAGAAACAGCTTCAAAACATGGAAGCTGACAGATTTGTCAGCTTGGTCAGAGCCGTCACTGTCTGAAGCGAAAATAACGGTGAAAGTGAATTTCCTGTGCCAACGCTTTTTTCTCCTTTTAAAACAGTCACAGTCCCTCTCACAAGCATATCGATAAATTATCTTTCAATGAAGTTTCCCATAAGAGCATACACCCTGAGATGTCTCAGCCATTTGTGGGGAAGAGTTCTTAATCCATAAAGACCGGGAAAGCATCTGTGTCATTAATAAGATTTCTTTGGCTATTCAAAAATCGCAGATCTACAAGCTCATACCGCGGCAACGAGTGCCGCGCTATGAGCTTCTAGATCTGCTATTTTTGAAACATTTTTGCGAATCATTGAATATATATATATATATTTTTTTAAAGCAACCAATTTTTACTCAAATCTTTGCTTCTGGTGGGGTCCCTGGAACAAAATCTTTTGAGATGGGGGTCCGCGTCCAAATACATATCATTTTGGGTGTCCTTGACATGAAAATAATTTGCAGATCTACAAGCTCATAGCGCGCGGCACTCGCTATGAGCTTCTATATCTGCAATTTTTGTACAGCCAAAGAAATCTAAAAATGGACACGTTGGATGCGTTCCCAGTCTTAACGGGTTAATCAGATTTTCATCCCCTGCCTATTGATAAAGTGTGTGTCAATAAGTCTTTATGCTGTACAGGGCTGATTGTTTCAGTGGGTGACTAAGGTGGGGCATGAGGAGATGGGTGGGTGGGTGGGCGGGTGTGTGTGTGTGTGTGTGTGTGTGTGTGTGTGTGTGTGTGTGTGTGTGTGTGTGTGTGTGTGTGTCTGTGTGTGTGTGGGGGGGGGGGGGGGGGGGCGTTGTTACACAACAGTCTGTTTTGAGAATCGCATTGCGACATTTGTTTGTATGGAATGACTTGATAAGCAGGGGAATCATCCCATGGTTTAAATGTCAACTAGTCGATAAAAAAGCCTGGCTCCATGTCATTTATCATTTGAACTGTGACAGAGGATCCTATTAAAAATGGTACTATAATTACCAACATGACATTTCTCCCAATGTACTTACTGTGTTTTTTTCCATGTCCGTTTCATGTCCTATTCTGTCCCTGTAATAGCCATAGCAGTGTGGTCCACTCAAGATTCCTCACGGGTCTTCTATATAAACTCTCTGACTTCCACAATGACTGATTAGAATCTCCAAAGGATGGCATTTAATCAAATATCTAATTCCTTTACATGCAAAGCTTTCCTTGCTATGCTTTGTGAGTGTGATGGCTTAGTGCCAGGAAAAAAAGGTTGCGGCGTTCAATTAGAAAACATGAATTAGTTTAAGTGATCCACTACTGACACATTTTGTTGTCATGTTGTCTCAATAGAGTATCAATTATATCCACCAATGCACCAAAATCAACTTAGCGCTGCAGTGCATTAACCCGTTAAAACCGGGAAAAGCATCATTGTCATTTGGCTATTCAAAAATGGCAGATATACAAGCTCACAGCCAACTGCCAACTGACCTTCTTATCACCTGACAGGGGGGAGTTTCCCCAGTAGGACGTAGTGCGAGGAAGGAACACGTTATTCCAACCAGTTCCTTTCCCCTCAGGTCTTAATGGGTTAAGGCTGATTTAAAAGGGCCATAGGAGACTATTGGGCGATGATTCAAAGGTCTTATAGGTCTAAGATACTCATGTTCATGCTCTGTGACTCAAAACTAGCAATTAGAGACAAGAGGCTTATTAACCTGGCATCCTTTTAAAAATAGACAGCATGTGATCCTATCTGAAAACACTGCCGTTTTTCACCACAGGTATTCTATAAACATTTTGTTATTGAATAATGCAATCAGAAAAGATCATAACATAATGCCTGAGGCGCTCAGTGGCACAGATGGGTAAAGTACCTGCCCAGTCCAGGGGTTTGAATCCACCCCGGTGCATCCGGCTTGGCCCGAGCATCTGTACGAATACACAATTGAAGAGTGGTGGAAAAAGTTCTCAAATGTTTTACTTAAGTAAAAGTATCCTGCCTCATGCCAATCAGTGGGAGAAATTCATTGGCATAATGACTAGATTGGGGAGAAAGGGCACAGCCACACCGCATTTTTATTTTACCTCTGGCGCGGAATCTGCTAATGCTTTGTCAATGCAAATGCGTGGATTCATGGTCTTGCGCATTTTTTCCAAGAATCCACGCATTTGCATTGACAAAGCATTGGCAGATTCCGCCCCAGAGGTAAAATAAAAATGCAGTGTGGCCGTGCCCAAAGGGGGTAAAACAAATGTAGATTTTCTTTTCTTCTAGGAAAAAAAAAACGAGGAAAAAAATACATAAACCAGCGCTGTAGAATGTAATACAAGTATGAATGAACCATTACCACACGCAGGAATAAAGGAAAATGTGCATCAGAAATGCAAAACAGAGATCAGCGCTTCCTTTGAGCCGAACAAAGCATGTCTGCAGAACTTATCCAAATGTGAGTTTTTATCAGTGTTGGTCTGATTTAAATGTTTCTTTAACGCTAATTTAACCAGGTAAACAATCTCTTTATTCACGTGTGAACAAGCCAAGACAGGAGCAAGAAATTGTCAGACAGTCACAGACAGGACATCACATTACACCAAAACTCAAATACACAACACAACAAATAACGCAGCGTTAGATTTGTTCTTACAGAGTTAACAAGTCAGGAAGACAATCCAGGCCATGAAACTGCATTCATTGGGGTGGTTTTGCCATCTACACCCAGGATTAAATCAATGAATTCATACAAGCAAACAAACCAGGGAGCCAAGAGAGGGATTTCTGCTCGGGCCAAACCCCCTCAGTTAGTGTGTTCTTCTTAATGAGCCAGACAGGCTGTCGAGCCAGACTGTTTTTGCATGAGATTTAAAAAAAAAAGAAAAGTTATCTGCCTGGCTTATACTTTGTCGTAACCTTCGTATGACATACTGAAAAGAGCCGATGTACAAGCTCACAAGGCATCGCGACGCGGCGCGTTATGAGCTTGTAGATCGGCTATTTTCGAAGAGCTACAACACCATGGTACGACGTATATAAATTAGCCATAATTTGAACATTTATCTGGAGAAAAACATGCCAATAAAAAAGCAAATTGATTCACAACTCAACTGGATAGACAGACAGGGTTTGAAATGATTGTATTTTGTCAGTCAGATTCAGTTATTTAGGAAGCAGGCAAGCTGCGATGAGTGACAAGACCTATCATATTCAAACAGCTTCCAATAATCCCAGACAGCCTCTTGACAGGTAAGAAATGTTGCAGAGCTACAATCCAAACTCACAAGTACTACTTGGCTTCAACTTTACCGAAGCTTTGCAACTTTGCCTTTGATTGTACTCATACTTTAATCCATTAAGACCGGGAACGCATCTGTGTACGAGCTTGTAGATCTGCTATTTTTGAAAAATCATGAACATTTGTACAAATCTTTGAATATATATATATTTTTTCTACAAATGATCTTCTAAATCCTAACAGTTTTCTGAATCACTTTAGGTTGCTATAATATCAGTGGTTCTCAAACCTTTTCATGTCAAGGACCCCCAAAATTATATGTATTTGGCCGCGGACCCCCATCTCAAAATGTTTAGTTCCAGGGACCCCCAGAAGCAAAAATTTGAGCTACAAATGTTCGCTTAAAAAAAAATATATATACATATATATATATATATATATATATATATATATATTCAATACATATTAACATTTTTCAAAAATAGCAGATCTACAAGCTCATAGCGCGGCACTTGGTGCCGCGCTATGAGCTTGTAGATCTGCTATTTTTGAATAGCCCAAAGTATAAGATAATGGTTAAAGTGGTTAAATTGACAGATACTTTCCCGGTCTTAACGGGTTAAATTACTGCACTATTACGGTACATCATGTAGCCTATACTGTACCATAGGGCCTACAGTAGCTGCTGTACATTCTTCCACTCACTGTTTAGTACAGTAACTGAATGGCAGGCATTGTTTAGCGTGCTCATGTGTTGATTTGTCTTGGTCAAGATTTTAAATGCACTAAACTTGACTGCAAAAGTGTAGCCTGTTTGGAACCTCTAGGTTACTGAGTGTGTTACTGTTTGGTGATGTAGGCCTTGTAGGGGCGGCAGTGGCTCAGGGGTATAGTGGCCGGTAGAGTGGCCAGAGTTGGTGTCGAACGAAGTGTCCTTGAGCAAGACACTGAACCCCTAATTGCTCCCGATGAGCAGGTTGGTGCCTTGCATGGTTTCCTCTGCCATCGGTGTGTGAATGTGTGTGTGAATGGGTGAATGTAATGCACAATCTATGTGAAGCGCTTTGGATAAAAGCGCTATATAAATGCACCATTTACCATTTGTAGTGACCCCGCTTGAGCATATTAATATCCACACTGATGAAAGATAACGTTCTGTAAACATACTGTATTGGATTGGATTTGTAAGGATGTTTAAGGAAAGTAAAGGAAATACTTATTTTCTTATTTTAATGAATAAAACATTTGAACCAATCTGTATGGTAGGGTATAGCGCCATACATATATATACTGCATCTTCCCTGACCAGGCGGGGATTGCCTCTCGGATGAGCAGTAGAGGTAGAACAATTATTCTATTGTTGTTATTACCTATGCTGCTGCGTTGTCTGAAGGAAGCCAAAGCAAAATTTGTTTTACACTTATGTACCTGTACACAAGATGTAACAATAAAGTACAACCTTGAACCTGGAGAAGTTTGGTCTCATGCGGGAGAGCGGGGTTTGAATCCTGGGTGGAACAGAAAAGTTATGGATTGCCACTTTAATACGCCTGTATTTTATTTAGTGAATTGTGACGGTGATATCAGATTCCTGAGTCTCGAACAGTTTAAATGTCACAAAGTACTTTAAAACACTGTCAGTTTTACTTAAGGAATGCATAAATTCCTCTCCTCTGTATTTGCAGTGATGATGACTAGTATGCTGTGTTGTAGAATCCAACAATTAGTATTGTTTTTGCCACCCTGGAGTTATTGCTCACTATATGCACCAGGTTATATATTTTTTTTCTGCTGGTTACTTTGGGATTTCGTATGACGGAGCCATTACTGTAGACGACCTTTGACTGCATGGTGTTATTCCCTAATGTTGTTTAATTCACCCAATTATATTGTGCTCATATACAACGTGTTGAATGGTGTAACACAATTATGTAAATCAAAACCAAATTATGTGCTGTGACATTAGTGACTCCTTGTCCGTATTACAGGAAAATCATTGGTTTGCTGGATAAATTGTTTTACGACAAATAATGACAAATCAAGCCCCCCTCCACATCTGTTAATTAAGTTGTTGTTTTTTTCCCTTGGTCTTTAGTGTTAGAAGTACATTAGGCTCCACTTTCCTATTTATTGTATTTAAAAAATAAATTGTATTTTTGGCAGAACAGTCTGTGACTCCATTTCATTATGGATTCCAAGTGTAAACGCATTTTAAACAAAAAGGTGAATAATGTGTCTGCAGTGAGTGTGTTTCAGTGCTCACAGGCAGATTATAAAGAGAATATCCTCATGCCTTGGACTTTTTTTGTTTTCCTACAGACACTGTTTGCATAATCTTGGAAAAAATACAGTAAAAGCAATACAGCAATATATGTTATACTTAGCACAGTAGCTAAAAGTGATATAATTTTCTATTTGTTTCAATATGTTAAATCATCTAGTGACATATAGTGGTCTTTAGGTAAAGTAGAAATTGGCAAAAGGCTAAAGGAAAAGTCAGAACTAGCTGGATTAATGCTGGAATCTACATGATATTACAATATCAGGTACTAGAGTTTCGGGGGGCTACGCCCCCCTCAACCCCAGCCGCGCACGGGGCCCAGCGTGGCCGTGTGTATATTGGGGGACCCAAATCGCCGGAGTGAAACTGTGGAAAAGTTTTTTTGAAAAAGGAAAAAATTTGAAGAAATAATATTTGTTATGTTTCAGGGGGTCCACAGGGGGTCCGCGGACCCCCTGATGGTCCACTGACCCCCCTGTGGAGTGTTGGGACGCGCGGGGACACCCCTGGAACATTGCGGACCATTTCGGTGTTTTTTTTTATTTCATGAAGGTGGTTGCTTGTTTCTGGCGCAGGCTGTGCAAACCTGGCAACCCAGCGCATGCTGCCGCACGTTTAAGTGGCGTAGCGTCATGAGGGTGAGTGGGGCCGTGGCTCGGTCAGTGAAGACCCTGTAGTGCGGATGATATGTGGCATAGAGGGGCAGATTGTAAATCCACAGAGGAAACATCCGTGGGCTACCATTGGTTCAGCGATGTGTGCGGTCGCCCTGCGGCCCCTCCTCCTCCACCAATGTGCAGTATTGAGAGCCCTGACGTCACAACAATTGGAGCGATGGGCACTGCACTGTGGTTGGTTAGGGTACACCTAGGGCCCAGGTAGAACCCAGTTAAAGCCTGCATGGGCAAACCCAGTTAGGACCCGCCTTGGTCCCACATAAACATGGCTAGTTGGGGCCCACCTAAGGGCCAGGTAGAAGCTACTTATAGCCTGCATGGGCATCGCAGTTGGGACTGAAGTGGATGCCGCTGACATTGCTGACATGGGGTCCATATGGTTTAGCCCACCTTGAAACCATATGGGAACTACGCTGGCATGCTGGCTGTAATGCAAACGCTGCATCATACCTGCAGTGTGTAGTTTGATGTTGTGTGTGTAGCAGATATACCTGCAGTGTGTAGATCAATGTCCATAGGAAAGTCAATGCCCAGCAGTGTTTTTTTTCCCCAGCAGAGTTTCTAGTGTCTCTGTGTCTCTCTGGAAGAGGTTGCACATGAACTCTGCAGCCGCACCGAGGCGCTCCAACACAAACACTCTGACATTAAGCTGCTTCACACAACAAACATCAGCACCACGCTGCTGTTTGTCCAAAAGACACAATATCTCCTCTCCCACCGACGTCATGTGTTCATTTATCGACAGCCGTACAGACTCCTTTTGACACATTTTACGTTGTTTATCCAGCTCTCACTGACTCTCCACATCGGGCTGTTATTTTGCTGCGATCAAGTCAACGATGTGAGAGATTAGCTATCACAGACGGACGGACAGGGGGTGAAATATAGTCTTGCGCCATGCCTTTCGGCCTGGCGGAGACAATAAAAAACCGAAAGTAAAGGAAATGGCCATTTCTGCAACAGAAGTAGCCAATAAAGTATGCTATGAAAACATCGGCCACATTGGCAAAGAATGTAAGAAAGAGGCAATCATGTAGAAAATAGCCGATCTCCAAGCTTACAAAGCCTCTGAACGTGAGGCGTTTCGAGCTTGTAGATCGGCTATTTTCACAATATTTACTTGTGGAACGGAGTCAAACAGAATGGGGGGGTCCCAGATCAAGTACGTGTATTTGGGGGGGGGGGGGGGGGGGGGCGGCGTGAAAGGGTTGATAAACACTGCTCTAATCGGAGCGAAATTATCTGAAATTACTACATGACCATAATGCAGGCTAACATGCGTTGCACGGGGCGGTCCTGCCATTACGTTAGTTACTGTAGTTGCTGTGGAGCGACATAGTTCTCCAGAAGACACACACAAACATACACCATCTACAATGGACGAACTGAGCAGCAATATAGACATTCACCACACGAACGTGCATTGTTGACAAAGTGATTGCACAGCCGCTGCAGGCATGACAACCAGGTTAGCGTTAGCGACATGGCAGCTATCACAGCGCCCTGTCCGTCGTGCTGCAACTGCCTGTGATGGCTACAGCAGTAACAGCAAGCTGTCTGCGATGCCATTGTCTGGAGACTGCTGTTAGCGTGACACGACCAATGAGAGTGAGCGCTGTAGTTGTTGCTAAGATACGGTGGCGTCTCTGGCCCATAGCTTGTAGATCTCTCACACATGATTGGCGTAGGCTGCGTTGCCAGGTCTGACTTTGTGTCTAAGCAATGGTCGGCTTATTTTTGCGCGCCTTTGGGCTCGTTTGCATTGTGCGCACGGCAGCGCTTGTTTAGCGTACGTCAGCGCGACGTGGCAACGGACGTGGCAACGTGAAAGGTGATTGGCTGGTGAAAAGAAACACCCGACGTTACACCAGAAATGGTGCCTGGAGAAAATGGTGACCAAAAAAAAAGTTTGGAAAAAAAGGAAAAAAAACCCGCAGCGGCTGCGTGCTGTTGTGGTGATGAGGTTGTGCGCACGGTAAAGGGTACGAAGCTGGCTCCCCTTCCGTTTTGTCCGACATTTGGTGAGTAGAATTAATTATGTTGCGCGGTGGAAAAGCTGTAGTGAGCAGTGAGATGTCCCCTACGCGAGGTGTAAATTCAGCGCGGCCGGCGTGGCGAGTCAGTTGGCGAGATGTGGTCTGGCGGTGCGTTGTTTAGTCGATAACAGAGCTGTGGGGTGTGGACACCGAGGGTGCGGAAGTTGGTCGCCATTTATATAGTTAGATAATGCGATACCTTGCGTAAAAGGTTGATATTTTGGCCTGAGGGTGGCGCTAGAGACAGGTCACAGTGTCACTCAACTAGTTGGAATTCATCTTCCAGAGATGCAGGAACGCACTCACTCAGGAAGTCTCACGGCAATCTGCCCGATAAATTGTGTGAGAGTGGAATGTTTGCAAAAGGGTAGCTTCATGGGGTCACCAAAATCAGTGAGGACAATGGTCTGAGGAGCATAAAGGTGCACGGCAAAGCCCATGGCAATCCAGTCAGTAGTTCTGTTCTCTCGCTCTCCTCAGAGGTGGAGACTGACTGGTCATTCAATTGAATTACATTTCAGCGAGCAGGCACAAGCTCCAAGAACAAGACGACACCAAGGCAGGGAGTGTCACACGACATGTTCTGCAGTTTATTAACCCATTAAGACCGGGAACGCATCTGTGTGTCATTTTGAGATGTCTTTGGGCTATTCAAAAATAGCAGATATATGAGCTTGTAGATCTGCTATTTTGTAAAGATCGTGGAAATTTGTGAAAATCTTTGAATATATATTTTTCAAAGCGAACATTTGTAACTGTCAAATGTCTATTATTTGTTGTTATATCAACTTTTTCTCATCAAGGACCACCCAAAATCATATGTTTTTGGCCGCCGATCCCCAAAATATGTTGTTCCAGGGACCCCTAGAAGCAAAGATTTTAGTTAAAAATGTTCGCTTTAAAAAATATATATATTCGAAGATTTGCACAAATCTTCACGATTTCTCAAAAATAGCAGATCTACAAGCTCATAGCGCGGCACTCGGTGCCGCGCTATGAGCTTGTATATCTGCTATTTTTGAATAGCAAAAGTATAAAAGAATGGTTTAAGTAGTTACACAGATGCGTTCCCGGTCTAAATGGGTTAAGCACACACACAGAGAATATATACATTTGAGTACGTGACCGGAAGACGCGAGTCAGGACTGATATAGAAGTAGGACAACACAGGACAGGAATAGGAATAGATAGAAAAACATGCTGTTCTAGCAAGCGGGTGACAGTTGTACTTCAACAGTGACATCCTGTACACTCGGGCCTGCAGTAATACCAAATACACCACAGCAGTACTGTTTTTCTTTCGAATGTATAGCAAAGTACTGGTGATAAGACTACTAATGACACAGTTAAGCCAACACATAGCGAATCAGGCTTCACTTTCTACCCTGAAATCATAAGATGTCTGTGAGTTATCAATCATGTATATATATTTTTATTTTTATTTATTTAATTTTTTTATCCCACGATTTTGTAACCCTTTTTTCACCCGGTGCCAATTTTCTAAGTGATCCTGGGCGCTACACTCCCCCCACCAGCCTAGGGAGCCCAGGGCCGAGCTCATGCCCCCAATTGTATTATCAGCTTGTAACAATCCAATGTATCTAGTTTTAAGAAAAAAACATGTTTTATTGCATAACCAGGTGGGCCAGTCTAGTATTTGGAATGCACTGTTATTTATTTTTGCTATGCTCAAAGCAACACTCTCTTACATTTCTCTCATATTTTCATCTTCATTTCATGTTAAGAAAGAAAAAGAGAAGTCAACTCCAGAAGCACCAAAACATTCTTAAAGCATCCAAATCTACTCTTACCCAGGTGGTGTGCCAACACCTGATCAAAAATATGAGGTGCATGGCCAATTGTTATTAGCATAGGAAATGTCCCCTAAAAATAAGAGCAGGCGTTGTGCCGTGTGCAAAGACTCTGGCACATACATAAGAATTGGAGAGAATGTCACCAATAAAAGGCTGTAAGAACAACTTCAGCACTGTTAAAGACAACATAAAATGGTAATTTGAGAGTATTCATTTCCTGTATGGTCTGTTTCTTGCCTTAAATTAAATCATAAATCGTTTTTTTGTTTTGTTTGACTGTATACTGAAGGTGAAATAGTGATTGATTCCAGACAAGCTGCCATTGTTCTTTCAGCATAAGCACAAGGTTGTCAAATCACTCCGGGGGGGCAGACTCAGAGCACATTCTTCATGTGTGAGAATATCTGCTCACAGAGATATACTGTAAGTTGATCCGAAGACAGTCAGCAAAGCCAATGCACTGAGACAGCTGAATTTCTCTGGTAATGATGTCCAGCAGGTGAAAATTCAAAGTTCTGTGATCTTTTTCAGTGCAGTGGTTTCCAGCTTCCACTTTTTTGCAGCTCTGCAAACTGGGTCAGCCACAATGTTGAACTCTTAACTACTGTACATTAACCCTGTCATCCCTATTTTGGGCAAAGAAAAGCTAAATGTTTCAAACAAATTGAAAGGTAGCAAAAATAGCAGATCTACAAGGTCATAAAGCATCGTGACGCATTGTGATTTTCATTATTGATCACGTACGATTAAGGGCTTAAGAGGTTAATCAGCTGCTTTACTCAGTCCTGTGTTTTCAGACCATCTGTCAGATTAATCACATTTTTGGTCATCACAGCTTTCTGGCTTGTTGAAGAAAGAGCACATACAGTAGGTCCAGCTGTTTGCTGCTTGGTGACATTTTCTGCCATTTCCTTAGTGTGTCACCCAACATGTATGGCTGACAATGGGCCGAAAGGCATGGCGAGAGAGTTTTGCACCCTGTCCGTCCGTCCTTCTGTCTGTGAACAGCTCATCTCCGGCACCGTTGGCTCGATCGCAGCGAAACTTTGCACACACACTCCCTGGATGCCAATTCCGAACCCCTGCCCCAAATTTTTCACATGGGCCTGTTATAGCGCCACCAGGAGGCCGATTTGTGCAAAACCCATTTACTCCCATAGATTTTATCCAAACGTCATGCAAATCGGTACACAGTATCTCTATAGTCATGGGATCAACACGGATCGAAGAAATGGCACCCGTACCTGACCTGGCGGAGACCTGTGCTCCGAGGAGCACTTTTTCTAGTTTGATTGTATTTCTGTTTGGTATGTCATCAAACAATACCACTGTGTTCAGAGGAAGGCCTCCTTTATACAGTAATCACCCTGAGTTAACCACCCAGTACTTAGTTCACCGGAGTTCCTATACTATCTACAGTAGGCCCCCTCAAAAATAGCCAAAATACTCACAAGCTGCCACGTTGCAACACATTGTGAGCTTGTAGATCTGCTATTTTTGCTGAATGATTGCCCCGTAATAGCGTAATAGGGACGCTAGGGTTCATGTGGTTCAAAGCTTTGCAATGCACTAAGCATTTTGGTAGCTTACTTCGGCAGAACCCTGCTGCATCTTTTACCGGCGGGTCGATCGCTGAGAAGAAAAATATTCTATGATTTTTCAAAGGTGAGTGAAAACACTCTCGCTGGCACCGTGGCAACAAGACAATGTTTTTTTAATGGCACTGAATGAGAGGGTGTCCTTGGAGGAAAAGTCATGGGGTCACCGAAATCAGACGGGTTCATCTACTGCACAGCAAATTAATTCCATGCAGCTGCTGCAAGTACATTTCAACATCCCTCGTCCCCGCCGACAGTGAGACTAAAATGACCAGGAATAATTTATAAAAATTAACTCAAACTATTTAATTGGCTGCGTCCACCTTTACACTAATAAGCCTCTCCAGAACCCTATCTCCTCTCACACATTAAGCCTGATTTATACTTGGTCGTGTGCGCCGTGTCGCGCACCGAAAATAGCCAATCTACAGAGCTCACAATGTGTCTCAGTGAGTACGACGTGTTTAAAGGTGCAACTCAACCTTACAGTATACAGTAAGTATAAATCAACCCTTATTTAAGTACACTAAAAGTTTCGGTTTCACCTCCGGGTGTTGCCGCATCCATGAAAAACAAGCGGACCATCATGGCCTCTGGTGTTGCCAAATCATGTGCGAGAAACAAGCACCGGTGTTGCAATGAACATCTACACGCTCTACTGTCTCCGTCTCCGATGTGCGGGCCAGGATACTAGACGGGAGGGCCGCGTAGCGCCCCGAACCTCTAGCTGTTTACAATTAAAATCCATGAAGCTGTCGCTTCTACTTCTGCCTAGAGATAGACTTATCCCTTAGTGGAGGTGGAGGTGAAGATTGATTGATTGATTGATTGATTGAATACTTTATTAGAAGTTTGCAGAAAAAAAGCACATGAAAGTACAGTTCAATACAAGGTCAGCTAATAGGAATTAAAAAACCCAAGAAAGCCATTGGCTCGTTTCCATCGGTGTCCTTTGAAGATAGTTGTTGAATTACCCAGACAGCCTCTCATTTCTGACTGATGGCTTTGCCAAATTGCCAGCAGTATGAAGTGACGAGCGATCAAACGAAGGTCAAAGTTAAAGAAGTCAAAGAAGCCAAAGCAGTCGAGCAAAATTAAGATAAGTGCAACTACAATTCAACATTATTCATGAAGGAGGAAAAAAAACATTGGAAGCTCAGAATGAAATATTCCCTGCATCCCATTGACATCACGTAAAGATAAAGTGCACTTGTCTTTAGAGGATAATTCCTTGTTTGGGTTTTTGACCTCAATCTAATTTAATGTGATGGCATCCATTTGAAAGCACAGGGGCATCGAACACACGCAGCCTCCTTTGCATATCAACTCACCTCAAGATGGAATTGAAGATGGAACAAAGAGTTCCAGACGCAAGTACATTTCATTATCAGTAATACCTCTCCTAGTGCACAATGAAATTGCAATACTAACTCGGCTCAATTTTTGGTACACTCTGTCTCTATTTCATAAGAATGAAATAACATAGCCTTAACATAACCCTAACCCTAAAACTGAAATAAAGTAACCAAAAACTGAAAAGAAACTAACAAAATCCGCCAATTTTTCGCACGAGTGCACCACATAGTGCTAATCCGGCGCTGTCATTTAGGCACAAGCTCTTAATACAGTACTTTTCATTAGTTAAAGGTAGGGTAAGTGATTGTCTTCTGTTAAAATAAAGTGTTAAATAGCTTTATATTCTGATAGTACTCATTGCTATAGAGTGTTTGTTCAGTAACAGGAGTCTCCATGTCTCTCCAGCTCTTTATTAAACAGAAAATGCATTTTCAGGAACTGGAACACTATAAAAAATGAAGCTGATAAATGGGTACTCTCTCCTGATTGACTGAAATGGTGTCACCTACCGGAAAATGTATTTTCTGTCTATCAAAGAGCTGGAGAGACAGAGAGAGACCCCTGTTACTGAACAAACACTCTTTACTGTAGCAATGAGTACTATTAAGAATATAGTGCAGACAGACTTAACCACTTTCAACCTGCCGTCGGCATTTTTGCCATGTTACAGGCAAAGAGTTTCAAAGCTTCATAACGTCAAAAAATGTTTAAAAACAACAACAAAATAGCACAACTACAGTACACAGTACACGCTCATGTTCTGTTGTGAGCTTGCAGATCGGCTATTTTCGCTACTTCTGTGCAGCATAAAATAGGGCATTCACTTATGAAAAAAACATAAAAAAATATGAAATATGGAGATGCAAGTTTTTTTGCCCAACAGCCACAATACTGTACCTTTGCGCTACTAAAGAAATGTATTTGATTTGCATTATTGGGAACGGTGCATTAAATGTTCATGATTTCAATTTCAATATTTAATGGACGCTCACATTTATGCACTGTGCATGAGATGGTACAATTTAACCCATTAAAAGCGGGAACGCATCTGTGTAACCACTTTAACCATTATTTTATACGTTGGCTATTCAAAAATAGCAGATCTACAAGCTCATAGCGCGGCACCGAGTGCCGCACTATGAGCTTATATATCTGCTATTTTTGAAAAAATCGTGGAAAATGTGTGCAAATCTTTGAATATATGTATGTTTTTAAAGGGAACATTTTTAACTCAATTGTTTGCTTCTGGGAGGTCCCTGGAAGAACATATTTTGAGATGGGGGTCCACGGCCAAATACATATCCTTTTGGGGAACCTTGACATCCACTGATTATAGCAGCATAAGTTTTTCAAAAAACTGTTAGGATTTAGAAGACATTTGTAGAATGTTTGAGTTACAAATGTTCGCTTTAAAAAAACATATTAAAAAATTTGCACCAAGTGCCGCGCTCATAGCGTGGCACTTGGTGCCGCGCTATGAGCTTGTAGATCTGCTATTTTTGAAAAGCCAAATAAATCTAAAAATGACACAGATTTTTTCCCGGTCTCAATGGGTTAAAAACAAAAGCACAGCAAATTCCTAACAGGCAGGAGAAGAAGGCAGCTTTTTTTTTTCTTCCTGGATTACATTCTCGTCTCTGTGATTTCAGCAAAAGAGAGAAAAACCTTTGCTTTGCATTCAGTAAAAAGTTTCACCGTGTTCTACTGTATTGTTCTGAAATCGTGTAACTGGAGCGTTGAGGGGGAAGACTGGTAGAATCGCTGAGATCTAAATCCATATAATTGATCACGCCGAAGAAGGCTATTACTGTATATATATCCATCAGTGGATTCGCAGTATTGCATCAAATTGAAATTGATCGATTCATCAAAGCAGATCAGTAAAAAAAAGCACGTTTCAGATCAAAGGATGTCCCAAACCTAGGGAAATCAACACCAATAATGTACATAATATAAGTGTAGGCATGCAAGTAGAAGACACACACATGCTAATGCAGGGGTCTTCAAGAGGGGGTTCGGGACCCCCAGCGGGTCCTCAGAGCTACTATAGGGGGTCCGCCAAATCTTTGTGAGATAGGATTTTTTTTTTTTTTACATAAACCACTTGAACCCTAGAATTCATTTTCTGAGGGGAACATTAGCCAAAAAATGGCCGATCTACAAGCTCACAACGCCTCGCGCTGCGAGGCGTTGTGAGCTTGTAGATCGGCCATTTTTTGGCTAAAAGAGCAGACTAAGTTTTTAAAAAAAAGTTTAATCGAAAACACAACAAAAAGAGGGGGGTCCCTGCTTCATCTCTCTCTCAGCTAGGGGATCCTTGGCCTGAAAACGTTGAGGACCCCTCTGCTAATGTAAACAGTTTTGTGTGCGTTTTCATGCAGATGTGTTACACAACCAACCGAAGAGTAATCCACAATATAAACCGTGATGACTCACACACACAGGCTACAGGAGACTGGAGACTAAAATAAACCTTAACAGTCCGTTAGGGACTTTTATATAGATCAGCCTTTTGTCATAATTATTTTCCTGCTACAATCGCTTCATTCAGAGAGCAGGCTTAACCACTTGGAACTCTTAGCATCCCTATTTTTGGGGCTAACGTCCGTCGCAATGCAACGTATTGTGTGTTTGTTTGTGTACTTTCGGCAAAGACATTTACAGTAGTGTACAGTGAAAGCCAGTGGTGGAAAAAGTATTCATATTTTTACTTAAGAAAAAGCATCAATACTGCAATATAGAAATACTCTGTTATTTAAGTAAAGGTCCGAAATTCTAAATGTATTTGAGTAAAAGTACAAAAGTATTGGCATCGAAATGTACTTAAAGTACCAAAAGTAAAAGTACTCATTGTGCAGAATGTCCCATTTCAAGTTTTCAAATGTATAAAAATCTTTTGAAAATAGCCGAAAATAGCCGATCTATATTTCGGCTATTTTCAAATGGCCGAAATATATATTGGGCTGTGTGGTTAAAGGTAGGGTAAGTGATTTTCTTTGGTTAAAATAAGTGTTAAATAGCTCTATATTCTGATAGTACTCATTGCTAATGCTATAGTGTTTGTTCAGTAAATGGAGTCTCCTCGTCTCTCCAGCTCATTATAAAACAGAAAATGCATTTTCGTTTCAGTTTCAGTTTCATTTCCAATTTTATCCAATCAGGATAGAGAACTCAATCAGGATATAGATTAAACAAGTGAAATTGGAAGTGATGACACTAAGAAATGAGCAGGCAAAATTAGAACTGGAACATTATAAAAATGAAGCTTAAAAATGGGTACTTTCTCCTGATTGGCTGAGATTTTGACACCTACCGGAAAATGTATTTTATGTTTATTAAAGAGCTGGAGAGACAGGGAGACTCCTGTTACTGAACAAACACTCTATAGCAATGATTACTATCAGAGTATAGTGCTTTAACCTTTTAACAAAATACTTTTTGTTTTAACCCAAAAATATCACTTACCCTACCTTTAATGTATATTTTGTAATAATAATCAAAATCTACAAAGTAACTAGCAACTAAAGTTTTCAACTAATTGCAGTGGAGTAAAAGTACAATATTTGTCTCTGAGATGTACAGTATTAGTAAAAGTAGAAGTAGAAGTAAAAGTATTGAAAATTGGAAAATACTCAAGTAAACTACAAATACCTCAAAATGTTACTTCAGTATAGTACTTAAGTAAATGTACTTAGTTACTTTACACCACTGGAAACAGGAGGGAGACTAGTATAGAGCCCTTGGGAACTAGGTATAAGTGCCGCGCTGAATTTGTGGGTGTATGATGTCCTATGTGAAGTTCACTGTGGGAAGCTACTGAGAGGCACGTTGCGCTGACTAGACGGAAAGAAACAGTGCCTTAGGAATATTCTCTGCTTCGGTGCTAGAATTAGTGTCAGTATTAATTAATTTATACACAAGCTACAACAGAGACCTAAAACACAGCCCACAGACCTCTTCACACTTGACAACAAAAAAACGTTTTAAATGGGTCCAAGTTTATTATCTTCTGGTGCCGGGTGTGTGAATACCGGTAGATGACAGGAAATAAACTTGGATCTATAAGCTGCTATTCCACCCACCAGGTCTATAATCTTAAGTGGCCACATGGGAAGAGGTTGTTAGTGGCTCTTAGTTTTAAATAAATTCACGAAACAATAAATGGTATCCTGTCTGTGATATAAGAGGTCACATCCAGCTCAGGAACGGTGTTTGTTGTTACCTTCTATATATTTTTGCTAACAAAGTCTAAATAATATTGGGTACGTAAAAGTTTTGAGTTTCACACAAATATTTCCACAGGCGAGAACACGAAACTCCAGTGTTTTGAGCAGTGTTGATTTCCTCGACTAAAACTATTGACGAAAAATGTTCGTCGACTACCTTTTTTCACTGACTAAAACTAAATAAAAACTAAGGTACGATGACTAAAACTAAGACAAAATATATTGAAAATTTCATCAAGAAATAAAAACTAGACTAAGGGACTAGTGGAGAAGAGATCCAGTAGAACTAAGACAAGTTGTTTTATGGTTGGTTGCGCATGCTGAAAATAGCAGATCTACAAGCTCACAACGCGTCGCGCTGCGACGCGTTGTGAGCTTGTAGATCGGCTATTTTCAGCATGTAACCGAGTGTAAAATCAGCCATTACGACGCCATCAAGGCACTCCCAAAATACATCTTGTCAACTAAATACAACCAGAGCAACAGTGGGCCAGAGATGGAGGACAAAGAGAGTGTCCTCAGCACGCCCAAGCCAAAACTCAAGTATGTTGGTCCACCACCCCTTGATCTCGTACATCTCGTACAAAAAAAGTTTGTCGACTGCCTTTTTCTCACTGATGAAAACTAAATAAAAACGAAATAAAAACTAAGCTATGATGACTAAAACTATGACTAAATATATGTGTAATTTCGTCAGCAAATAAAAACTAGACTAAAATGTTAGTGAGGGACTAGTGGAGAAGAGATCCAGTAGAACTAAAAGACAAGTCATTTTATGTTTGGTTGCGCTCAGGTGTTGTGCTCTGAAAATAGCAGATCTACAAGCTTGTGAGCTTGTAGATCGGCTATTTTCAGCATGCAAAAGTGTAAAATCAACCATTACGACACCATCAAGGCACCGCGAAAATACATTTTAGTCGACTAAATCAACTGTAGATTTAGTCGACTATAATCTTGTGATATTTAGTGGAATAAAACTAGACTAAAACTAAAACATTTCAGATGACTAAAATATGACTAAAACTAAATGGAATTTTATTCAAAAGACTATGACTAAAACTGCTGTCAAAATCAACCCTGGTTTTGAGAAAACACAATTCTCAATTCATTTTTGAGGGGGAAGACCCCATTTCTGCATTTTAACAGCAGTTGTTCTGCTCCTAAGAGAGACACACACACCCACACCCACACACACACACACACACACACCTCTCTCAGCGTATGCAATGAGAATCTCCCTACAAGCGAATGTCATATACATACATTTATCCAAGCGGCATTATGCAGAATTCTCTCGCTATAGCTTTGCAAAGCCTTGTCATGTGGCTGAAAAATGAAAAGGGAAGGGAGAACATTTTTCAGAACACGCAGGGCCTGCCCATCTCATACATTTCAGACGGAGTAATGGGATGGATGGGGCGTGTTAGGGCCGGTCTTGGGGTACACCATGCCATCTACTATAACACTAACACCGTTAACCCTTCTAGACAGGGAACGCATCTGTGTGTCATTTTCAGATTTCTTTGGCTATTCAAAAAATAGCAGATATACAAGCTCATAGCGCGGCACCGAGTGCCGCGCTATGAGCTTGCAGATCTGCTATTTTTTTTGAAAAATGTGTGCAAATCTTTGAATATATAATTTTCAAAGCAAACATTTTTAACTCAAATCTTTGCTTCTAGGGGATTCTACAAAATGTATTCTAAGTCCTAACAGTTTTCTTTTTGAAAAAAACGTATGTTGCTATAATATCAGTGGTTCTCAAACTTTTTCATGTCAAGGACCCCCAAAATTATATGTATTTGGCCGCGGACCCCCATCTGGAAATATTTTGTTCCAGGGACCCCCCAGAAGCAAAGATTTGAGTTATTAATGTATATTATATTCAAGGATTTTCACAAATTGTCACAACTTTTTTTCCCTAAATTAGCAGATCTACAAGCTCAAAAATAGCAGATCTACAAGCTCGTAGATCTGCTATTTTTGAATAGCCCAGAGAAATCTTAAAATGACACACTGATGGCGTTCCCGGTCTAAATGGTTTAAGCTAAGAGCTCTGCAGTGTCTTCTTGCTGGCAGGGACTACACATCCTTGGAGGTGATTCCTGCCCGCCTGCCAATGGTCAATTAGGGAAAGCCATCAGGATTTGTCTTCATCTGGGGTCATTCCAGTAGTTCCTCTTACCTTGCAATTCCCTCCCTGATGGGAGTTTTATCATCCTGGCTGCTCTGCATATTTATCCCATTACGACCGGGAACGCATCTGTGTCATTTTGTTTTTGCTTATTTCTTTGGGCTATTCAAAAATAGCAGATCTACAAGCTCGTAGCGCGGCACCGAGTGCCGCACTACGATCTTGTAGATCTGCTATTTTTTGAAAAATCGGGAAAATGTGTGCAAAACTTTTAATATATATATTTTTTCAAAGCGAACATTTGTAACTCAAAAATCTTTGCTTCTGGGAGATTCTACAAATGTCTTCAAAATTCTAACAGTTTTCTGAAAAAAACATACTGTTGCTATATATCAATATCAGTGGTGCTTAAAACTTTTTTTATGTCAAGGACCCCCCAAAAAATGATCTGTATTTGGCCGAGGACCCCCCATCTCAAAAAAAAATTGTTCCCCAGAAGCAAAGATTTGAGTCAAAAATGTTCCCTTTGAAAAACATATACACTCAAATATTTGCACAAATGTTCAAGATGTTTCAAAAATAGCAGATCTACAAGCTCATAGCGCGGCACTCGGTGCCGCGCTATGAACTTGTATATCTGCTATTTTTGAATAGCCCAAAGTATAAAATAATGGATGAAGTGGTTACACGGGATGCGTCCCCGGTTTGAATGGGTTATAGGGCTTCTCAAATACAGGTATAGCGTAAAAAAAATGATAATCCAGCACCGTGGCTCAGGTGTGTGCACTCTTGCTGCAAAGGTGAGGATGAGGACTTAGAGACAGGTATCAAGAGAACTTGGAGAGAGAGAGAACTGTTTGATGGGAGAACTGGGTCAGGGCCATGTGTCAAAGAAAGTGTCTTCTGGAATTACATGTGATGTGGGACTCACCTGGTTACATCGACAGAGAAAGGGATACTTAATTACTTAGTTAATTATCCCCAGGCTCACTTCACGCTGGGCCAATTCCACCGCTAGCAGACATCGCACCTGGCTCTCTCCAGTCCACTTGCATGCCTCACACACACACACATCTTTCTATACCACTTCCCAGTGGAGTAAAGTAACTAAGTACGTTTACTCAAGTACTGTACCGTACAATTTTGAGGTACTTTTACTTTACTGGAGTATTTCCAACGTTCAATACTTTTACTTCTACTCCACAAGATCTCAGAGGTAAATATTGTACTTTTACTCCACTACAGTTATTTGAAAACTTTAGTTACTAGTTACTTTGCAGATATAAATCATTATATTATAAAACATACATTAAGCACGTTAGCGCTGTTTTATATATAGACGCGTTGTGAGCTTGTAGATCGGCTATTTTCAAACATTTTAGTACTTTTACTTTTGGTACTTTAAGTATATTTTGATGCCAATACTTTTGTACTTTTACTCAAGTAACATTTTGAACACAGGCCTTTTTACTTGAGTAGAAAATGTGATTTTCCACTACTGCCACTTCCCCTATTTGTGTACTCCTTCACTTCCATTCATTTGAATCCCTCTCTTTTCCCTCCATCTCTGCCTCTTTCACTCTCTGTCTCACACACATACACACACACACACACACATACACATACACATACACACACACATCACACATCACAACAGCCCATCATTAACGCACTTGTACATAGACACGCATACTGTACACACACAGACATTTCCCTCAAAATCATACTGCGGCTCAAACACAACATGAAAATGCAACAAATGCTAATTTGCATTGTAGGCACACGTACGCCACGAAATCTCTCCGGAGAGACTCCCCGGCTGAGCTCGTTACTTATTGCCTCTAAATAGTAGGAGTCTGCGGGGGGGTACGATACGACGTAGCTTGGAAAAAAAAGAGTGTATTATCGGCTCCGTCTCTGCTGGCAGCACGTCAGCAGAAAAAGGTAGAGTATGAACTTCTCAAAGGATAATGATGCAGCCTTGGTTGAGGGACTCGCAGTGTGGATTTAGTCTTACCAGCTGAAGTGTCCCTCTCAACTAATTAACCTGTTAAGACCGGGAACGCATCTGTGTCATTTCTTTGGCTATTGAAAAATAGCAGATCTACAAGCTCATAGCTTGATGAGCTTGTAGATCTGCTATTTTTTTTTTATTGTGAATATTTTGTGCAAATCATTGAATATATATATTTTGAAGCGAACATTTTTTCTGGGGGGGTCCCTGGAACAAAACATTTTGAGATGGGGGTCCCGCAGCCAAATACATAGCATTTTGGGGGTCCTTGACACACACAAAGTTTCAGAACCACTGATTATATTGTAGCAACATTAGGTATTTAGAAGACATTATTTTGTAGAATCCGCCAGAAGCAAAGATTTGAAAATGTTCGCTTAAAAAATATATTTTCAAAGATTTGCAAAAAAAATCATGATTTTTCAAAAAATAGCAGATCTACAAGCTCATAGCGCGGCACTCGGTGCCGCGCTATGAGCTTGTATATCTGCTAATTTTTCAATAGCCAAAAAATAATAAAAAATGACACAGATGCGTTCCCGGTCTTACTGGGTTAAAAGTTTTGTCTCAAAAGAATACAGTGTTGTTTTCGTAGTGATTTTTCTTTATGAAAGGCATGTTTGCTCTCTTCACACCATAGAGAGAGAGAGAGGGGAAGGTACGGAGCGCAGAGATGTCATTTAATTTGACTAAGAACCCCTTTGGAAAGAAAACAAAGACACACAGAGGCCCACGGTGTGGAGTATTTCACCTCCATCCAACCGCAATAAATCCTATTCCAAAATCAGAATTTCATTACCGCTCCTAAGACTCCCAATTAGTATTTTATTGGAGGTTCTGTCTTTACAGCCCGCGTTCAAAGCCAACTAAACCGAAGGAGGTGAGCCAATTGTTTGTTTAAACCATTAAGACCGGGAACGCATCAGTGTCATTTTAAAGATTTCTTTGGGCTATTCAAAAACAGCAGATCTACAAGCTCATAGCGCGGGGCAAATCTTTGAATATATATTTTTAAACCAAACATTTGTAACTCAAATCTTTGCTTCTGAGGGATTCTACAAATGTCTTCTAAATCCTACAGTAACAGTTTTTTGAAAAAAACGTATGTTGCTATAATCAGTGGATCTCAAAATTCTTCACGTCAAGGACCCCCAAAATGATATATATATGGCCGCGGACCCCCATGTCAAAATATGTTGTTCCAGGGACCCCCCAGAAGCAAAGATTTGAGTTACAAATGTTCGCTTTAAAATATTCAAAGATTTGCACAAATTGTCACGATTTTTCAAAAATAGCAGATCTACAAGCTCGTAGCGCGGCACTCGGTGCCACACTATGAGCTTGTAGATCTGCTATCTTTTAATGGCCAAATAAATCTAAAAACAATTACACACAGACGCGTTCCCGGTCTTAAAGGTTTAACCTCCCCTGTGTTTCTGTGCTGCTCTCGTTGTATTGCTGACCTGATGTGTTTGCTTTTTGAATCGAGCGTACCGACCTGTCCCCGCCTGGATCCAGTTCAATCCTCCCAGATCCATTTTTTATAAAGGAGGAGGCTGTATAAATAGACTGTGTGAACTGGTATACCGCATGAAAGTTGTTGCCCTACTAACCCAGTGGAGTGAGGGAAGTTCATTAGCACAAAGCTGTATGATAGTGATTTGGCACACACTTGTTTTCCAGTAAATATTTTCTCTAGGCCTTAGATCTGGTTTCTCCACAGAAGAATAATGTGGTGGCTCAGCCTTATTTGCTCAGTAAAACCTACACAGCAAACTCCAGAGTATTAATTTAACTCTGAGCCTATATAAAACAGGGGACTCGTAAAAAAAAATCCGGAGGCTTAATTTTTAACGAGAAAGTGTAAAAAATGGACCCGGTTAACCTAACTCTGAGAATGCGAGGGTTCATTTTGTTAACCCATTCAATCCGGGGACGCATCTGTGTCATTGTTATGATTGCTTTGGCTATTCAAAAATAGCAGATATACAAGCTCATAGCGCGGCACCGAGTGCCGCCCTTAGCGCCCTATGAGCTTGTAGATCTGCTAATTTTTTTTTTGCGTGAAAATGTGTGCAAATCTTTGAATATATATTTTTTTAAAGCGAACAACTCAAATCTTTGCTTCTAGGGGTCCCTGGAACAACATGTTTTACAAATGTTCGCTTTTAAAAATATATATATTCAAAGATGTGCACACAGTTTCAAGATTTAAAAAAAAATAGCAGATCTACAACTCGGCACTCAGATCTGAGCTTGTGTATCTGCTAGTTTTGAATAGCCAAAGAAATCTAAAAAATGGCACAGATACTTTCCCGGTCTTAATAGGTTAAATTAACCAACACAGAACCATTCTTAAAGGCCATAGTCCAGACCAATGCAAAGCGATGCAACGACAATCGTTGCAGAACATGGCAGAGAACAGTCACAGCGTGGTCTGAATTCTACCCCGTTGCAGGTCGGCGCATGCATGCATGCCGTCTCATTGCGTCGCAAGTGATTCCACTTGTTCACTCGCAGGCTAAATGTTTCAGAACGCTATCAAAACGTTTAGCCAACCCGAGCGTGTACACACACTCGCATTAAACGCTCCACGTTTGACTGTGTAGCCGGAGAACTAAATTACATCAATTGCAATTTTTTTCTTCATTGACTCTCATTTATAGTAGTAATTTTACAGCTTAAAGAAGCCAGTGGCCAACTTTTGGAAGTTGTTTATTGAGGCTTCAGGGAGAAGAAGAAGAAGGAGGGTCCCGTGAATCCAAGGGCCGTGTAAAGAGTAATGTGTATCCTTATGAGAACCACTTTGGGCTGGGGCAGCCTCATCTGAACCATGGTTATTCTTCAGCTCTGTTGAATGATTACCCCTGTGGTCACCCTTCATTAAACCACTAATGAAAGGACTAAGCGCAGACACAATGAGCACATCTATGCTGTGAGAATGGAGTGTTTTTGCAAAACACATCCAGTTCCCTGGTTACAACATCTGCAGCAGCCAGCGTCATGGAAACAGACCGTCTCTCTCTAATCATAATGAACGTGATGACAGGGAGGAGCAAAGGGTGTGGAGTCGTTTGTTTGTGTTTGTGTGCGTGTGTGTGTGTGTGTGTGTGTGTGTGTGTGTGTGTGTGTGTGTGTGTGTGTGTGTGTGTGTGTGTGTGTGTGTGTGTGTGTGTGTGTGTGTGTGTGTGTGCGCGTGTGTGTGTGTGTGAGTTAACCCATGAAGACCTGGAACGCATCCGTGTCACTTTAGATTTCTTTGGCTATTCAAAAATAGCAGATATACAAGCTCTATCAGCTTGTATATCTGCTATTTATTTATTTTTAAATGTCGTGAAAATGTGTAATCTTTGAAAATCTTTGAATATATATACATTTTTAACTAAAATCTCTGCTTCTGGGGGTCTCTGGAACAAAATACTTTCAGATGGGGGTCCGCGGCCAAATACATATAATTTTGGGTGTCCTTGACATGCAAAAGTTTGAGAACCACTGACATATATAGCAACACACGTTTTTTTCAACAAAAAAAAACTTTTAGAAGACATTTGTAGAATCCCCCAGAAGCAAACATTTTAGTTAAAAATGTTCGCTTTAGAAAAGAAAAAAAATGTATATATTCAAAGATTTGCACAAATTTTCAAGAGTTTTCAAAAATAGCAGATCTACAAGCTCGTAGCGCGGCACTCGGTGCCGTGCTATGAGCTTGTAGATCTGCTATTTTTGAATAGTCCAAAGAAATCTTAAAATGACACAGACGCGTTCCAGGTCTTAGTGGGTTAATGTCGTTGAAGCATACGTCCGTGAAACATCCATACACAATAAAACCAACACAGTCACTCCTCGTTACAGAAGTCAGAGGAGCTACAGTACGCAGCATGAATTATGAGCCGTCCTGTTGCATGTGTGTATCAGCACTGTGCAGCTTGTTATTGTTGTTGTTGGTGAAGGAGAACACCTTGAGCTGCCTCTCACAGAGCACGGAGAACAAAGTTAGTCTCAAAGACCATGTAAAAGAAACAGAAGAAGGCATATTATGCGTATCCTCTTGAAAGCCTGCGGCGTTTAAACGCGGGTACACAATAAACACGTGTGGCTTCATGCCAATTATACTGCTCGTTTGACAGCTTAATACGGTGCATGGAGGAAATATATGGCAATTATTTCATAAGTTAAGTTGATTTCCAGGAATGAATACATCATTGACTGCAATGCCACTTAGTCAAAGAGGACCAAATTGAAATGTTAAAATAACCGCTTTCAATCTGGGTGTCCCTATTTTGGGCATGTTATTATTATGGGCTAAATAAATACATAAATGGCAGATTTTCGCTATTTGTCATACGATGAATGACAAGCTGGAGTGGTTAAGACAGAGACATCTTACCATAATGTATGGCCATAGAAATACTATATTAAGATGAGTCACAAACATGTGGCACGCTCAGGATTTAGAGACTTTATTTTAACATGGAAAATCAGGACATAATTGTACGGCTAATCTTATATGAATGAAGAGCAGAATAGATTCTAGGCCTCGTGGGAATGCAAATCACTTAGCAGCTACGTGTGTAATAAATGTATTAACCCATTAAAGCCGGGAACGCATCTGTGTCATTTTAGATTTCTTTGGGCTATTCAAAAATAGCAGATATACAAGCTCATAGCGCGGCACCGAGTGCCGCTCTATGAGCTTGTATATCTGCTATTTTTGAAACATCGTAAAAATATGTGCAAATCTTTGAATATATATTGTATATAAGCAAAAACATTTAACTCAAATCTTTGCTTCTGGGGGCCCCGGGAACAAAATATTTTGAGATGGGGGTCCGCGGCCAAATACATATCATTTTGGGGGTCCTTGACATGAAAAGGTTTGGGGACCACTGACATAGAAACATACGTTTTTTTTTTCGGAAAACTGTTAGGATATAGAAGACATTTGTAGAATCCCCAGAAGCAAAAATGTCAGTTTAAAAGATATATATTCAAAGATTTGCAAAAAAATCATGGTTTTTCAAAAATAGCAGATCTACAAGCTCGTAGCTATTATTTGGCTATTATTTTTGAATAGCTAAAGATATCTAAAAATGACACAGATTCTTCCCCGGTCTAAATGTATTAATGTTGCTTCGGTGCAGCATTCGGGGTGAAAAGTTCAGGGGTTTAATTTGCAGTGACCCCCCACTCCCACCCCACTGCCGCCCCCTCCCCGCCCCCAGGCTGCTGTTAATACCCTGGCCTTGGCCGACAGGTTTGTCTGTCTCACATCGATCGGAAACAACGTCCTAATGTGTTTATTGACGTGTTAAAGCACGCATGAAGATTAGTTATAAGCAGATGATAAAATACCTGTCAATGATCAATCTGTGCTTCCCTCGGATCAGAGAGAAGATTACGGACAGTATGTATGCATGTGTATCTCTAACTCTCTCTGTAAAGTAACTAAGTACATTTCCTCAACTACTGTACTTAAAGTACAATTTTGAGGTACTTTTACTTTACTGGAGTATTTCCAATTGTCTATACTTTTACTTCTACTCCACTACATCTCAGAGGAAAATATTGTACTTTTACTCCACTACAATTATTTGAAAACTTTAGTTACTAGTTACTTTGCAGATATAAATATATTACATTATAAAACATACATTAACCACTCTAGCCTTATTTTATACCTAGGCTATTTGAAAATAGCAGATCTACAAGCTCACAACACGTCACATCGCGACGCGTTGTGAGCTTGTAGATCTGCTATTTTCAAACATTTTAATACTATTTTGGTACTTTAAGTACATTTTGATACCAATACTTTTGTACTTTTACTGAGGTACATTTTGAATTCCAGACTTTTACTTGTAACAGAGTATACTTCTACATTGCAGTATTGATACTTTTACTTAAGTAAAACATTTGAGTACTTTTTCGACCACTGGTCACGCAGTAGGCGAACATTTTCTAAAACGTTTCAAAAATAGCCTATCATGACGCATTGCAGAGCAACGCATTGTAAGCTTGTAGATTATATATATATATATAGACTGTCACTGTACGGTATAATATACAGTAGGGCTTAAGTGGTTAATCATGCTTTTATTTTGGTGTTATTCCGTACGTACTTGACATTGGTATTTATGGGTACACCAGCGATGTGACATTATATCTCCCATGTCTTCATGTTGGCAATACTTCAAAACCCCAAGCTTATTTCATCAGGGAGATGAGTCTCTTTAATATTCACAAAGAGCTTCTGGCATCATGAAGGCCTGGAAGTAACTCTTCCCCCTAAATCCACTGCAGTCCAGTTGACTCCTCCGTGAAGACAAATGCTGTGTGTGTGCGTGTGTGTGTGTGTGTGTGTGTGTGTGTGTGTGTGTGTGTGTGTGTGTGTGAGTGTGTGTGTGTTTACAGGGAAAGCTAGCATGTATTCCCACTGCAGATCATACAGTTTCCCATACAATATTCAAGAACCACGCAGTTAATGAGGATATTCTTACATTTGCAGTTAAAGCTAGATTACAGGTCCTCCCAACCAGACTCAATCTCTCTCTGTGGTACCCCAATACATTTTCTCCTCATTGCCTGCACCATCACAACACCCCAACCATAGAGTCACTGTCACATATTCTGAATGGCTGCCATGTATACAAAGGAATGTATATTTCCAGACATGACAGGATTGTTGACTTACTGGTTAAGGACATGCTTCTATACATCCCACCTTCTTCTGTTGAAGTTTATACTCACACAAGGGTTTCATCTGACATGTTCATACTATGCAATAACGAAACTGAGATCTTTTCAAATGTGACAGCTAATACACCAGATGTTGTTGTAGTTGACGAAGAAAGCAGAGAAGTCACCATCTTAGAAGTAGGCTGTACGTTTGACTATAGTCTGGAGGAGACATTCCTTGCCAAGGTTTTAAAATACCAACCTCTCAGAAATGAGATTGAACAACTTGGGTACAGGTGCAAACTACTTGTGTTTATATTTGGAAGCCTTGGCAACGTCCACAGACAAGTTGTAAGGGGTTTGCAGATGGCAGGAATTCCAAAGCCAAAAGCTAAAGCATTAGCAAAATTCTGCTCGATATCTGTGATAATAGGCAGCCGCCACATATGGAGGAGACGCTGCTTCCTGTATACATAGACAGATCAGACATGTCAATGAGATTCTGAGCTTGTATGTGCATCTACCACTATTTGTGTTCAAGAATTTCTCTTGTAAAATGTGAACATAAATAAATATATTAAATGTGTGTGTGTGTGTGTGTGTGTGTGTGTGTGTGTGTGTGTGTGTGTGTGTGTGTGTGTGTGTGTGTGTGTGTGTGTGTGTGTGTGTGTGTGTGTGTGTGTGTGCGGAAATCAATCCCTAAAGAATGCTATTGGTTGGGTAGCTGGTCAATCAAGAGCAGGGGCGGGGAATGAATGCTATTGGTTGTGTAGCGTGTTAATCGAATCATCCCGCCCCTGCTAGAGCATAGCCTACTTTATCGTAAATTTTAAAACAAATGGGACCATCTTTTAGCAAAACGCATATCAAGATGATTGAAAGGTGACTTTAAACTAGCATCTGGAAGCATATAGTATTTATGACAATGTTTATTAAGGTAAGAAAATAAAGTCTAAAGTTCGTCAAAAACTCATCCGCTTTCATTGAGAATATTCTTTCTGAGACCAGCAGGGCTAAAACAGCGAAACTACAGGCCATTCATATCAGTGGTTCTCAAACTTTTCCATGCCAAGGACCCCCTAATTGACACTTATTACCCCGCGGACCCCCATTTGAAAAGATAAGCCAGGGACCCCAATAAGAGAAGGTTTTTACGGCTCTCTAGCAGTGATTCTCAACCATTTTAATTTCAAGGACCCCCAGTTTGACATGCATTAGGCTACGGACCCCCATTTAATGGCATTTATACCTCTGGGACCCCAATTCACATTGTAAAACCAATGTTAATTTAACTCTGAGAGTGTACAAATGGAACCAAATGGACCCGTTAGGGTCCATTTGGTTCCATTTGTACACTCTCAGAGTTACAGACCCATAAGGGTCCATTTGGTTCCTGTCCATCATCTAGCTGGGGACCCCCTGGAACCCCCTCAAGTACCCCTGGGGGTCCCAGGACCCCACTTTGAGAACCAATGATTCATATGAACTGTCTCTTCCGTATTAGACTCAATGTAAAACTTTCAAGCTGGGCCCTTGGGTGCGACGACGCACTGTTGAGAGTTAAGGAGGAAAATGCGAGTTAAGATCCAACCCAGAGTTTCTGGTTTCATATCCCTCCAGCCACAGAATAGACCTTGGAGGCTAAGCGCCCTGTCAAATTAGGCTGAAAAATGCCACAAAGTTTTGTCAAGAGATTAAATTGTGAGAGCTATTTTGCCTCCTTTTTCTGGGACACTATCCTTAAATAAACTGTCCTTTGATTTCAGTTTTGAGTTGCTTCAACTCATATATTATTATTGGCGGCGATGAGAGCATTATATGACTCACCCGACGAAATGTCACATGTAGCAGAGATCAAACCCCCTCATCAAACACCTTTGAATATTTTTAAAACCTGAAAGACATGCAAATTACACGCATAACACTTCCCATTATTATTCATCTGAAAATCCATTGAAGTTCAATTTAGCCCTCTTCATGCTTTGTCGATGTGAAGACACTCCATAGATGTATCTATCACACTATCATTAACCCATTTAGGCCGGGAAAGCATCTGTGTCATTTTTTAGATTTCTTTGGCTATTAAAAAAATAGCAGATATACAAGCTCATAGTGCCGCGCTATGAGCTTGTAGATCTGCTATTTTAGAAAAATCGTGAAAATATGTGCAAATCTTTGAATATATATATATTTTTAAAGCAAACATTTGTAACTCAAATCTTTGCTTCTGGGGGATTCTACAAATGTCTTCTAAATCCTAACAGTTTTCTGAAACACTTATGTTGCTATATATAAATAACATCAGTGACTCTCAAACATGTTTCATGTCAAGGACCACCCAAAATGATATGTATTTGGCCACGGACCCCCCCATCTCAAAATATTTAGTTCCAGGGACCCTTCCAGGAGCAAAGATTGGAGTAAAAAGTGTTCGCTTTAAAAGAATATACATACATTCAAAGATTTGCACATATTTTCAATTTTCTTTTTTTAAATAGCAGATCTACAAAGCTTGTATATCGACTATCTTTGTATTTTCTATGTGTTCCCGGTCTTTATGAGTTAATCGATTGAGGTGGATATTACTTGACTTCATTGGTATGCCGCGGCAGAGATAATGTCGTTGCTGTCTGTGCAGAAACCTCGTATCTATCTCCTTTCAACTTTTGGTTAAAAAATGGAGTATACTTCGTCATACTAACTACAGTGTCACAAAAAAATAAGCAAAAATAGCAGATTTTTTTCTCATAGCGTGTCATGCTTGTGAGCTTGTAGATCTGCAATTGTTTTAACCCTTTAAAACCGGGAAAGCATCATTCATTTGTGTCATTTTAGATTTCTTCTACAGGCTCATAGCGCGGCAACGCGAGATGAAAAATCGTGAAAAAAAAATCGTGAAATATTGTGAACATTTGTTTAAATCTTGGAATATGAAGTATACAGTATATATATTTTTAAAAGCGAACATTTGTCAAATATTTAGTTCCAGGGAACAAATCTAATATTTGCACACATTTTTTGACAGAGATGCATTCCCGGTCTTAAAGGGTTAAATAAATATTGAACCAATGACAAGTGTTAACAAGAGCTTGTGACTACATACAAACTACATTGAATCTTTTGGATCAATTTCCCTGAAAAGTAACCATTTTGGACATACAAGGTTTCCACCTGGACAGCGATGAGATGACACGAGGATGGAGGGCACTTTAAATACAGCTCGTCTAATTCCCTAATACTCTACATGGGCTGTAGCCTGAACTTGTCTGTACACAGGGAACACAGAGTGTGTATGGAGCCTTCCTCTTCTCCTCTCATGCACACACACACTCACCCAGGAATACCATGGAAATTAATTAGAGGCACATCAGCAGCTGGGGGCGATGCCAGAGGGGGCTTAGCTCGGGCAATTTAGAATGCTCTCTCACTCTGTTTCACAATTCTGTTCTCGGGGCTAACCCATTCACTCCGGGAACGTGTCTCATGTCATTTTAAGATTTCTTTGGGCTTATTCAAAAATAGCAGATCTACAAGCTCGTAGCGCGGCACCGAATGCCACGCTACGGGCTTGTAGATTTTTTTTTTTTTAATATATATATTTTTTTAATTCAGATGGGGGTCTGCGGAGAAATACAATAATTTGACATGCACATGTTTGAGGACTGTTTAAAACAATAATAAAATCAAAAAATGAACTACACTTTAAAAACAAGCCAAAAAAACGCAACCCGCAACAACCAATATACAAGCAACTTTACAGGAAAAACAAGGCCAAAGTCGCTTATAATAAGTGTAGATCTGCTATTTTTTGAAAATGTGTGCACATTTTGAAATACATATTTTTAAAGTGAACATTTATAAAATATGTTATAAGAAGCAAAAACTTGAGTTACAAATGTTCGCTTTAAAACATATATACATTCAAAGATTTCCACACATTTTCGGGATTTTTCAAAAATAGCAGATCTACAAGCTCGTAGCGCGGCACTCGGTGCCGCGCTATGAGCTTGTAGATCTGCTATTTTTGAATAGCCAAAGAAGTCTTAAAATGACAGAGATGCGTCCCCGGATTGAATGGGCTAAGTGGGAAATTACAAACCATCTCTCCATTGATCCGCGGGGTGAGATGTGCGTCGACACGAAGCAAAAAGGCTGTCATTATCTCTTCGTTTGCTATTTTGACAAATTCGGCAGAGTAGAAATTAGAGACGGAAAAGAGCAGGAATTTGCTTAACAATTGATTTTTGCTTAACAATTGATTTTTGCTTAACAGATTGCTCATTAACAAGTTAACTCAGGCAAAAATCTGATGGTGGCCAACCGTATAGTCAAAAAGATCATATTCTGGTCATTTGGAGTAGTGCTGCGGGGTTTCCAGAGGGTCCCCTAGCAAAATGTGTTAATATTGCATCAAAATCAGTTGAACCACCTTTTATTTTATTTTCACATAATTTTTGGGGCGGTGTAGCCGCCCCCTATAAGTGAGTTTTGGACACCGACCAAAAGATTTGTATACCCCCTAACCCTTCCATTGTTAATGCAAATCGATACTTTTGCAAAGGCAGCCAATCACATTACAGCTAGTGTCATCACCACTAACTGTAATGTGATTGGCTGACTTTGCAAATTCAGGACTGTGATTGGCTAGCGAAACACATGACACATGTGCAGCCCTATGAATAGCAGTATGGACTTTAAAAAAAGTTATTTATCCTTTTTTTAAAGTGAGTCATGTTGTGATGACCACACACCGCCCACTTCACACTGGGTGTGATTTTTATTGAAGATGTTAGTTTTACAGGAGGATAAACAATGACAGAGGACTCTTCAGATTTTCTGTGAAACAAACAAACGCACAAGACAAACACAAAGTTGAACCACCTCAACCCTATATACAAATTGGCTATTTGAAAATAGCCGATCTACAAGCTCGCGCCGCGTTGTGCGAGCTTGTTAGATCGACTATTTCAAAAGAATCGTGAGGAAATGTGAATTGTGAAAATGTGAAATATGTGTTAACAACACAAATCCTTAACGGGGCTCCCTGGCACAACATATTTTCAGATGAGGGTCCGCGGCCAAACATATCTATCTGGGGGTCCTTGACATAAAAAAAAGTTCAAGAACCACTGATTTAGTGGAGATAAATACGGTAATGCCTTAGCCAGGAACATTTGTTAGTATTTTCTGGGAGGGGGTGCTGTATATTGGGGGGGGGGGGGGAATGGGACATAGACTACTTGACCTGTCGTCTTTCCCGTCTCATCACTTCTTTTGTGCTACCCCCCCCCCCTGGAAGGCGCTATCCAACACAGCAGTGCTGATTAGTGATTAGACTGAGCTATAAATGAGCCAGAGCCAATTAAAGCTTTAATTTAAAACACTTTGAGTACACAGCTCATTAAAACTAGAAAGTAAGACTTTAGATGTTCACCAAAGCATCTTTAATGTTGTGAAAAAAACGGTTCAGATCAAAGAGGCATAGCCTAAGTCATGCCATTATATAATTAATGAAACCTTAATTAAATCCTTTAATAAAAAGTGCAAATCTCAAGTCATTAGGCCAAACACAGGCCCTTGAAGGTGCAGATCATATTAGCCGTGTTGGTCAAGCTATTTCTAAAATGTAACTACTGTAGCTAAGATACTAGTTACTCCTCATGACAAGACTGGGTCAAAACCCCAGTATAATGCTGGGCTTTACGTGTGGAATAGTGGACAATTTGTTAGAGACATGCAGGGCCATGGGAATTCCTCAGTGGTGGAAAAAGTACTCAAATGTTTTACTTAAGTAAGTCCGGAATGCAAAATTGACTTGAGTAAAAGTACAAAAGTATTGGTATCAACATGTACTTGAAGTACCAAAAGTAAAAGTACTAAAATGTTTGAAAATAGCAGATCTACAAGCTCACAACGCGATCTGCTATTTTCAAATAGCCTAGGTATAAAATAGGGCTAAATTGTCTAATGGATGTATTATAATATAATCATTTATATCTGCAAAGTAACTAGTAACTAAAGTTTTCAAATAATTGTGGTGGAGTAAAAGTGCAATATTTGCCTCTGAGATGTAGTGGAGTAGAAGTAAAAGTATAGACGATTGGAAATAGTCCAGTAAAGTAAAAAGTACCTCAAAATTGTACTTAGTAATAGTTACTTTACACAACTGGAATTCCTGGATATGAAATTGATTGATTGATTGATTGATTGGATGACACAAAAAAGTCCAGGGGACTCGTTTCCATTGTGGTCCTGTTCTTGGAACTGACACCCTGGTCATGAACCCTGGCCTGGTAGCAAGCAAGATCGCCATGTGATCACTAAAGACTAATCAACACAGTCAACATTTTTTTCAAAATCATTCATCAATTTTCTTCCTTAAATCAAAAATAATAGCTAGTTATAATACAGTATAGAAATGTTTGGGTAGCTGATAGCTATTTATACAGTCCCTCCCCTCCAGGAGCTGTACGAGAAGCAGTGTGTAGTCAAAGCTCACCGTATCATCAAGGACATGCACCACCCCGGCCACAAACCGTTCACAACCCTATATGACAGCGGTCAGGCAAAGAGGCCAAGTAGTCAGTGGTGTAAAAAGTACTATTTTAATTTACTGAAGTAAAAGTATCAATACTGCAATGTAGAAATACTCTGTCCGGAATTCAAAATTCACTTGAGTAAAAGTACAAAGGTATTGGTATCAAAATATACTTAAAGTACGAAAATAAAAGTACTCATTATGCAGAATGTCCAATTTCACAAGTTTTCAAATGTATAAAATGTGTACAAATCTTTTGAAAACAGCAGATCTACAAGCTCCCAATGCGTCGCATGGCGACGCATTGTGAGCTTGTAGATCGGCTATTTTCAAATGGCCAAAATGTATATAGGGCTGAAGTGGTAAATGTATGTTTTGTAATAATAATCAAAATCTACAAAGTAACTAGTAACTAAAGTTTTCAAATAATTGTAGTGGAGTAAAAGTACAATATTTGCCTCTGAGATGTAGTGGAGTAGAAGTAAAAGTACTGAAATTGGAAACACTCTAGTAAAGTAAAGGTACCTCAAAATTGTACTGAAGTGCAGTACTTGAGTAAATGTACTTTGTTACTTTACACCACCGTAGTACCGTAGTGTCAAGGGCAAGACCACCAGATGTCTGAACATCTTCCACCGGGCTACCATCAAGACTGTTGAACAAGGCCCGATCGCCACCTGTCACCAGGCTGGCTTGTCGTCAACTAACTGGAACACTTTACTTGAAACTGACTGTTTTCCTCCCTTCGGGGCGCACTCCCACTGCACTTTTATTTTACTTCTGGGGCGGAATCTGCCCATGCTTTGTCAATGCAAATGCGTGGATTCTTGGGAAAGAAATGCGCAAGACCACGCATTTGCATTGACAAAGCATTGGCAGATTCCGCCCCAGAGGTAAAATAAAAGTGTGGTGGGAGCGCGCCCTTCATGTGGATCTGTACCTCTATTCATAGATTCTCTTTTGTATTAGATTGTTTTTGTTCTCTTTCAAATGTTTGTTTAGTGTTAGATTTTTCTCCCAGCCCCCCACTCCCTTTTCTTCCCTTTCTGAAAAGATGGAAATGATGGAGCTTGTGCAAAAACGAATTTCACAAACTTCTTTACACCTGTAAACCTGTGACAATAATAGGCATGGAACAATTCACTCAACTCACAATGCGATTCGAATCCCGACCCTAGGTTCACGATACCATTTTTCACTTTTTTTTAAACAAAATAATTTTCCAGACAAAATTATGACAAAAAATGTTTTTTTATAATTTCTCTTACACAAAGACAGTATTTTATTTCTTTATCCTCTTTTCAATACAGTAACAAATGACTGAAAACATTTTCTTTATCAATTCTCTTACAAAGACCCTGTATTTGCTTCTCTTTTTTTAAGCGCCCTCTGCTGTTTGGATTGCGAATTTATTTTCATTAAATCGATTTAAATTGTCACCAGTTTGAATCGATTTGAATCAATTTACGATAAATCATTACATGCATAGACAATAAAGTTGATCATAGTTCTTGTGATTCCTGTGTATACCATTGAATATGAAATAATACAAATAATACATATGTAGCATTGCCTGTCATAAAAATTAACTAGGGGCGTAAACAACTCCTCAGGCGAGGAGAAGAGAGAGGAACATCTCCGCTGCATCAGACCTCATCCTGACAGCCAGAACAGCGAGCAATCTGACAACGATATAGCGAGAGAAACTGTTCTGATATGGAGCGTCGGCCATGGCATTGCGACATTGCCAGAACTAATCAAATGAACTAATGAATAACAAATGAGAGGAATGTCTTGATATAAAACCCTTAAATATGAAGCAACCCTTAAATATGGGGAGCAAAGTGAGGGCACAGGTAGGGAAGCTACTGATGTGTTGTCCACACTGCCATTTAAAAAATCCAATTTCCTTCACTCTCTACCTCTGAAATCTGCTACTCGTCCATAAAAAACGGTTTAGGGTCAGGACACAGCTAATAAAACTCACTCAACTAGAGACACAGCAAATTAACATCAGAGAGGTGAATGACATTGCTACTCAGCTCGCTGTCGCTCGCGGCAGGTCAAGATAGTCTGATTGAAACAAATGCCTAATCACCTTTTCTTACCCCGCTGTATGTCAGTATAACAGATTAGGGAGCTGGTGCACGAGAGAGAGAGAGAGAGAGAGAGAGAGGAGGAGACGCTCTCATTCTGTTACATTTCAAATGTTTTCATATACTCTTTTTAAACTTTTAATTACTCGGATCGCCCTGCCTCTGCTTGTGTCTATCTGCGTAGACGTAGAGGTACAGTAGGGAACTCAGCTCAGCATAATGTTATGCTATGTTGTGTGAATTATTGTGAACACAAATCTTGTATTGGGATGGGGTCCCTGGCAAAAAATATGTACAGATGGGGGTCCACGGCCAAATACATATTAATGGTTTGAGAACCACTGGTTTAAACAACATACTTCTTGCAAGCCCAAATAAACAACTACACTTTAGAAACAAGTCCCAAAAAACGCAACCTGCAACTACCAATATCTACAACTTAACAACATGTCCGCTTATAATAAGCGGACATGGTGACACTGTTTGAGAATCACCATAATCCCATTGCCTTAAATCCCATAGCCTGGAGGGACGACAGCTCTGCAATTGGCTAGTCCATTGCTAGGCCAACTAGTAGACCAATACTGTAACTTGATCACTCAGTCAATTACTTCGCAATTCAGTTACCAACAAAAGTATTTGTAGAGCTGGGCCCAAGGCCAGCCAAAAAAAATAAAGTAACTAAGTAGCTATAGCTACACAAGTAACATTGTATAAGTAGCTGGCTACAATGAAGCTACTTTACAGTAATGTCTTTAGTAATGTGGTTGACGACATTGTGATATGTGTCGATTCAGTGACTTGACAGTGACTGCAGGTGCGAGAGAGGAGCACGGCCTGAGTGATTGACTATTGGTTTCAGGTGTGGGCGAGTGGGGAGAAGACGCTGACATGATGAAACGGTCAGTGAGACTTTGGCACGGCATCGGAGCACTATACGTCTTGCGGTACGGCACTCTGGGGACGGGAGGGGCCATTCGCATGTTACAGTCCTGCCGACGGTGAAGACAGGTAGTCAGGGGGAGCTGGCTGCATATATGTTAGCAGGAGGGGAGGTAGCCCCTACGGAACCTCTCCCTCCGCTATGTAGCTCCGAGATGAGGTCCCTCTTTAGTTTCTACCGTATGTTGTCGGCCTTGTCGCACATTTTCCACTTTACATGTTTCTTACCCCTTTCTGCACATCGTATCCAAAAAGTAAAGCATTTGCGCCACTCTCTCAGATGTTTTAAGTTTTAGCTGACAATAAAATCTATCCAACGAGTTGAAGAAAGTATTTAATTTGCCTCGGTTTTCATCCGGTTCCATAATATTTTGCATTAGAAGATGCAAGTCAACATTTGACCAGTAGGGGAATCAGTCATGTTATGTCTACGGACGCAACTCTTGCGCAATGTCTTAAAAACATGGAACCGAGGCAAATTAAATACTTTCTTCAACTCGTTGGATAGATTTTATTGTCAGCTAAAACTTAAAACATCTGAGAGAGTGGCGCAAATGCTTTACTTTTTGGATACGATGTGCATAAAGGGGTAAGAAACATGTAAAGTGGAAAATGTGCGACAAGGCCGACAACATACGGTAGAAACTAAAGAGGGACCTCATCTCGGAGCTACATAGCGGAGGGAGAGGTTCCGTAGGGGCTAGAGGGGAGGCTACAGCTATGGTCTCCTGTAAGTACACCAGGGCTGGGGAGTAGCAGAGTGTATTGTCCGCCTGCTCCGCCGACCTGCGTTGATAGCTGACCAGACTCTGAACAATGAATGTTGTCAGCACAGCACGCCCTCCAGCCACCAGCTCAGACCCCGGGGGGTCGCGCCGCCAGGGCAAGTTAAGTACATGTAATATAAACACTGTTGTATACTGTTGTGTGCACATAAGCCTGTATTTTAATAGGAATGTTTTTTATTATGGGAAATGTTTATCTGTAGTTAAATGCCTTTATATATGAAATGACCCGTTGTGGTACACTGTTTTGCCTCATCCTTTTATTATTCTGTAGCCCACTGAGTATTTACTTTAATAAAAATCACTCTATTATATTTTCATATCCTTTGTCTGTGGTGCTTTCAGGTTCTGACATTATACCTACACTTTGTAGTTATCATAGAAAACCCACATTTATTACAACATTATGGGTTTATATGACATTGAGTGATAGATGAGCCACGTAGCTTTGCCCAGAGTTATTGCAGTATTCATATTCAATCATTTATTCCCAAAACCAACTTACTGTGTACAGTTGATTTGGAATTTGTTTTGGTGCAGTCAGAGATAACTGATTCGACTACTTCTCGGCCTGGGGCCCATGACCCACCTTTTTCCCACACATTTGACATTTTGCTAGCCTAGGATGGCTCAGGGTAGAAGACTCAGGGTAGGTTATACAATAAAAAATACAATAAAAATGGGATTGCCTTTAAAAATAGTCAATGCGACTGCTTTGCCCTCGATGCCCTCAATACCCGCATATCTGACTAAATACCTCCAAAGAATTTGCGACACCCACGGCCACAATACTGGAGGGAGCGTAAACAACGATCTGGTAACACCCACTTATAACATGGGTAAAATCTCCTTCTACAGCACTGCCACCCAAGTGTGGAATGCCCTGACCCCATCCCTCAAACAATGTAGATCACTGGCTTCCTTTAAGCCAGTCATGAACCAACACAGACACCCTGTCACACCTCACAACCTTCACCAGCAGTCACACAGCACACATACTGTAGAATCTACAGTATGTATATTCCAAATGCTCATTGAAGGATTCAAGGGTTCATTCATTTTGTGTGTAGAGTGTAGATCCACAAAATGAATGAATCCTTGAATCCTTGTATGGCTCTTATGTCAAAACCCTCTGCTTGAAATAGTAATCATCACTACCTTCAAACGGCAGACAACACAACAGACATACTCTCTAGCTTAACATCAGCCTTCAAATCCAGAGCCAGAAACAGTCACTTAACACGTTTCACTGCAATAGAGTCGTTGGGTCCCAAAATGACAGCAATAGTACAGCTTGAATCACATTAGTACACACACACATACAACACAAGCAGCAGCATCAGCAAATAAGAAAAACGTTCCTACCTTGAGCCGTCTTCTACTTGACTTCTGTTGTGTAAGAGATGGCCAGCAGGGTCAAACTCTGGAACCCATGGATAGAGAGAGAGCCCCCCCCCCCCCACTCTCTAGTTCACCCTCGGATGAGCCCTCCTCCAGCGGCCATTCATCTCCATCCTCCATACAGAGCGCTCCCTCCATGCAAGTGATTTCCTCACTTTGAATGTCTTTGCGTCGACTCATTCAGCGCATTGCCTCCTGGTGTCATTAGAGGTGGATGGTCCAGGAGGGTGTTATAGGCGATAACCTCTGTCTTCTTGGCATTTATCGCAAGACCAAACTTGGCACGCTCTGGTCAGGAGCGCCTGTGCCTGCTCCACATGGTCAGATAGCAGGCGGATGTAATCTGCATAGTCTGTTAAGAGTAATAGTGAAGCTACGTTCTTGCTCCCCTCCACTGATGGCCTGCCTACAGTGTAACTGCGTAGTCCAGGACTATAATGAAGAGGAAGGGGGCACCGCTCCTGCCAGGATGTCACACTCCTCACTGTTGTCGTCTGGGGTCATCACGTTGGCTGTTTGTACCTGTGGAGCAGGTTGGGAGATACACCATAAGCTTTGAGTATAGGCCTAAGGCTTCGTCCACACGTACACGGGTATTTTCATAAACGTAGCTTTTTATATGCGTTTTGGGGGGTTCGTCCACACGCAAACGCGTTTTTGCTCCATGTAAACGCATCTTTTGGAAAACTCCTGCCACAGTGTAGATTTTTAAAAACTCCGGCTATGTGTTCCCGTGTGGACACGGTAAACGGAGTTTTTGCATTTAGCCGTTAACGTTTAGCCGTTGTCGTGTGGACAGAGAGATTTTTTTAAACAGGGCCGTGTAGACGCGGAGGTTTTCAAAAACGAAAACGAAATATCTGCGTTTATGAAAATACCCGTGTACGTGTGGACGAAGCCTAAGTAAGTAAGTACAGTAAGTAGTAGAAAGTCAGTTTGTACAACAGGCCCGCCGATCGGCAGAAATGAAAGTGGTTTTGGAGATGCGCTCTATAGAGGGCTCTCGACATGTGATTGCAGTTTGGGGATGATTGCATGTTGCAATTGCATGTTGCCCCAGACACAATTTTATTAATCTAATTACAGGCAAATGGTATGGAGTATCAACACTCAGTTTTTGACAGTCATTGTCACATGACTCCCGTTTTATAGTGCCGGTGGGAAGCTTTACACCGTTCCAGGTGTTTCGGCAAAGAACGACAAATACATTCGAGGGTTGACTTTTTTTACTGAGGCTTTTTACAGGCAGGCTTCAACTGTACAGAGCAGAGGTGTGGGTGTGGTTCTGTTTACCAGTGGTTCTCAAACTTTTTCATGTCAAGGACCCCCTAATTGACACTTTATTACCCCGTGGACCCCCATTTGAAAAGATAAGCCAGGGACCCCAATAAGAGAAGGTTTTTACGGCTCTCTAGAAGTGATTCTCAACCATTTTAATTTCAAGGACCCCCAGTTTGACATGCATTAGGCTACGGACCCCCATTTAATGGCATTTATACCTCTGGGACCCCAATTCACATTGTAAAACCAATGTTAATTTATCTCTGAGAGTGTACAAATGGAACCAAATGGACCTGGTTCCATTTGTACACTCTCAGAGTTACAGACCCATAAGGGTCCATTCGGTTCCTGTCCATCATGTAGCTGGGGACCCCCTGGAACCCCCTCAAGTACCCCTGGGGGTCCCCGGACCCCACTTTGAGAACCAATGCTGTATATAGCAAACAAAATAACATAAAACAATTAACACCCAATCTACAATCATTAATGTCAAACATAATACCTGCCTAAAATAACACAAACTTAACAATCAACTTTAGACATCTGCACAAACAAACATGTACTCACAACAAAGACATGCACACATGCAGGTGAAGTCTGCACAGAAAAGAAAACCCAGTAGGCTGGTCCTGCTACGCTTGATTGTCATGGCCTTCAGCTGACTGACTAATTAGGCGATCAAGTTCAGCTGGCCTTGCCAATCAGTTGTACTCCACTGCCTTCAGCTGGCCTTTTTCACAACTCCCGAGAGCATTTGTGTCTAGTTTAGGGGGTGGGAGGGGGCTCGATGTGTGATCAAAATTTTAGGCACATCAGATTCATGTGTTCATAATTTGTGGCATTTTGTTTTTGCAAAACGGGGCTCTCCAGCAAAATGTGGATGCCAATCATATCGGAATATAAAAATGTGACTGAAACATCTTCATCACATGACACATGAATGTGTGATTTTGGACAAAATCTGTAGGAGTAGCAGCGATAACTGAGTTTTGGAGAATGGCAGAAAAAAAAGACCTATGGTTCAACAGTTATAGGCCAAAACGTGATGCCGCCTGTTAGTTATAGCACCACAATGAGGCCGATTTGAAAAATGTTGGGTCCTTGGCCTACTGGAGTTTCACGTAGCTCAGTCCAGCTGTGCCCGAGATTATACACACAGACTCGGCCGATACAGACAATAAGCCACTCCGACCTACTTACTTACTTATTTACATACACACATACTTAGTCTATTTTTCTCTCCCTCATTCACAGACACACAGACACACACACACACACACACACACACACACACACACACACACACACACACACACACATGCTTTCACTCACACTTCACATACATATCATCAGATATTCCATTAGGTCATCCATCTTTCTATGCAACACACTCTCTCGTTCTGTATATGAACACATTTTTACACACACATCTTTGGGTCTTTTCGATAGAACAGTGTAGATTGACAGGGAATGGGGAGAGAGTCTGGGAGTGACACGCAGCAAGGGTCCATCAGGCTCTGGAATCGAACCCAGGTCTCGGTTTCAGGCTTTTTCTTTGTAAAGCTGATCGACGGATGTGACGTCATCCCAAAAAATGTCACTTCCGTCCGCCCCAATGATAGGATTTAGAGAAAAACACTTCTAGATCATATTCCTTTTCTTTTTTTTTGAAAACCAGCCATTTTCAACGGGCGAACGCTTTAAAATGTTAGATAATTTTTCCCTTATTTCCAAGAAATAAAGGGATAACCGCCTATCCGAGCGAATCGATGGAGCTACTCACTGGCAGATACCCACAATGATGATTAGTTTGAGTACGATGTCATGATGACACATTTTGTTTGGGTCTGATGACATGTTGTCACAGTCAGCATGACACACTCCATATTTGGGCGTAGCTGCAGTGGGAACTGACGGGGCAGTGTTCGGCCATCCCGTTGGCCCGCCCACCCATCCATTTAATTTTAACATAGGAGGATTAACAACCTGTAAATATATGAGCTGTTTGAACTTGTGTGTCAACAATTCTGTATTTCAAGGGACAGTTCGGTTGGCAACCCTATGTGTAACATCCATTTTAGTTAACTGTTTGGCTACAACTCTGGTAGTTGATTCCCAGAATTCAGTTTGAAATAAAAAACAGTGGTTTATAGGACCCCGTGATCATTCCAAATGTATATACGCTATATTATGGGATGGGAGGGACTGTCTGCACTGGCCTGTCCCCAAGACAGCAGCGGAGCAGAGTGTTCGTGGATGAGGACCCGAAATTTGTCAAGTGGATGTTAAGTTAATACTGCTGCTGAGGCTGATTTGTTCCACACACCTTAAAGGCCTTCTGACAACTTTTGTTGGCTCAGCGGGAAAAACGTAGCTAGCTTTTTTGTTTTGTTTTGCATTTTAAGTTTCTGCCCGTCGCAAACATGAATTGTGTGCAGAAAGACTACAGTACTGTACCTTACTACGTCCTACAAAGTGTCGAAAATATGAAGACTCAGCTTTGTATTGTAAAGCTAATTTCTGACACTTTTGTTACATTAGGGCTTGGTGGGCCGGAGGTTCAGGTTGTGTGTTCATTTGAAAGGTCACTGCTTCCGATGGCATTTCTAAAATTTGAGTTATATTTGGCCTAACCGATGCATGGAGAGCACTCTCCCGTAAGCCACAAAAAACATGGCAAAACAAACACTGCTCTTTGATGTCGCCCTTTTCAACCTGCGTTGTGTGTGTGTGTGTGTGTGTGTGTGTGTGTGTGTGTGTGTGTGTGTGTGTGTGTGTGCTCATGAAGCCGTTCGCTCTTTAACTCCCACACTTTGTTCTTGTCACACACTTCATTTCCCCAACACTGGGCAAGGCTGTAAAAGAGATGGTTATTGACACATCATAAGGTCTGAACCATGCGCTTCATTCTAATTACCGACTCTGTCTCTTTTGTCTATCGTGTAGCCAAAGTGTGCATGATTGCGGCATAGCCGCTTTAATTGCTAAATTGATTTAGGCGGTGTTGTTGTGGAGCTTTTCACTGCAATGAAAGTGTCATCTTGACTGGAGTAGAACATTCAAAAAGCTTCCACTTTTCTCAACAACCTTGGAGTAGTTAGTTTTCTCAAGTGCAGGATAAACAATAATGGTATGTTAATGAAACTAAAGGTGAATATAATATTTGTAGTTTGGGTGCAATATTATGAACGCCAAAGGCAAAGTTTAAGGATTTAAATGAGTTTGTTGAAACACTGATGTAGGTTAAGTGGGAGCAGGGAAGTGTCCAGCTTCTCAGGGGCTGCAGTAGCTCGGGGGTTAGAGTGGCCGGTAGAGCGGCCGAATGTGAACCGCGAGGTTCACAGTTCGATCCATGGGCTCGAGCAAGACGCTGGATCCCCAATCGCTCCCGCCATCGGTGTACGATTGTGTGGGTGAATGGGTTTATGTAATGCACACTTTGGATAAAAGCGCTATATAAATGCACCATTTACCATTCAAGTGGTTGAAGTTGGAAACAAAATGGCCAACCAAAATAAACGTGCCAAAATAAACCTGCTTTCTCCATGCCTATATACATTGCAGCCGTTGGAAAATAGCCGATCTACAAGCTCACAATGCGTCGCATCGCGACGCATTGTGAGCTTGTAGATCGGCTATTTTCAAATGATTTTTATACATTTGAAAACTTGGGACATTCTGCATAATGAGTACTTATACTTTTGGTACTTTAAGTGCATTTTGATGCCAATACTTTTGTACTTTTACTCAAGTACATTTTGAATTCCGGACTTTTACTTGTAAGTATTTCTATATTGCAGAATTGATACTTTTACTTAAGTAAAAAATGTGAGTACTTTTTCTTCCACTGGTGGGGAGGAATTGGCATAATGAAAAAAATGCCCCCAAAAAAGTGTGCATGTCTTGTATTTCAGTAAACCAGAAGTGGGCAGGCCAGGCATAAACCAGACATAATATTTGCTCAATGAGGCTGGATGAATACGGCACTGCCATGTTTTTACATGTCAGTGAGAGAGGGGTTGTGCTACTGTTTAGCATGTGTTTTATATTAAGCTAAGTTCTTCTACATTTTGCATTTGGAATATGTTTCCTTGTTATCCATGCACCTACTTGCAGGCTGTGGACTGAATACCAAGCTCATCTGTTGCATAGAGCTACTGTAGACGAGGGTTCTTTTGGACTATCGGGAAATGTTTCGTTGCCACCATTTGTTAAGGCTGGTTTCGTCTGTGTGCCTGAGGGGAAGCTTCGGGGCTTGGGGGGTACGGGGGCGGTGGATGTTCAATTTAAAATGGTTCCATTTACTACATATACCCTTGAAAAGGCAAATCCATCTTCGTCTTGGTTTTCATTTACATCTTATGGGTAAAATAGTCCGACTCTGCCTCACAATTGTAACAAAATTATATATTTATTCTACATGAATTATAAATAAGCTATAAAGATCTATTCAATAAAATGTATAATTTATTATTTTCTTTGGTATATACAGATTGATTGATTGAATATGTTATTAGACAGAAATGTTAAAACAGCACGAGTACAGTCAAACACTTTGTCTAAAATAATAACACCAAAAAAGTCCTTGCCGTCTTGTTTCCATTGGGGTCCTAGGTATTCAATTCATCAACAATAAAATAGCGGGGGGGGGCGGGGGGGATTGGGGTAAAGAAGGGGGGGGGTCGCCTGTCTAATGGAGAAGTGATGACTACCTCCCCTTTTGGCCTCCTGAAAGGTGAATTTTCAGGTGAATTGTCAGGTGAATTTTCAGGTGAATTTTCAGGTATGCAAGGATGATTGCAGAGTATGTATGTTGTTATCCAAAGTCTCTATTTGAGACAGAGAGCAGAACATTAGGACATTGTCGAGGGCTGCTCAACAAAAGGCTTGTCAAATGCCATTCAAACAGTGAGTACAAGAGTGTTTTTTTTTCTTCTTGAGTGCTATAGTTATGGTAACGTTCCAACTGTGGTTAATTGATTAACTGACTCACTGACTGCCTCTTTACATTCTATTGTCAGAGCGCTATCCATGGTTCTGATAGCTTTCTCTTTGACCTCTCCACTCTCCCAGTACAATAGACTAAGAACTGTAAGCCATTCAACTGTCAAATCTAACTCATTGTTGTTCAAATATATATACACGCCTAACGTGTGTGTGTGTGTGTGTGTGTGTGTGTGTGTGTGGCTAGTGACTAGCGTGCACTAGGGGCCGACATAGTAGCATACACTTGGCCTCGTCGTACACTACTGTACCTTATATGCCTCTGATTTTCTCTGAGGATCTTCTGCTTGCAATTGTCTGACATTTGTCTGACAGAAACAAATCCCAGAATATTACAGCTCCATTTCAGATTGCACTCATATCAGTGTAAAATGCGTTACAGTATCTGTTCAATCCTAATTATAATGTATACGTATACGTGACTTCATATCACAATCTCAGGAAGTTGGAGCTCTGAGAAAGCCCCGAGTTTCTGACCAGTGATTATGACTGTTGATGCGGATTTTCCAACTAAAACGTTGGAAACTTCCCAGTCCCCATTTAGCATGAATACACCACGAGTTTGGTCTCAACCAATTTCACAGCAATTCTGGAGCACATTTTCATGATAGGCTACTTAATCCACCACCACCATTGCTCAACAAGCATAGAGAATAGCCACTAAAAATGCCAAATGCAGTTCACTTAAGGTAGTAGAAGTCAATCTTAGCCAATCAGTCTTCTATGTGAAGTTTCATGGCAATCAGCGTTCATGATTTGAGTCCTTTTGTTCAAAACGAGCCACTCCTGCAAACTTTAGATGGCAATCTAGGATGGAATAATTATGAAATATCGGACAGGTCATTCTTGATGACATGAATATAGAGATAATGTGTACCGATTTGCGTGATGTTTGGACAGAATCTGTCGGAGTAATAGCAGAAAATGTGTTTTGCAAAACTCTGTCTCCTGGTGGCGCTATAAGAGGCCAATTGGAGCAGAGGTTCTGCTTTGGCCTCCAGGGTGTGTGTGTGCACAGTTTCACGTTGATCGGGCCAACGGTGCCGAAGATTAGCTGTACACAGACGGCTGGATGGACAGACACACACACGGACTGATGGACAGGGGGCAAAACATAGTCTCGACCACGCCCTCGGCCTGGCGGCGACAATAATAAATGAGCAATAAGGGCTAGGCTACCATTAATGAAATTAAATTAATTAAAATGTATAGATTTTTGTAGAGGGGTAACTCAGGGGTATTACTTTCGATGATTTAAACAGAAAGATTACATATCCACACTAGGGCATTAACAGAATATTCGAATATTCGACAATCAAACCACTATTCGACCACTGTACATCAAAGTCGATCATTCGGAAAAAAAAGAAAGTGGCTTTTCTGCAGCAGACACGCAGCTGTGAGCTCTGGTGTTGGTAGTTTTCCTAATCCATTCATGGTTGATTGTTGTCAAATCATTTCATACTGTATGTGAGGTTAGGGCTGTCCCCTAAAAGTCGATGCGTCGGGCGAGGAGCCTGACGTTGACTCGCATTCCTTGAGTCAAGTCGTCAATACCATTGGCCAAAAAAAGGGAGGAAAAAAAAAAGTGTTTTCTTTTTTAATAATCAAATCGATGAATTGAATATTTGAATACTTATAGGTCGAATAAGTCAAATGCTAAAAATCACTATTTGTGAATGCCCTAATCCACACATGATACACTGGTGTTCCTGGACTGTGCCTCGTGACCTCGTGGGTATACATTACAGTATGAGATATCCATAGTGGCTAAGTTGCATGATTTTATACACACAAAAAAAAATGCATTAATATTGCATTTTGCACCTTTTCTAATGATGTAATTAATTCCACGGTTGTGAGGAATTTTAAAGATAATCGAGTTGAATATCATGACGAATTACAGTGGGAAGTGATTTATGCTTCTGCATAATGTGTTTTCACAATTACATAATCACCGCTGCAAAATCAATAAAAGGCATGAATAAAGATGACCCAACAGTGATGAGTCAGCAGCAGTGATCATTCCCCTGCAATCCTCCACGAGGGAGACAGTTTATGTTCTATGCATATTATGTTCACAATTAGATGTACAAAAACCTTGGCTTTGGTCTCACTTTAGCTTAACCCACTAAGACCGGGAACGCATCATCTGTGTCATTTTAAGATGTATTTGATTTTTATATACAAGCTGCTATGAGCTTGTAGATCTTTTTTTTTTTTTTTTGTAAAAATGTGTGTATTTTTTAAAGCGAACATTTGTAACTCAAATCTTTGCTTCTGGGGATTCTACAAATGTCTGTTGCTATGTTGCTATATCAGTGAAGCTCCAACTTTTCCATGTCAAGGACCCCCAAAAGGATATGTATTTGGCTGCGGACCCCCCATCTCAAAATATGTTGCTCCAGGGACCCCCAGAAGCACAGATCGGAGTAAATTTGTTTTGCTATTAAACATATATATATATATATATACACCGGTATATATATATTCAAAGATTTGTAAAATTTTTCACGATTTTCTTTCAAAATAGCAGATCTTCAAGCTCCTACGAGCTTGTATATCTGCTATTTTTGAATAGCCAAAATAAATCTAAAAATAACACAGATGATGCGTTCCCGGTCTTAAAGGGTTAATCCTTCATGGCCAATACCATCTGATTTCATGACTAGACACTTGAGGCAACCTAACAGTTGTGTTCATGTTTGTCCACACTACGCCAAAAACAAAAAGGACATGAAGGGCAATTTTTGCCCTGTACATGAACTATATCATCATTATTATCCCATAAGCAGCTGAGCCATGCCTCTTATTGTCACCTAACTCTCACCTCGTTTGCATTCCGAGAGCACAATTTTCCTATTAGGGGGAAGTTAATAACTAACACGCCAAAACTCCAACCTCAGCAGTTAAGGCTGGCCAGCATTTAAAATGCAGTTACATGGCTTTGAGGCAAGCATGCGAGTTCTCGGAAGTGCAGGCAGGCAGCAATCCAATTTTTGTCATTTTCAAATCTTTTCAGTAATCCACAAAGTATGATCAACTGTAATTAACCCATTGAGGCCGGGAAGACCGCATCTGTGTGTAATTTTTAGATGTATTTGGCTATTCAAAAATATCAGATATACAAGCTCATAGCGCGGCACCGAGTGCCGCGCTACGAGCTTGTAGATCTGCTATTTTTGAAAAATCTTGAACATTTGTGCAAATCTTTGAATATATATTCTACAAACAGTTTTTTGAAAAAACGTCTTTGTTGTTATAATCAGTGGTGCTTCAACTTTTCCATGTCAAGGACCACCCAAAATGATATGGCCACGGACCCCATCTCAAAATATGTTGTTTCAGGGACCCCCAGAAGTACAGATCGGAGTTAAAAAATGTTCGCTTTAAAAAGTATACATATATTCAAAGATTTGTACACATTTTCACAATAAAAAAAAAAAAATAGCAGATCTACAAGCTCGTCTACAAGCACTAAGCTTGTATATATGCTATTTTTGAATAGCCAAAGAGATGCGTTCCCGCCGGTCTTAATGGGTTAATATACGAGTCATCCGGTCTTGTGTAGAGGCTAGAGTAATTTCAATCAGCTCTATGTAGCATAACACCGCGAGAGAAATGTACTATTTCCTTGAAGCGACTGAAGAGATAACTTTATGGGGCTGCTGCTGTGGGGAACATGTAAGGCAACTAATGGGCCCGTGAGCCTCTCCACAAGACAGCCCCGGAAAGTAGTTTTAGCTTAGATTTATCCTCTGAACACCTCTCCATCCCCACTATTTTACGAGCTTAAATGGCTAGTGTGGGGCAGTAGCAGTCCACAGTGACACTGACATTAACCCAGTAAGACCTGAGGCCGATTCTACAAAATATCTTCTAAAACTGTTTTTTGAAAAAACTTATGCTACTATGTCAGGGATTCTCAAACTGTTTCATGTCAAGGACCCCAAAATGTATATGTGTTTGGCCGCCAACCTCCATCTCAAAATATTTTGTTCCAGGGACCCCCAGAAACAAAGATTTGAGTTACAAATGATCACTTAAAAAAATATTTATTCAAAGATTTGCACACATTTTCAAGATTTTTCAAAAATAGCAGATCTACAAACTCATAGCGCGGCACTCGGTGCCGCGCTATGAGCTTGTAGATCTGCTATTTTTGAATAGCCAAAGTGTAAAATAATACTTTTTAGCTCAAATCTAAAAATGCGACACTGATGCGTTCCCGGTTTTAAAGAGTTAAGTGAGTTGCTCTTGTGACTGTGACCTTTCAAGATGTACAGCCATGGTCTGACAACTTCTGATCAATAGTATGTGAAAGAACACATAGAATCGGGGGGGAACCACAACAACACATCCTGCACCGAAAAACACACATCTCTAGTACCCACACACTAAAGTTGTCACTCAGAGCCATGGCTTTTTCCAGTACACACAGGGGACCCAAACCAGAATACTGCCAGCCAAGTCAATTGCTGCACGTTTTCTAATGTCTTAATAAGGACTATAGATTGTCCACTGAAAATAGCATGTTACTGATTAACTTCATCGTTATAAGAGGTAACTGATATTTATACTCCTGAAAATAACATGTAAATCTGCTATTCACAAATAGCCTATGTATAAAATAGGGCTAAAGTGGTTCATGTGTGTTTTATAATATAATCATTTATATCTGCAAAGTAACTAGTAACTAAAGTTTTCAAATAATTGTAGTGGAGTAAAAGTACAATGTTTGCCTCTGAGATGGCTAGATCGGCTATTTTCAAACATTTTAGTACTTTTACTTTTGGTACTTTTTACTTGTAACAGTATTTCTACATTGCAGTATTGATACTTTTACTTAACTTTTTCCACCACTGTTGGCTACTCAATATCACACAGCGGTAAGAGTTCAAAGAGTTTAATTTCCCCAAATACACCAGACGTTGTTGATGATTCAAAGACCAAAGCACAGAACAATTAACTGAAATGTACAAAGAATGGCCCTCTGGTCACACTTTGAGCATCTTAGAAGAGAAGAGGATTTCTCTAGGTGATGTATCCCAGTCTGCTGTAATGTCATCCTCATTGTTATTAGACTTGTAAATTTCTAATTTGCACATTTCATTTTGGAGTTTTGTTTTCAGAATGGCCTCCTGATATTAGTGTCTGGTAGGAGTAGCTTCATTAGGTCAGAATGTATTCTGACCTAATGGGGAAAGAAAGGAGGATTTCTCCCTCTTTTTAGAGTTTGCAGCGTCGCTAAAGCCTGGAAATATTTTTAACCCATTAAGATCGGGGAGAAGCATCTGTGTCACTTTTTGATTTGAGCTAAAAAGCATTATTTTACACTTTGGCTATTCAAAAATAGCAGATATACAAGCTCATAGCTTGTAGATCTACTATTTTTGAAAAATCGTGAACATTTGTGCAAATCTTTGAATATATATATATTTTTAAGCAAACATTTCTAACTCAAATCTTTGCTTGTCGGGGTCCCTGCCACAAAATATTTTGAGATGGGGGTCCGTGGCCAAATACATATCATTTTGGGGTCCTTCACATGAAAACGTTTGAGAACCACTGACATAGTAACACAAGTTTAAAAAAAAAAACAGATTTAGAAGACATTTTGTAGAATCGGCTCCCGTCCTTAAATGGGTTAAGGGGCAACAAACAAAATTACATTTTAAAGCTTGACTTGTTTTGGTTTTGGAACCGACTAATACTTTAAAGGTAGAGTAAGTGATTTTCTTTGGTTAAAATAAGTGTTAAATAGCTCTATATTCAGTAAAAGGAATCTCCTTGTCTCTCCAGCTCTTTATAAAACAGAAAATGCATTTTCGTTTCAGTTTCAGTTTCATTTCCAATTTTATCCAATCAGGAAAGAGAACTCAATCAGGATATAGATTAAACAAGTGAAATTGGAAGTGATGACACTAAGAAATGAGCAGGCAAAATTAGAACTGGAACACTATAAAAATGAAGCTTAAAAATGGGTACTTTCTCCTGATTGGCTGAGATTTTGACACCTACCGGAAAATGTATTTTCTGTTTATTAAAGAGCTGGAGAGACAGGGAGACATCTGTTACTGAAAAAACACTCTATAGCAATGATTACTATCAGAATATTGTGCTTTAACCTTTTAACAAAATACATTTTGTTTTAACCAAAAAATATCACTTACCCTACCTTTAACTATTCTAGTCACATTATAAACATAAGAAAAGTAAGTAAGTAAACCCTTCAAATGCCTCAAACTGTCACATACATTGCAGCTAAGATCTCACAGAATAAATACCAGAGAGACCAATGGTTCAATACAGTCAGTGACGTCACTAAGCAAGCAAAGCTGGGAACAATGGTGTTTCAACATGGCAGCAACACAATGCAGTTACAGAATGGGGCTTTAAGGCAATCTGGTCCGTATATTACAAAGCAAACACAAATATCTCTAGTACTCATGCCCCGGTTTGTGTACAAAACGAGATCAAACAACAACACATACGTCGTCTATACAGTGTGAATGAATAATACATGCTCCACCTTTGAAAGCCTACATCAGTAACAGTGTGCGTAGTATACTGATGGGAAAGAAAGAGAGAGAGAAAGAAAGAAAGAGAGAAGCCCGCGAACTAGTTCGTTGCTATGGGAGGATGCCATGATGTAACTTCATATGGGAAGGAGTGCACTAACCCTTTAAGACCGGGAACACATCTGTGTCATTTTAGAATTGAGCTATAGCCATCATCTTATACTTTGGGCTATTCAAAAATAGCAGATCTACAAGCTCATGGCGCGGCACCGAGTGCCACGCCATGAGATTGTACATCTGCTATTTTTTTTTAAATCATGAAAATTTGTGCGAATCTTTGAATATATATATATTTTTTAGGGCGAACATTTATAACTCAAATCTTTGCTTCTGGGGGATTCTACAAATGTCTTCTAAATCCTAGCTGTTCTTTGAAAAAACGTATGTTGCTATAATATCAGTGGTTCTCGAACGTTTTCATGTCAAGGACCACCCAAAATTATATGTATTTGGCCGCGGACCCACCATCTCAAAATATGTTGTTCCAGGGACCCCCCAGAAGCAAAGATTTGAGTTAAAGTTCGCTTAAAAAAAAATATATATATATGTTTATAAAAACACGATTTTTCTAAAATAGCAGATCTACAAGCTCGTAGCACGGCACTCTGTGTTGCGCTATGAGCTTGTAGATCTGTTATTCCCGGTTTTAATGGGCTAAACACATTCTTCTGTCCTGTGGGTGCCTCATTAGGGGTTGTGAGTCATCCTCCTCGGTGCGAGAAATGGAGTGAATGCAAATGAGACGTGATGGAAAGTATCTCCTCGGGTGGCACAGCGTGAGCTCGCTCTCTCTCCATCCATCCTCTGACTATTGTACAATAAATCACTATTGTGTCAATGCTGTTCACCATGCCGTTTCACCATGGAAACCCCTCCAACCAAAACTGGATGGAGGTGACGTGATGGGACCCAACCCCTCTCTCTCTCTCATATAAGACATGGATTAGCCCACTCAATCCGGGAACGAACGCATCAATGTCATTTCAGATTTTATAGCCATAATAACCATTATTTTTTATACTTTGGGGCTATTCAAAAATAGCAGATCTACAAGCTCGTTTTTGAAAAATCTTGGAACATTTGTGCAAATCTTTGAACAGCCTACATATATATACTGTATATATATTTTTTGTTTTGGGCTTTTTGTGCCTTTATTAGAGAGGGATAGGGAAAGTATAGGCTGACAGGAAATGTGGAGAGAGATGGGGGAGGGGGGGGAGGTGACACGCAGCAAAGGTCGTCGGGAACGGGAGTCAAACCCGCGACACGCTGTCAGGCTGGCATTGCAGCCAATAGGGTACCTGGACCGCCACGGTGCGGCCCAGGACATTATACTTTTTCTTTTTAAACAACATTTTGAACTCAAATCTTTGCTTCTGGTGGGGGGTCCCTGGAACAACATATTTTGGGGGGTCCTTGACATGAAAACGTTTTGTTCCCCCTCCCCCCCAGAAGCAAATATTTCAGTTAAAAATGTTGTTTAAAAAAAATATACATATTCAAAGATTTGCACAAAATGTTCAAGATGTTTCAAAAATAGAAGATCCACCAGCTCATAGCGCGGCACTCGGTGCCGCGCTATGAGCTGGTGGATCTGCTATTTTTGAATAGCCCAAAGTATAAAATGATCGAAAATGACACGATGCGTTCCCGGATTGAACGGGTTAGAGGAGGAGCACACTGGTCTCTGTGTGTTGTGCCCACCGCCCAGACAAAACACACAGGGGCCTATATCGAGGAACGAGAGGCTAGAATCAACACAATGATTGCTTGGGCCCCTGTTTGCTCTGCTGGACGTGTGTGCGTGTGTGTGTGTGTGTGTGTGTGTGTGTGTGTGTGTGTGTGTGTGTGTGTGTGTGTGTGTGTGTGTGTGTGTGTGTGTGTGTGTGCGTGTGCGTGTCTGTGCGTGTGTGTATGTGTGTAGACCAACATACCCTTGGAGAGCACGGTGATTGCACATACACTGTTACATCTTTTGTGCGTGTTTTATTAGAACTGTGTCCGCTGAGTGAGGGAGGTTTATTAAATCAATTTGACCACTTGTGGAAAAATATTCACATAACAAAATGATAATTGATTTGTATTCATTTAAAGGGATAGTTTCTATCGATGAGTCACCCCCATGGAGACTTGATTTCATGGACAGTTTGCTTTGAACGAGTATCTTTCTCTTCTTTGGCGGTGGGGCTGAGGCATTGTGTCGCGTGCAGATGCAGATAGGATAGCTGGCAGGAGCAGCTACTGAAGCCAACATGCTGTGTTGATTGCTTACCGTGTAGCCTAGAGCACTGGTTCTCAAAGTGCGGTCCAGGGACCCCCAGGGGTACTTGAGGGGGTTCCAGGGGGTACCCAGCAAAATGTGTAAATATAGCATCAGAATAATTATGACCTTTTATACGTTGGCTATTCAAAAATAGCAGATATACAAGCTTGTAGATCTGCTATTTTTTTTAAATCTTGAAAATGTGTGCAAATCTTTGAATATATATTATTTAAAGCGAACATTTGTAACTCTAATCTTTGCTTCTGGGGGTCCCTGGAACAAAATATTTTTAGATGGGGGTACGTGGCCAAATACATATCATTTTGGGGGTCCTTGACATGAAAAGGTTTGAGAACCACTGGCCTAGAGGTGTGAGGAATCTGAGGAAACATTTTCACACTCACCTGTAAACCAACCTGTTATGCAAAGTAGCAATTTGGGTACTTGGCTCGTGAATGTACGGGGGGGGGGGGGGCACGTTCTAGCGTGCACGCGCGTGCCGTACTTTGCGCGTGAAAAAATGACTGGCCACACACGCCGTCCTACCCCGTGTGGCCTCCACGACACCACCACTGCTCCTACCGGAACCGCTGTCGGTCTTCAAATTATTGGCTTTGACTAATCGTTAGGGAAAAAAGTCATTTTGGGGGTGAAATATCCCTTTACGCATAGTGTCTGTCTGTCTGTCTGTCTGTCTGTCTGTCTGTGTGCCCACTGTATGCTCTAATCTACTGTATGCCTCTTCATACTCATTTGTATATTTTTGCATAAATATCACACAAGTTGTCCTTGAGCTCAGTGGGTGTGCAGAATACATGATGGAGGCCCTGGGGTCACTATAGGATCATCATTGTGTCAGCACATTCATCTGAATGTAAAGTGAACAGAGTAAAGAGTGGGTGATGATGATGTCATATTGTCACCTGGGTGCCTGGGTGGTGAGATCCTCAATTATTCCCATTAGCAGAGCGCTGGAATGAATCGAAAGGTGATCATGACAATGGATGGGGTTTGGTCTGGTCTTTCAAAACGGATCTACATGGAACGTGATTGAAAGACGACATGATTTAATAATGGATGTTACCAGAGGTGGAAAAAAGTAAAGTAAAAGTAGCAATACCACAATATAAAAATACTCTGTTACAAGTAAAAGGCCTGTGTTCAAAATGTTACTTGAGTAAAAGTACAAAAGTATTGGCATATACTTAAAGTACCAAAAGTGAAAGTAACCAGCACACAACGCGTCGCAATGCGACACGTTGTGAGCTTGTAGATCGGCTATTTTCAAATAGCCTAGTTATAAAATAGGGCTAAAGTGTTTAATGTGTCTTTTATAATATAATAATAATGCATATCTGCAAAGTAACTAGTAACTCAAGTTGTTCAAATAATTGTAGTGGCGTAAAAGTATGATATTTACCTCAGAGATGTAGTGGAGTAGAAGTATAATATTTGTAGTGGTAGTAGAAGTAAAAGTATTGAAAATGGGAAATACTCCAGTAAAGTCAAAATTCCTCAAAAGTGTACCGTAAGTACAGTTACTTGAGTAAATGTACTTAGTTCCACCTCTGTCCACATGGAACGTGATTGAAAGACGTGATTTAAATGGACGTTACTTGGAGAAAAGGTTCCAATAAAGGAATAGCAAGGCAGTGTCCACAGATCAGTAGAAATATGCCACACACCCACAGAGAGGTGTTGCAGCACTATATTGGCTTGTCCTCGATTTCAAAGCAGCTAGAACGCAATGTCAAATGTGCAGTCAGGAGAATTCTTTCTGGAGGCTTTTTTTCACTGCTGCTATACAGTACATTATGTATTGTACACCGTGGTGGATCTTACAAAAGATTTAACCCATTAAGACCTGAGGCTGATTCTACAAAATGTCTTCTAAATCCTAACTGTTTTTTGAAAAAACGTATGTTACTATTTCAGTGGTTCTCAATCTTTTTCATGTCAAGGACCCCCAAAATGAACATGTATTTGGCCGCGGAACCCCATCTCAAAATATGTTGTTCCAGGGACCCCCAGAAACAAAGATTTGAGTTACAAATGTTCGCTTTAAATATATATATATTGAAAGATTTGCACAGTATTTTCACGATTTCTCAAAAATAGCAGATCTACAAGCTCATAGCGCGGCACTCGGTGCCGCGCTATGAGCTTGTAGATCTGCTATTTTTTAGATCTACAAGCTCATAGCGCGGCACTCGGTGCCGCGCTATGAGCTTGTAGATCTGCTATTTTTGCATAGCCAAAAGTGTAAAATAATGCTTTTTAGATCAAATCTAAAAATCACACAGATACTTCTCCCGTTCTTAAAGGGTTAAAGGAATATAAATTGTAAATGTACATGCACATGCACATTTCAATTACATCTTGGCCACTTGGCAGCTGGCAGAATTAATTATGAAACAATATCCTGTTTATGATGACATTTATGAACGTCCCTGTAATTAGTACAAGCGTGACAGATTGTAAACACGCCGTCCTCATTTACCGTTATGTTTTGAATTAATTCACATCATTTTTGCTGCTCATACATGAAATATACATTCATTCATGACGGTTTAAATGACCATGAATAAATTAAATCAAGTACTGTACCTAAGTAAGATTTTGAGGTATTTTTTATTTTACTAGAGTATTTCCAGTTTTCAGTACTTTTACTTCTACTCCACTACATCTCAGAGGCATATATTGTACTTTTACTCCACTACAATTATTTGAAAACGTTAGTTACTTTGTACATTTTGATCATTAGTACAAAACATACATTAGCCACTTCAACCCCCTATATATTTCAGCTATTTGAAAATAGCAGATGTAGATCTGCTATTTTCAAATAGCAGATCTACAAGCTCACATTGTGAGCTTGTAGATCTGCTATTTTCAAAAGCTTTTTATTCATTCTCTACATTTGAAAACTGGGAGAACTGGTGAAATGGGACATTCTGCATAATGAGTTCTTTTACTTTCGGTACTTTAAGTATATTTTGATGGCAATACTTTAGTACTTTTACTCAAGTACATTTTCAATTATTTTTTACTTGCTTATGTAATGGAGTATTTCTAAATTGTGGTATTCATACTTTTACTTAAAATAAAACATTTTAGTACTTTTTCCACCACTGCCAAAAATGTGTGATCCATAATACTGTGAACGGGTAAATAAGGCATCGTTTCAAAACTACCAAGGGAAAAAAAAAAAGGTGGTAACGTTTCACAAACGGCAACTAAATACACACAAAAGCTTTGTTCAACAGACATGCAGAGGCTTTTGTTCTTTTTCCTCATCCTTCACACAGCATAGCAGATCATGATCATCACCCACACACACAGTGTCCTGCTGTGCTGACTCCATTTTATGGCGCTGCAAAAACCACACAAGTTTTTTAACCCATTAGGAACGGGAACGCGTCTGTGTTTCTTTGGCTATTCAAAATTAGCAGATATACAAGCTCATAGCGCGGCACCGAGTGCCGCGCTATGAGCTTGTAGATCTGCTATTTATTTTTTTTAACCTAGAAAATGTCTAGATCTTTGAATATATATATATTTTTTTTAACCCAAATCTTTGCTTCTGGGGGTCCCTGGAACAACATAATTTGAGATGGGGGTCCGCGGACAAATACATATCATTTTGGGTGGTCCTTGACATGAAGAAATTTTGAGAACCATTGATATTACAGCAACATAAGTTTTTTAATTTTTCCAAAAAAAATGTTTGGATTTGGAAGACATTTGTAGGGGTTTATTGCAAATTGCAAATCCCCCAGAAGCAAAGATTTGAGTTAAAAAAAAAATATGTGTATATTCGAAGATTTGCACACATTTTCACGATTCAAAAAAAAACAGCAGATATACAAGCTCGTAGCGCGGCACTCGCTACGAGCTTGTATATCCGCTGTTTTTGAATAGCCAAAGAAATCAAAAAATGACATGGATTCTTTCCCGGTCTTAATGGGTTAACAGGGGCCTCAGTGTTCCCCAAAGTTTTCCTCACAGACGTGAGGCACATCAGACAGCTCTTTGCCAGTGTTGTGATTTCCACAGGAACCTTGGACTGTAATGATATTCATAAATATGTCTTAAACACAAAATGGCAAAAATGTGCACATACTGTATCCTAGAATGGAAAATAACATCCACCATAATATCCCTCTGTACCTGACACTAAATATCTGCTACAACCACTCTCTTAGTGGGACTTGGTAGATGGTATATAAATATAATATACAGCTAACTTGTTTTCCGAAGTGTCAAATGTAGAAATATGAGAACAGGGTTTTGGTATCTTTGTCAGGGAGAGCCGAGTACATTATTGACCTTTAAAAAGGATCATGATCCAATATTAGGAGTGAAATGTCTCTCCACCTGAATATCTGTTATGTTTTTATTATGCATGCGGCTGGTGCCTCATGGGAGAAATGTGTCCTTTGAAGGAGGAGGTGTATCGTCAAGATTATTAATTAGGGCTAAACCCCAGCAAACCGAATACTGAAAGGGTTTGATGACTTGAGAATGTTAAACATACTCATGCTGGGATGATACATTTAATGTCTCACACACACGCACGCACGCAGGGACGTGCACAGATAGACTCTAGGTGGTGCTAGAGCACCTGCCCTTTGCCCTCTTGACCAGAAGTGCCCTTTTGAAAAAAACGGGGTTTTTTTTCAGTTTACAGCAGGGGTCTTCAACAGGGGGTCCGGGACCCCTAGGGGGTCCTCAGAGTTACCACAGGGGGTCCGCCAAATCTTTATGTGATATGATTTTTCTTTTTACCATAACCACTCGAAACCTAGCATCCCTTTTCTGAGGAGAACTTTAGCCAAAAATAGCAGATCTACAAGCCCACAACGCCTCGCACTGCGAGGCGTTGTGGGCTTGTAGATCGGCTATTTTTATAGGTATAGGTGTAGAGGGAAAAAAGAGCAGACCAAGTAAACAAACAAAAGTATAATTTACTTGAGCACCTGCCCCTCAAAATGTCTGTGCACGCCACTGCACGCACGCACGCGCACACACACACACTTTATTTGTCCATATAAACAGAAGTACAAGAATGCCTTGTACAAAGGACACAAACACTGCTAATCAGTGGTGGAAAGTAACTAAGTACACGTGTACTCAAGTACTGTACTTAAGTACAACTCTGAGGTACTTTTACTTTACTGGAGTATTTCCAATTTGCAGAAATTGACTGACCCACTTCCACCACTGCCCTGGCTGGCGCTTTGATATACGTACCACCCACGGAGCCTGTCGATTTCCCCAGACGATGTGCGTTTTACGCAGGCTGAGGTCGAGACTGCGTTGTGTACGCTAGTACCCAGTAGTAGTGCATGTGGCATGGACGGTGTTTCATATGAGCATCTCAGGGCTACGCAGTGAGACGTCTTAACATCTAATTCATATTTAATGTCTGCTTGGAGAACAGAAGTGTCAATGATTCATGGAAGGGCGCTCTCATCTATAGGATGCCCCCAAAAAAGGCAATATCCTGGACGATCCGTCAACCTGGAGAAGACATTTCCCTCTTACCCACCATCTATAAAGGTGTTTACCGGTATGAAGTGTATTTTTGCCCGAATCCTCCCGTGGCTTGTGGATGAAAACATCTTACCTACCGGTACTCCTAAGCAAACTGCTTGCAAGGCATGAATGAACATGCGATTTGTCTCAAAATAGGAATTGATGATTTTAAGCATGGGTCTAGTGAATTCTTTGCAGTTTTTCTGGACTTCTGTGATGCATTTGAAAATTTCAAAAATCTGGCCTGCCCTAAATGTAAATCCTGAGGACGCCACTGTTCTGTGTTCTCTAACATTTCAAACAAATGATTTGTTATAGAATTTGAGATGTCAGTCAAGTCAAATTAAATCAGGCCCAGGTACACTGTGTTCCCCTGTTCCTGTTTACGGTAAAAAGTTCAATATTAGATATTCAGTTATACGTTAGATTAGATTCCGTAAATGATCGTGCACTATTTAAAGCAACACCAGTCAGTGCAATATTCTGTCTAGATTCTGTAAACAAACTCACCGGCAACCACACTTGCCTTTGCATTTAGTCTGGGTCCTTAGATCTAAATATTACTTACAGACACATTTTCTTTTCCATTTCTAGAGTTCATGCGTTCAATTTACACATTTACATTCCTTACTTTGCTTTTTGCTGCACTGTTGAGAATCATTCCTGACATTCCTTTGTAAAGCAAACTTGCATGTCAACTACTGGGTGTATTTGAAAACAACATGAGTTCATGATATAGTGCTCCAAAGAGATGAATAAAAGCAGACAGTAGCATGAGACATCAGTGAAGTCAATCACACGGTACAATCTGCTACGAGTCACCTCTCAGAGAAACACACAGCAACCACTTAATTATGTACCAAGAAGAGAAGAGCGGGTAGATAGAAATATATCATAGATCCACTGAGATACACTGCGGATCTCTGGGTTTAAAGCTAAAGTTAAAAACGTTTGGACATCAATCTATCACTGACTGCCATTCTAACTGCCATTTATTTAACCCATTAAGGCCTGAGGTTCCGATTCTACAAAATGTCTTCTAAATCCTACACAGTTTTTCTGGACTTCTGTGATGCATTTGGTACTTTAGCACATAATGTCATGGTAACAGCTCTTGGGGAAATCCATCCACGCCAGGTTTATGTTGACATTGTTAAAGATGTGTATTCTGATTCATTCATACAGGATCTGTGGTAAACAGCTCACAGACCCCATCCCTCTCCACGTAGGTGTTTAGACTGGCTGACATTTCCCCTAACCCATGCAGATGATGTTCAGGATTAGAGGTGAAAGAACTCTGCGCAGTACCAAAATGTGCAGTACTCTATGAAAGGCGGAGTGGGGGAAACCGCTGGTACCACTCTAGAACAGATACAATACCTGCTTTCACAATTTGCGATAAACCCCTTAAGACCTGGAACTGTAGTCATTTTTAGATTTGAGCTAAAAAGCAATATTTTACACTTTTGGCTATTCAAAAATAGCAGATATACAAGCTCATAGCGCGGCACCGAGTGCCGCGCTACGAGCTTGTAGATCTGCTATTTTTGAAAAATCGCGAAAATGTGTGCAAATCTTTGAATATATATATATATTTAAAGCGAACATTTTTAACTCAAATCTTTGCTTCTGGGGGGTCCCTGGAACAAGATATTTTGATGGGGGTCCGCGGCCAAATACATATAATTTTGGGGGTCCTTGACATGAAAAAGATTCAGCACCACTGATATAGAAATATACGTTTTTCAGAATACTGTTGAGATTTAGGAGACATGTAGAATCGGCTTCAGGTCTCAATGGGTTAAAAGGAGTAGTTCACCTAAAAAAATACATATTTTCTATCAATTACACATCCCGTGAAGCATTGGATTCATAGAGATTTTTTAGTTTTTGTCGCATTCCTAAGTCATTAATTTGATGACCGGCGTAAAGATGCTAATGTATCCGGTAGTCTCCTTTGAGTCTCCTACCGGAGAGAGCGCCGGTCATCAAATTATTGGTCTGGGAATGCGACAAAAACAAAAAAATCTCCATGAATTCAATGCTTCATGGGGTGTATAATTGATAGAAAATAAGTCATTTTTTGCTACTCCTTTAAAGTCTATTCACGTCCTGAGACATACACTTATTTGGGTCACAAGTTTAATGTGGCAGGTGAGTGGAAAGATCAGGTTTCCAATTTCTGAGTGAGTACTACAGCAGACTCGATTTAATACATGATTCGCCCCTGCCACTTATCATGAAACTGGAGGCAGTCAGAGTAATAGCATTGGCCAAGGTACAACATCTATTCTCCAATGTACATGTTCCACGAAAGTCACTGTGATTTGACTGATAAAACTGTACACCTAGTGAGACAATGGACTGGTCTAAATAAACACACACACACACACACACACACACACACACACACACACACACACACACACACACACACACACACACACACACACACACACACACACACATCTCACAGTAAAAGTGATGGTGGTCTACTCTAGGTGTTCCCAATTTTTAATGGGCATGGGCAAATATCACTACGAGGCTCTCCCATCTGTTAAATATGTTGAACAATGATGACCAGTATGTGAGAAAGCTTGCTCAATCTTCTCTGTTCTTGGACCTCAAAAGACGTACGGTCCCCCCTGGCATGTGGCTCGGATACTATCTTCCTAGGCCAGGGGTCTTCAACAGGGGGTCCGGGACCCCTAGGGGGTCCTCAAAGTTACTACAGGGGGGCCGCCAAATCTTTCTGTGATAGGATATTTTTTTTACATTAACCACTTGACTTGAACCCTATAGAATCCCTATTCTTAGGAGAACTTTAGCCAAAAATAGCAGATCTACAAGCTCACAACGCCTCGCGCTGCGAGGTGTTGTGAGCTTGTAGATCTGCTATTTTTGGCTAAAGTTGGCTAAAGGCTAAAGAGGTATAGTTGTAGAGGGAAAAAAGAGCAGATCAAGTAAAAAAAATCTGAAACACAATTTTATACAATATAGTGGGGGTCCCTGCTTCGTCTCTCTCTCAGCTAGGGGGTCCTTGGTCTGAAAACGTTGAAGACCCCTGTGCTAGGCTTCAAGAGGAAACTTAGTGGAAAGGCTGGACAGTCGCTCCCCCCGGCTTCGGTGTGTGGTCGGACTGGCCAGACTTAAATGATCTGTGCTGCTGGGCTGAAGTTACCTTGGAGTGGGTATAGGGTCTAACACTGAGGTTGTGGCCGTCTCTGAGGATTTTATATCTGACCTCAGGTACTGTATCTCTGTCAAGAGCAACTCTGACTGTGTGTGGAACGGAACACCAACTTCCACTGACTAATGCCCGAGGTTGCCTCCTGTGGGTACAACAACAAAGGCAGCGGCAACAATGGACAATGGACAACAATGGCTGAGACTGCAAGGGAAGACTGCATGTCTCCCTGCTTACAGACCATTCTGTCTCTCACAACACCAGAGGTGGCTCCACTGATCTCGTCCAGCCCAGATTTGGCCCAAACGAGGGGTTGAATTCGTTCTCCTGCTACGCAACAAAAATGTGTAATGCCCTACCAAAAGTGGTGACGGAGTGTGTCCTTCAAAACTGCCCTAAAAGAGTACCGTACCTACAGGTGGCTGCAATTCGAAACTGGCCCCTGTAAAAGTCATAACTGATAAATAGCAGATATACAAGCTCATAGTGCGGCACCGAGTGCCGCGCTACGAGCTTGTAGATCTGTTATTTTTTTTAATTTGTGAAAATGTGTGCAACTCTTTGAATACATATTGTTTAAAGCGAACATTTTTAACTATATTCTTTGCTTCTGGGGGTCCCTGGAACAACATATTTTGAGATGGGGGTCGGCGGCCAAATACATATAATTTTGGGGGTCCTTGACATGAAAAAGTTTGAGCACCACTGATATAGAAACATACGTTTTTTCAGAAAACTATTAGGATTTAGAAGGCATTTATAGAATCGGCTTCAGCTCTTAATGGGTTAATGTCACTATGAATTGAGTACAAGAGGACCCCAATTGAAACAAGCCAGTGGTATTCTTGGGCTTTCTTAATCCTATTTAGTTGACCTTGTATCAGTTCTGAACTGTATTTTCATGTGCTTTTTGTCTGCAAACTTCTAAATATAGTATTCAATCAATATTCAATCAATCTCACTCTGTGTTAAAAAAAAAAGTTGCCATAGGTGAGCACTTTGCTGTCTTTACCTTGAAAGCGAGGTTGCAGGTTTTACCATTTAAACTTAATCTCTACATCTGGTTTCCAGGCAATCATGCTCCTGACTGTATACATCATGGTCATGAACAAATACTGAAAAAAACTATGTCCCACATCTTAAATTGGGTGCCATGTATACAGGGGACTCTGAGTAGGCATGACAGAATAGTGGACTTGATATCAAAAGATGTCTCTTCCATTTTCAGGTCCTCCATCATGCTATATAAGCGTTCTACTGTGAAGCCGAGCATGTTTAGCCTGTGTAATGGTGATTCTGTGTCCGTGGCGTACCCACTGCAGAGGCAGGGCAGGCGGTCGCCTGCCCAACTAAGATCTCGCCTACCCTAAAACACCCAAATAACCCGAAAAGGTTATTGCGTGCTTAATGTCCTCAAAGTCACGCATCCAACAAGCTGTGAACTGAGCAGATTGGAAAATCTCGCCTGCCCTAAATGTAAATCCTGGGGACGCCACTGTTCTGTGTTCTCTAACATTTCAAACAAATGATTTGTTATAGAATTTGAGATGTCAGTCAAGTCAAATTAAATCAGGCCCAGGTACATTGTGTTCCCCTGTTCCTGTTTACGGTAAAAAGTTCAATATTAGATATTCAGTTATACGTTAGATTAGATTCCGTAAATAATCGTGCACTATTTAAAGCAACGCCAGCCAGTGCAATATTCTGTCTAGATTCTGTAAACAAACTCACCGGCAACCACACTTGCCTTTGCATTTAGTCTGGGTCCTTAGATCTAAATATTACTTACCGACACATTTTCTTTTCCATTTCTAGAGTTCATGCGTTCAATTTACACATTTACAATCCTTACTTTGCTTTTTGCTGCACTGTTGAGAATCATTCCTGACATTCCTTTGTAAGCAAACTTGCTTGTCAACTACTGGGTGTATTTGAAAACAACATGAGTTCATGATATAGTGCTCCAAAGAGATGAATAAAAGCAGACAGTAGCATGAGACATCAGTGAAGTCAATCACACGGTACAATCTGCTACGAGTCACCTCTCAGAGAAACACACAGCAACCACTTAATTATGTACCAAGAAGAGAAGAGCGGGTAGATAGAAATATATCACACAGCAGATCCACTAAGATACACTGCGGATCTCTGGGTTTAAAGCTAAAGTTAAAAACGTTTGGACATCAATCTATCACTGACTGCCATTCTGACTGCCATTTATTTAACCCATTAAGGCCTGAGGTTCCGATTCTACAAAATGTCTTCTAAATCCTACACAGTTTTTCTGGGCTTCTGTGATGCATTTGGTACTTTAGCACATAATGTCATGATAACAGCTCTTGGGGAAATCCATCCACGCCAGGTTTATGTTGTTGACATTGTTAAAGATGTGTATTCTGATTCATTCATACAGGTTATCTGTGGTAAACAGCTCACAGACCCCATCCCTCTCCACGTAGGTGTTTAGACTGGCTGACATTTCCCCTAACCCAGTGGTTCTCAAACTTTTTCATCTCAAGGACCCCCAAATTGACACTTATTAGCCCGCGGACCCCCATTTGAAAAGATATGCCAGGGACGCCCATAAGAGAAGATTTTTACAGCTCTAGCAGTGATTCTCAACCGTTTTAATTTCAAGGACCTCCAGTTTGACATGCATTAGGCTAGGGACCCCCATTTAATGGCATTTCTATCTCTGGGACCCCAATTTATATTGTAAAATCAATGTTAATTTAACTCTGAGAGTGTACAAATGGAACCAAATGGACCCGTTAGGGTCCATTTGGTTCCATTTGTACACTCTCAGAGTTACAGACCCATAAGGGTCCATTTGGTTCCTATCCATCATTTAGCTAGGGACCCCCTGAAACCCCCTCAAGTACCCCTGGGGGTCCCCGGACCCCACTTTGAGAACCAATGCCCTAAACCATGCAGATGATGTTCAGGATTAGAGGTGAAAGGTGGCCTGGGAATGCGACAAAAACAAAAACATCTCCATGAATTCAATGCTTCATGGGGTGTATAACTGATAGAAAATAAGTACTTTTTTGCTACTCCTTTAAAGTCTATTCACGTCCTGAGACATACACTTATTTGGGTCACAAGTTTAATGTGGCAGGTGAGTGGAAAGATCAGGTTTCCAATTTCTGAGTGAGTACTACAGCAGACTTGATTTAATACATGCATCGCCCCTGCCACTTATCATGAAACTGGAGGCAGTCAGAGTAATAGCATTGGCCAAGGTACAACATCTATTCTCCAATGTATATGTTCCACGAAAATCACTGTGATTTGACTGATAAAACTGTACACCTAGTGAGACAATGGACACACACACAACACGCAACATTATATTTCACAGTAAAAGTGATGGTGGTCTACTCTAGGTGTTCCCAATTTTTAATGGGCATGGGCAAATATTACTACGAGCCTCTCCCATCTGTTAAATATGTTGAACAATGATGACCAGTATGTGAGAAAGCTTGCTCACTCTTCTCTGTTCTTGGACCTAAAAAGACGTACGGTCTCCCCTGGCATGTGGCTCGGATCCTAGCTTCCTAGGCCAGGGGTCTTCAACAGGGGGTCCGGGACCCCTAGGGGGTCCTCAGAGTTACTACAGGGGGGCCGCCAAATCTTTCTGTGATGGGATATTTTTTTTACATTAACCACTTGACTTGAACCCTATAGAATCCCTATTCTTAGGAGAACTTTAGCCAATAACAGCAGATCTACAAGCTCACAACGCCTTGCGCTGCGAGGTATAGTTGTAGAGGGAAAAAGAGCAGATCAAGTAAAAAAAATCACACCCAGTGTGAAGTGGGCGGTGTGTGGTCATCACAACATGACTCACTTAAAAAAAAAACATAAATATGTTTTTTTTAAGTCCATACTGCTATTCATAGGGCTGCACATGTGTCATGTGTTTCGCTAGCCAATCACAGTCCTGAATTTGCAAAGTCAGCCAATCACATTACAGCTAGTGGTGATGACACTAGCTGTAATGTGATTGGCTGATATGAAAAAAGTATCGATTTGCATTAACAAAAAAAGTATAGATTTGTATTGACTGTAGAAGGGTTAGCGTTGTAGACTGCGTTGTAGACTATTGGCCAATCACAGTGCAGGATTGGTCAGTGTCCAAACCTCACTTATAGGGGGCGGTTATACCGCCCCAAAAAAAATCTGAAACACAATTTTATACAATATAGTGGGGGTCCCTGCTTCGTCTCTCTCTCTCAGCTAGGGGGTCCTTGGTCTGAAAACGTTGAAGACCCCTGTGCTAGGCTTCAAGAGGAAACTTTAGTGGAAAGCTGGACAGTCGCTCCCCCCCCCGGCTTCGGTGTGTGGTCGGACTGGCCAGACTTAAATGATCTGTGCTGCTGGGCTGAAGTTACCTTGGAGTGGGTATGGGGTCTAACACTGAGGTTGTGGCCGTCTCTGAGGATTTTATATCTGACCTCAGGTACTGTATCTCTGTCAGAGCAACTATGACTGTGTGTGGAACGGAACACCAACTTCCACTGACTAATGCCCGAGGTAGCCTCCTGTGGGTACAACAACAAAGGAAGCGGCAACAATGGACAATGGACAACAATGGCTGAGACTGCAAGGAAAGACTGCATGTCTCGCTGCTTACAGACCATTCTGTCTCTCACAACACCAGAGGTGGCTCCACTGATCTCGTCCAGCCCAGATTTGGCACAAACGAGGGAGTTGAATTCGTTCTCCTGCTACGCAACAAAAATGTGGAATGCCCTACCTGAAGGAGTGTAGAACCCTACTCTCCTTCAAAACTGCCCAAAAGAGTACCTAGAGTAGTGGCTGCAATTCAAAACTGGCCCCCTGTGAATTGAGTACAAGAGGACCCCAATTGAAACAAGCCAGTGGTATTCTTGGGCTTTTTTTAATCCTATTTAGTTGACCATGTATCAGTTCTGAACTGTACTTTCATGTGCTTTTTGTCTGCAAACTTCTAAATATTCAATCAATATTCAATCAATCTCCCTCAGTGTTAAAAAAATCACACCTGTGTGAAGGTAGCGGCGCCTTTGATATATTTTGTCATAGATATGTGTTTCTACTAGAGAAACAATATTAAAAGGTTTCCAGTGGCACTAAATAGTGCCATTGGAAGCGAATCACCAAATGCATTCCAAGGTAAGTGGCAAAAACTGATCTGTCATAGCTGATAGAGTGGGTACCTAAAAAATAAACTTTAGGTACCCACTCTATCAGCTTCTATCTTCGTAGCTTTTTGTAGCAGATATACAAACTTCGTGCTCTATACCTTTAGGTATAGAGCGGATATTATCCCTCTATACCTGGCTTTTGCGTCAACGTTCTGATTGGTCAGGCTCGCCAAGGTTCTGATTGGTCAGGTCCGTCAACGTTCTGATTGGTCAGGTCCGTCAACGTTCTGATTGGTCACTATTCATGACATCACTATGTTACTATTCATGACATCACTATGATGAATCAGAACGTTGACGGACCTGACCAATCAGAACCTTGGCGAGCCTGACCAATCAGAACGTTGACGGACCTGACCAATCAGAACCTTGGCGAGCCTGACCAATCAGAACGTTGACGGACCTGACCAATCAGAACCTTGGCGAGCCTGACCAATCAGAACGTTGACGCAAAAGCCAGGTATAGAGGGCTAATATCCGCTCTATACCTAAAGGTATAGAGAGCGGCTAGCGCCGCTAAAAAAGTTGCCATAGGTGAGCGCTTTGCTGTCTTTACCTTGAAAGCGAGGTTGCAGGTTTTACCATTTAAACTTAATCTCTACATCTGGTTTCCAGGCAATCATGCTCCTGACTGTATACATCATGGTCATGAACAAATACTGAAAAAAACTATGTCCCACATCTTAAATGGGGTGCCATGTATACAGGGGACTCTGAGTAGGCATGACAGAATAGTGGACTTGATATCAAAAGATGTCTCTTCCATTTTCAGGTCCTCCATCATGCTATATAAGCATTCTACTGTGAAGCCGAGCATGTTTAGCCTGTGTAATGGTGATTCTGTGTCAGTGGCGTACCCACTGCAGAGGCAGGGCAGGCGGTCGCCTGCCCAACTAAGATCTCGCCTCCCCTAAAACACCCAAATAACCCGAAAAGGTTATTGCGTGCTTAATGTCCTCAAAGTCACGCATCCAACAAGCTGTGAACTGAGCAGATTGGAAAATCTCGCCTGCCCTAAATGTAAATCCTGGGGACGCCACTGTTCTGTGTTCTCTAACATTTCAAACAAATGATTTGTTATAGAATTTGAGATGTCCGTCAAGTCAAATTAAATCAGGCCAAGGTACATTGTGTTCCCCTGTCCCTGTTTACGGTAAAAAGTTCAATATTAGATATTCAGTTATACGTTCTGTACAGATTCTGTAAATAATCGTGCACTATTTAAAGCAACGCCAGTCAGTGCAATATTCTGTCTAGATTCTGTAAACAAACTCACCGGCAACCACACTTGCCTTTGCATTTAGTCTGGGTCCTTAGATCTAAATATTACTTACCGACACATTTTCTTTTCCATTTCTAGAGTTCATGCGTTCAATTTACACATTTGCATTCCTTACTTTGCTTTTTGCTGCACTGTTGAGAATCCACAGAGCAAATAACGTAGAGACATTCCTTTGTAAAGCAAACTTGCTTGTCAACTACTGGGTGTATTTGAAAACATGAGTTCATGATAAAGTGCTCCAAAGAGATGAATAAAACCAGACAGTAGCATGAGACATCAGTGAAGTCAATCACCGTACAATCTGCTGCGAGTCACCTCTCAGAGAAACACACTGCAACCACTTAATTATGTACCAAGAAGAGAAGAACGGGTAGATAGAAATATATCATAGATCCACTAAGATACACTGCGGATCTCTGGGTTTAAAGCTGAAGTTAAAAACGTTTGGACATCAATCTATCACTGACTGCCATTCTGACTGCCATTTATTTAATTGCAGCAAATTGCTGCATCAAAACGATTATGTTCCTCGAGCAATCAGATTGTGTTCTGTGGCAAACCACCTAAGTGTTGTGGAGTATTGAACCTTCCAGCACATTGCATTGATTTTCTGAACGCTGGCGGTCGGGCTCCATGGATGATGTGACAGTTAGGGAGGAGACTCTCTCCCTTCCTAAAAACTAATAATGTTGCTCAAACTAAAAACAAATACAGATGAAAATCTGTCATTGCTCTGAAGCATAAAACTAGCTACAATATGTATATAGGCACATATTCAAAAATCCCTCATGGTAAAAGAAAAATATACATAGTATATATACGGCACTTTTCCCTGCAATAGCTCTAGGTAATTAAATCAAATAATAATGCATTATGCAAGTAATAAGCTTGTGCAATTAAGACGCGTTGGTTGGCTGGCCTTGGTCTTGTGTGAGTATCAACCCGACAACTCTAATCAGATGTTGAATCACGGCTACGATGCTGTATAGCAACAGGAGGCGTCCTAGAGGAGCAGGTTTGCTGTCTATTTTCGGTTGCTTTCTGTTTTTTTCCTTTTTTTTATTGTTTAACCCAATTACATTGTCGAATGCACTGACTGTGTACTGGTCAGGTGTTACGCCTCCTTTTGAAAAGTGGGTCACCGACGTGCAGTCTTTCAGATGTGGAAATGCATTGTGCTCAAAACAAGAGGCTTGCTATTTTGTACACCGCCGATACAATGACAAAAATTAGCGAGAGTCAGTGGTGACACACATACAGTAAGAAGAAGCATTCGCTTATATGGAGTCATGAGAATATATAAAGAGCCTGCTTTTTCCCTGACATCACAGGCTCTTTAACCTAGTGATCGGATGTTCTTCCTCTTGACCTTGGGGGACTGCCGATTTTCATCTGCCAAATAATCCTGGAGCAAAATACACAAAGTCAATGCATGGGCTGGTACCTTTCATATCTAAAAATAAACCCCCTATATAAGATAACCTTTATAACAGAGCACCCCTCAAGCTCGGCTGCACAAAGTAAAGGCATCCCTTCCTAACTAATAAACGAACAGAGCGCCGCGCCACCTGAGACCCTATTGTCTGAGAATCAGCGTATGAAATTCAATTCGGGGGAGTTTTTCACCACAAAGGAATGGGGGTAATCAGCAAGCGATGCTCCCCCTGTATGAAAAGCCCAGGCTGTGCGCAAGGTGTGCACACACAAGCTTTGTTAACCCATTAAGACCGGATAAGCATTTTAGATTTGAACCACTTTAACCATTATCTTACATACTTTGTCTATTCAAAAGTAGCAGATATACAAGCTCATAGCGTGGCACAGAGTGCCACGAAAATCTTTGCAATTCTTTGAATATATATATTTTTCAAAGCGAACATTTGTAACTCAATTTGCTTCTGGGGGATTCTACAAATGTCTTATAAATCCTAACAGTTTACTATAATCAGTGTTTCTCAAACTTTTTCATGTCAAGGACCACCCAAAATAATATGTATTTGGCCGCAGACCCCCACATCTCAAAATATGTTGTTCCAGTGTTTTTCCAGGGACCCCCTCCAGAAGCAAAGATTTGAAAAATGTTCGCTTTAAAAAAATACATAAATTCAAAGATTTGCACACACGTTCACGATTTCCCCCAAAAATAGCAGATCTACAAGCTTGTAGCGCTGCAATGAGCTTGTATATCTGCTATTTTTGAATAGCCAAAAAAAAAAAATCTCAAAATGACACAGACATGCAGTTCCCGGATTCAATGGGTTAAGAAGTTCACCCATGAGCTGCTCTGTTTTACTGCACCGATGCGCCTCTTTCCCTCAACATCTTACCCCCGAGCCATCAACCGGAGAGAGAGAGAGAGCGAGAGAGAGGCACTTTGGAAGCCACTGAAGTAGGGCAGATGACAGTTTTTCTCTGTGTGTCCCCTTTGTCAGCTCTACCGTGCAATATTATAATCAGCCGCACTGCTGTTTCTTCCGCTGGATATGGATCATAGGATCATGCAAATGTAGTTCATCACTCTGTTTTTTTTTTTAATGGCACCAGACCCCTAATTCACCGCTCCCACGAGGCATACATTTTGTTAATTTAATCTCATATCATCATAATTTAAATATTAGCAGGAGGGGTAAGGCTGTCTGTGTAATTAAATGATGCATTAACTCAAGTTACAGAGCACTAAGTGTCCATGTTTGTGTGTGTGAGTGTGAGTGTGTGTACGTGTGTAAGTGCATGTGCATGTGTCTTCTTAAAGACTACAGTACTTGCCGGATCGTCATGGAATAGGCTCTATGCACAGCAGCCATATTGGGAATGAATTGGGCCCCTTCCTTACTTCCTTCACAGGTGTTACCAATGATACTAATTAAGGCTCTGTTCCATTTAGTGTGGCATAGTGGTTGTCTTATTTTCAAGGACCCCCATATCTCTGACAGTGTACAGAGTGTACAAATACATTTGTACACTCTCAGAGTTACACACCCACCATAAGGGGCCATTTGGGAACCAAAATGGAGTGTTTCTAGTGAGCCAACATGCACGATATCAGCACCCTGACCAGAATGGAACAGAGCCTTAATTAGTATCATTGGTAACACCTGTGAAGGAAGTAAGAAGAGGTCCAATTTCTTTCCATTATGGCTGCTGTGCATAGAGCCTAGTTGCTGTGCCCAGAGAATGAACTCTATTGATATCGGTGACCCATGGTCTTTTTCTCTTGCACCACCCTTAGGCCAAAACCTCCACTTTGCATACAAGATAGCTACCGCATCCATCTCAAAAATCTAATCGCTGGCTTGCAGGTCTAACTCTATGGACTTTGGTGAACCTGATGGCCTTTCCTCTAGCAGTGCCTTCTTCAGTGAATATAAATCTTATATGGCCTCCCTGTGCCAGTAATAATAATTGTACATTTAGATGTTGCGATTGTAAAGGTCCCGGATCTCTTCTACATACATTTGTTCACTTTACGCCCTTTTAGGCCACCACTGCAGCCACTTGGGGTTAGAGTTATTTATTTTACGTTATTGTTATGATAAAGATTGTATTTTTTTGTATCTGATGTAAATGATGTGTATTCTGTGTTATTTATGTCATATTCAGTATTTGTCGATTTGTGTAAGCCGGGGACCACAGTAGAAATAAGTCGATGACTCTCTGTTGGCTGAAAGCAAGTGAAGCAAATAAATCAAACGGTTATACTGTATATAAATATATGTACACAATAAAGAGCCCTCTCTCCCTCTGCACCGCCACATCCCCCCCACCACCCCTCCCTCCACACCCACCACAGACCAGACCCGCCACAGACCAGACCCACCACAGACCAGACCCACCACAGACCAGACCCACCACAGACCAGACCCACCACAGACACAGACCCACCACAGACCAGATCCACCACAAACAGACACCGCCCGCCACAGCAATGAACACAGGCTGAATCCTTGAACCGTATTTTTTCTGTGCCCTCTGCCTAAACATTTAAAGAAGTCTTGACTTTCATGAATTTCGTTTTGCAGAACAATAAGGTGTACACCGGGGGTCTTCAACAGGGGGTTCGGGACCCCTAGGGGGTCCTCAGAGTTACTAAAGGGGGGCCACCAAATCTTTGAGTGATAGGATTTATTTTTTACATTAACCACTTCAACCTTAGAATCCCTATTCTGAGGGGAAATAGCCGAAAATAGCAGATCTAGGCGTTGTGAGCTTGTAGATCGGCTATTTTCGGCAAAGAGGTTTGGTGTAGAAGGAAAAAAGAGCAGATGAAGTACAGAGCCAACGATTGAAGTATTGACTTGAGAGTTTAAGTGAAATAAAGAAAAAACATTAGTTCACACAACACTGTTGAAATCTATGAAAAGGTTTGATCTGCAACACACTTTTATACAATATGTAGAGGGGGTCCCTGCTTCATCTCTCTCTCAGCTAGGGGGTCCTTGGCCTGAAAAGGTTGAAGACCCCTGGTGTACACATTAAAGTGATTATCCATAGTACTATTAATAATGGCAGAATTAAAGCAGTACAGTACAGTAGTTATAACAGTGGATTTTTCAACAATGGTTGTAAAGTTGTACAATAGTTGTAAATAATGAATATTGCCCCAATGGCAAATTTATTTACTACTGAACTGCACCATACAGGACAGTGGTTCTAAAACTTTTTCATGTCAAGGACCCCCAAATTGACACGTAAATAGCCTGCGGACCCCCATTTGAAAAGATATGCCAGAGACCAGACCACCCATAAGATTTTTACGCCTCTAGCAGTGATTCTCAACCATTTTAATTTCAAGGACCCCCCAGTTTGATGCATTAGGGCTACAGACCCCCCATTTAATGGCATTTCTATCTCTGGGACCCCAATTTATATGGTAAAATCAATGTTAATGTACTCTGACAGTATATACTCGAGTTACAGACCCATAACGGTCCATTCGGTTCCTAACTATCTATCATTTGGCTGGGGACCCCCTGGAACTCCCTCAGGGACCCCTGGGGGTCCCCGGACCCCACTTTGAGAACCAACGACATAGGAGACATTTGCAACACCTCAACCAGACGCCTGACTCAACAGACAGCCATGATATGAATTCAACCGCATAATCCACCTAAGACACACATGCATACATACCACAGGCCTTCTACATACAACAACTGGAGATAAGCCTACCTCTATATATATATATATATATATATTTATTTGTTTTACTTTTATTGAGCTGTTGCACTGTGCAAAAATCTCTGGAGACAGATTGCTGTGTCAGTGAGGCATCCCTGGTCTGGATGAATATTCCACACTGTCAGGGAGTTCTTGTCACTTTGCCCAGGGACCAATCAGAGCGGTTTACAGGTGACAGTGACAGGGTGCAGCAGGCTAACGCACAGAGATTGTGTTTGTGTGGTGCAGAGCAGAGCGGGTGTGACTCTCCAGGCTTATCATGAGCCTGTGTTATGCTCCTTATTCCATTAAGACCGGGGAAAGAATCTGTGTGTCATCTTTAGATTTCTCTTTTGGCTTTTCAAAAATAGCAGATATACAAGCTCGTAGTGCGGCACCGAGTGCCGCACTACGAGCTTGTAGATCTGCTATTTTTTTTAAAAATTGTGTAAATCTTTGTGCTGAATATATATATATTTTTTAAAGCAAACGTTTGTAACTCAAATCTTTGCTTCTGGGGGATTCTACAAATGTCTTCTAAATTCTACAGTTTTTTGAAAAACGTATGTTTCTATGTCAGTGGTTCTCAAACTCTTTCATGTCAAGGACCCCCAAAATGATATGAATTTGGCCGCGGACCCCCATCTAAATATATTTAGTTCCAGGGACCCCCAGAAGCAAAGATTTGAGCTATGAGCTTGTAGCAGATCTACAAGCTCATAGCGCGGCACTCGGGCGCCGCGCTATGAGCTTGTAGATCTTCTATTTTTGAATAGCCAAAGTATAAAATATGGATAAAGTGGTTACAGAGATGCGTTCCCGGTCTTTATGGGTTATTTACCAATGTACCCCATCCACAGATATCTCTCCTAATTAGGTCTCCCTGGGTGAAGAGCAGGCAGCTGGGCCGTTTGCTCATGAAAGAACTAAATGATGTCCTATTGTGCGAAATGCCAGAATCTCAACATGTGCACGCACACATGTGTGAAACTGGGCACACACACACACACACACACACACACACACACACACACACACACACACACACACACAGGTGATGTGGTTAATGAACACGAACATTTCTTTCGTGGCTAATTGTGAGGAAGATGGAACACTGCAGCTAATAACATGACTGCGGGGCCAACGTTTGTGTGTTTTAATTGGAGGGCTCTTGTCTGTTAGAGCTATCACTCCATCTAGTGGTGGCTGTAACTTTTATGGGGGGGAACAAATGGGGGCACTCACTGCATTGCACACACACACACACACACACACACACACACTGCACCAACATGGCTATAAGTGTTGTTCCCTGTTGCTTGTGCTGCACATTTCCTATCCTTTTTTTTTTTTTCATCCCACGCTTTAGCAACCCTATTTTTTCAACCCAGTGCTAATTGTCTAAGTAATCCTGGGCGCTACACTCCCTCTGCCAGCCTAGGGAGAAGAGCCCAGAGCCGAGCTCATGCCTCCTTCAATGCATGACGCGGCGGCGGAGAGGACACGCCCCCAGCATCCCCGCCGGCGGGAATCGAACCCAGGACCTTCTAGCTGTGTGAGGCGACTGCGGCACAGTGGCCCACATTTCCTATTCATGACATGAATGATGCAACATCACAAATACGTTCAAGTTTAGAGCCTAGGGCTGTCACGTCGACAACATTTAGGTTGGCGGTTAATTGTCGTACGAATAATTTTTCGATTACCGATTTAATCGTGTTTTGACGTTGAACATTGGAACATATGAATACAAATAAAATAAAAAACTTTTTGGCTTCTAGGCTTCGTGATCAAGGCAGATATGACAAATAACATATATAATTGAATTACTTTTATACAAACAAAAAAAATACATGAATAGTGGAATTGGGCGAGTTGAAATAGCAGATCTACAAGCTCAAAACGTGTCGCGAAGCGACACGTTTTGAGCCTGTAGATCGGCTATTTCCACTATTTTTGAAAATGTTTGAAAAATGATATGAACCTTTTTAACATGGTAATGATCATGACGAAATGACGATTATGAGGATTATGCAAAAAATAATTACTATTATCTCAAATAATTGCGAATAGACTATTATGTAATAATTTGTGACAGGCCTACTAGAGCCACTTTCTGCTCTCTAATCAGGCTACAGTCAGTCAACTCCATGGCCAAATGATCCATTCAGCACTTTGTCCAAAATGCTTACGTCATGCGCGTCACACACACACCGATAGTGGCAGATAGCGCACAACGTGAGCTTGTAGATCAGCAACGCATAAGTCGGCCCATCAAATGAATTTATGCAGGACGCCGTGAACGTCTGTCTGAACAGGAAATTGATCTCCACCTTTGTATGTGTTGATAAGCTTTCATTGGCCTGACTAGCCACAATATGTGAAAATCAATGGAGCCCTGAAAAGCCCAATAGACTTGTAGCATCCAAGGCCGTTTATCCTGCTCGCGATCTTTAAACAGAAGAGAGACAGAAGAACGTGCTCTCCAGCACAACGGCAAATTAAGAGACGCTACTCAGCGGACATCTGAAATATACAACTGAGCCTTTAACAAAGTGGGGTTTTATGAGTGTGAAAGTCTGGGCTACACAAATCAGACTTTTAAAGGACCACTTCCACCATTTTCAGCCTATCTTCATGTAATTGATCCATATTGTCTTGTTTGTCTACTCAGTCTGTGTCTGAGAGGAGGGCTGTAAAGGGCCCCGGTTTTAGACTGCAGACAAATCCATTCAAATCCGATTTATTTCTCAAATCCGATCTTTTGGCCAGACTGTTCACACACTGCATTTGCAAAGTGACCAGACTGGATCTGTCACAGATCTGTGTGTTCAGACTGATTTAACCCATTAAGACCTGGAACTGTGTCATTTTTAGATTTGAGCTAAAAAGCATTATTTTACACTTTGGGCGATTCAAAAATAGCAGATATACAAGTGAAAGAAGACTGAACTATCGCCAAAAAGCTTGTAGGTCTGCTATTTTTGAATAGCCAACGTATAATGGTGGAAAATGTACTGACATTTTTAAGTAAACGTATCAATACCACAATCTAGAAATACTGTTACAAGTAAAAGTTTGGTATTTAAAATGTATTGAGTAAAAGTACAAAAGTATTGGCATCAAAATATACTTAAAGTAACAAAAGGAAAAGTACTCATTATGCAGAATGTCCCATTTCAACAAGTTCAATATGTATACAAATCTTTTGAAAATAGCAGATCTACAAGCTCACAATGCGATGCATTGTGAGCTTGTACATCAGCTATTTTCTAATAGGCTAATACATATAAGGCTTAAGTGGTTAATGCATGTTTTGAAATAATAATCAAAATCTACAAAGTAACTAGTAAGTTTTCAAATAATTGTAGTGAAGTAAAAGTACAATATTTGCCTCTGAGACGTAGTGGAGTAGAAGTAAAAGTATTGAAAATACTCCAGTAAAGTAAAAAATACCTCAAAATTGTACTTAAACAGTACTTGAGCACATAGTTACATAGTACTTAGTTACTTTCCACCACTGGTTCTTCTGAGCTTAATATTGTTTTATTTTGGACGAAGAAGCACCAGACCTAAATTATCTCGCACGGCCAGGCGGGGGCGCCACATAGCCTAATACCTACCATTATCAAACTGCACCTGCGCAATACAAGCAACAACACTGGCAACACTGTATTTGAACACATTAACAGTGGTGGAAAAAGTACTCCAATGTTTTACTTCAGTAAAAGTATCAATAGCCTACTGCAATGTGGAAATACTAAAAAAATACTTTAAAAATGACTAAAAGTAAAAGTACAAAAGTATTGGTGGTATCAAAATGTACCAAAAGTAGAAAGTACTCATTATGCAGAATGTCCCATTTCACAATATAAAATGTATAAAATAGCAGATCTACAAGCTCACAATGCGTCACATCGAGACGCATTGTGAGCTTGTAGATCTGCTATTTTCAAATGGCCAAAATAGGCTGACTGAAGTGGTTAATGTATGTTTTGTAATAATGATAAAAATCTACAAAGTAATTAGTAACTTAGCCATGGTTCACAACATGACGCTTGAATACAGTCATGTTTCAGTGCTACTAGTAACTAAAGTTTTCAAATAAATGTAGTGGAGTAAAAGTACAATATTTGCCTCTGAGATGTAGTGGAGTAGGAGTAAAAGTAGTTGGAAATAATCCAGTAAAGTAAAAATACCTCAAAATTGTCCTCAAGTACAGTACTAGTAAATGTACCTGGTTACTTTTTACACCACTAATCAAACTCCACCTGCGAGTAGCAACACTGTAGCCACACAGCATCTGAACACATTAAGCATGACGTCATTCAAACAATGAATCAAAGAAATAATCCCTACCTTATACAACTTTTGGAGTGCACCTGCTGTAGTGTCGACCATTTCGGGTGGTATAGGCCTATTATAGTCTTTCTGTAGGTATCTTGTTGATTATCAGTGCCACTTGTGTTTAGTTTTTAATGAACAAGTTGTTTTGTTGGGTCTTATCGCCAGTAGTTGCTGACAGCATTGAGTACCGAAAAGTAAACAAACCGATTTGGCGGGCGGAAGTTGTCCAGGCTCGAGACGAGGATGTGCGCCCCTCCCCCCAAGGCTGATATTAATTGGCATTAATGTTGTATTAATATAGGCTATAGCCGAATGTTTAAATAAACTTTTATGATGGAGAAACACAAACTGCTAAAATAAATAAGCAAACCACTTACTGTTATATTTTCATTAATTAAAAGTTAAACAAATACATAATAAATACACTAACTGCCCTCACCCCCACAAAATAAACTTTTATAATGGCAAAGCACAAACTGGTCAAAATAAATAAATAAACCACTTACCGTTATATATTATTTCTAATTAAAAGTAAAATAAGTAAATACATAACTGTCCTGACCGCTCACCCCCACAAAATAAACTTTTATAATGGCAAAACACAAACTGGTAAAATAAATAAACAAACCACTTATTGTTAAATTATTTCTAATTAAAAGTAAAGAATAAATAATTACAGTAACTGCCCTCACCCCCACAAAATCACTGCATGGGCAAACAACACAACTAAGACAGCTATTTACATAAACACACATCTAGCCTATAAACTATTGTTATTTCAATCAATCATTGCTTTTACGAGTTTTAAGAGTATAATCTAAAATCCATGCATGTTTGCGGCACTGCACTTCAATTAAAAGCTGCAAATAATCCTTTCCTTTGTAGCTACAGTATATAGGCTACAGTAGGCTTTGTAAAGCAAATCGAGCATGTTCCCGTATTTATAGAAACAGTGCTTCAAAGGCCTAGGGAGAGAATTAAGCAAATACTATATGTCTACAACATAGACAAGACAAGACATTGACATTTAGTTAATTTTATTTTTAAACTGATGTCAGAAATACTTCTGAACAATAAGCTACCTTCCAATTTAAAAACAAAAGAAATATCCACAGTGAATATAGCAGTAACTTGTAGAGTCCCAAAGCATTAGAAAATTGTTCACGTTGTAGTAAAGTCACTATTTAACATTTGACACTATTTAGCAAGAGAGATGAAAAGTATTTATGTTCAGCAATTAAGAGACAGCAATTAAATACAGCTAATTAAGAAGCTTTAGACTTGGAATGAATATCAAGGTACCCTCGAGGTAGATTTTGAACTAACAATCAATATCATTATCATTTCATTGGTGGAGTACCTTTTTTCTTGTTCAACCTCAACAATGCATTACATTAAAGGCACACTAAGAAAGGCGACATCAAGAACAAGTAAGCAATAGAGAAAATCTTTCACAAACTTTTCAAATAGGCAAACAGTGAAACAGTTCTTCCATACACCAGACACAGTCTTTTAAGGCATGTAACACTAAACAAACAGTAATGGGTTTTTGGTTGTACATAAGGACCAATCAATATCGATCATCCAGTTAATTCCAGGGTACATTCTAATCTAGAACCTGTTGTACTTCCATTTAAAAAAAATACATAGCTTTAATAAAGTGCTCAGCAGTAGATTGTGGTTGCTCAATACTGAAATGAAAAAAGTAAGTTCTTCAGTCGAATAACAAAAGTCCTAAAACTACTTTCAGAGTACCGTTTTATAGAATTAGAGACACCAACAACAGAGAAACACCAGAAAACATGGAAAGATGGAAATAAAAATATTGCCAATGTCAGTGTTTGGTGTTCTACAGTTGTTTCAGAATCTAGTTTATATTCAATTGTACAAAAAAAGTCATTTGGAGACACTGTTTCCAAGTTTTCAGCAAATAATGTCCTTTTTGAGTCTCTGCTCAAACTCTTCTTTGATTCCTTTGAAGGGTTGCCTTGACAATATGCCATACATGCAGTAGCACAGTAGTGTAAGTCACAGACTTATTTCAGTACAAGGTTTCTTCAACAAGTCCATCTGAAAGAGAAAGTAGAAAAAAGTTAGTCAGTAACTTACATGTGTGTCTTACAGACATCTGTAACTAACAAGTTTAAACTTGTGTGTTAATAAATAACACTTTGTGGGAGCAGAAAGATCAGTGTGTGGATCATTATTTCTTGTCTAATATAAAAATCAACAATGATTCAGTAGCTGCATTGTACTGTATATTACCTTGCTGGAGGCTCCGACGTCCATAGTGGTTGAGTTGATACAACCCAGTGTTTTGGTCACGGCTTCCCAGCTGCAAAATGAAGGGAGCCATGGCAATGTTGGCCGGGATAAACTCCTCTCCATTAATTGGGTTCACCGAGGTGGAGGAGAGCCGCCCAGAGGGTCCCTGGCCTACATGCTGGGTCAGGTTCTGTCCGGACACCGAGCCCTGCTGCAGATAGCTGCTGGAGACAACCCCAGGACAGGGCACGTCACTTTTCCCTGTGACCACATCCAGCTCCTTCAGGATCCTGTCAAACACGCCGTCGTCCAGGACCAACTCAGGCTTCAGGTAGGGGACTGTGGAGAGAGCGAGAGGGCGCTCGGGCCAGTCACAGGCGGAGGGCCGGTTTTCCGCGGCCGGCCGTGGCGTGCGATGAACCGGGCTCAGGGCGCGGTACCGGTCAAAGCTACTGGCCAAGGAGGAGATCTGTTGGGCCAGAATACTGATCTCCACCTGCTCCAAGTCATCAAATTCGAAAGACCCCTGTGACGTGGGCGAGGGGTTGGGAGTGAGAAGGCCAGAGGGTAGAGGGAACGCGTCATGGGGAAGGTTATGAGGCTGGAAAAAGCTGCCCTCTTGTGGCCGAACGAGGTGGCTGAACTCCTCTGGATGCAGGGCACAGTCGACCGGGCCGTCACAGGCGTCTGACCCGGTCAGAGAGTCCGGAACTACTCGAGCATTGGCCGCACAGGCATGGAAATTAAAGGTGGGAGACGGGCAGGAACCCGGAGAGTGGGCACGGGTCACGTGGACAGCCTCGTGGTTGAAAGATCGTTCCGCAGCTGCTCGGAGGGACTCGGAGGGTGACGGATGAGGGGGGCATCCAGCCTCAGGTTGGGGGTAGTAGGACAGAGAGTCCTCTGGGGATGACGGCACCTGGTCCGCGTAGCTAAAGCCATCCATCAGAAAGTTGGAGCCAGACTCCTCATTGTGCAGAGGAGAGCTGGAGGATGCTGGACTGTAGGGAGGGGTGAAGAGAGCAGGATTGTGACCCACGGTTCCGTCATCTTCAGAGGAGGTATATGACACATAGTACATGTCGCTGTCCGACAGCCTCTTAATCTTGGCACCTGGTTCCTCGTCATGGCTGCTGGAGGTCCTCTGCCTTTTCGAACCCTTGGCGAGCTCGGAGCCCTCTGCTGGGGCCACGTGTTGAACCGGAGAGGGACTGCTGTGTGCCTGAGATGCTGGCGTGAAAGCGTTGCTGTCGATTTTCCGTGTGAGGAATCTGGCCTCCGTTTCACTGCAAAATGGTTAAAAGAGTTGTTTGTAAGTAACTGTATTCATAGTTTTATACGACAATATTATCAGTCATATTATCAGCTGGAATTGGTGAAAGTGGTTTGTCGTACCTGATGGTGAAGTTGGCGCAACTGATTCTTTGGCTGTCAGACACCTTGGTGGCCTGAATGTAGACCCAGATCCATGAGAGGTCCTTGTGTTGGAGTCTCAACACCATCTCTACCTGTGAGCCTTCATCTGCCTGTACTGAGATCAACGACAAAACATTCATGGTTACTATCATGCACATTCTCGATAACTAGATCTCACTATATTCACTAAAAGGCAAATGTATCTCATCCCAAACTGCTCTGAATGAATGCCAGATTTACATAATACAGTGGAAGTACAATTGTCATTTTGTATTTTTTCTAAATAATATGTCAGCTATATCAATATATCATCATTTAGAAAGTGTGTGGTAAATAAATGTTAAAAAAACATTACAATATTTACATTCCCCCAAACATTTTCTTAATCTAATCAATTGGCATTGCATAATGTTTTTAACAACATAATGTTACATCATCAAACCTATACAAGATCTATAGGCCTACTTACTCAAACTTTTATGAGAGCTTGCACTTAAGGAGAGGTCCTCAGGGTGCAGAAGGCTGTACCATGATCGGCCAGACATTTCTTCAACCGAATAGCCCAGCAGACAGAAAACACTGGGGAAAATAAAGAGGTATTAACATCTAAAATAGAAACAGGGGATCTCAGTAAACATTGAACAAACAAAAACATAGATTACATGCAATCAGAATGGTGCCTGTCCTCTACCTGTCTGATATCTGTGTGAAGGTCATATCTGGATTGTGAACACTGTCGAAGCTGTGAGAGGAGTCGGTACGCTGCAGACGGTTGACGGTGGGCATACAGAGGGCGACAAACAGGGATTCATCAGTGAGATGGGCTGCTGAGGACGCTGAAGGATGGAAGCTCCCTCGGACCAGCATGGAACAGCCTGAACAGCCATGTTGGAGCTTGAAGGCCTTTGACGTGTGCATACAGCATACAAAGCTCCTCTCTGGAAAGGCAAATCGTGACCAGGATTAGTTCAGGCAATGTTAGCTGTTTTTGGCCTGTAAATTAAGGTTGTCATTACTGATGTTACTGGAACATTACAAGCTAGTCAGTATTTACCTGTTGACGCATTGGTGCCAAACTCAAAGTTTGATTTAACAGTATCAATGTCAGACTGCTCCACCATGTCATATATAGAGTCTCCCTGCAATACATCCACCTGGAAGGAAGAGGATTCCACATTAGCCACCAAGAACAATTAAATGAGAAGCAACTGGTGGGAATGTGCGTGCAAATTTTCACAGAAATCGCACGCTGCGTTCGTGATTTGAGGCATTTTGTTTCGGAGCACTCCTGCAAAGCCAATCATAGCCAATCAGGATGTAATATGAAAAATCTGAAAGACCTGTTTGGTTTAATGACTATAGAGATACTGTTTACCGATTTGCGTGATGTTTGGACAAAATCTGTAAAAAAAAAAGCGTTTTGCAAAAAACGGCCTCCTGGTGGCGCTATAACAGGCCCTTGTGAAACGGGCCTGCAGGCATCCAGGGAGTGTGTGTGCACAGTTTTGCTTCGATCAAGCCAACGGTGCCGGAGATTAGCTGTTCACAGACGACATACTGTACACGGACGGACAGGGTGCAAAACATACTCTCTCCCCATGCCTTCGGCCTGGCGGAGACAATAACTGAACTAAAAGAAGCCCAAAATAGGATCCAAATGAGCGGTAATGAAAAGGAAGCCAATGAAAATGTATAATCAGGGCTGAACTGATATAGCCTTCTCACCATGGACAGACCCAGATAATCAGCCACATTTTCCGACACATAGACCAACTTCCCCCGGGCGGTGGTGACCAGGATAAAGCCGTGCAGGGCTTGCAGAAAGGCCTGGTATGGGAGAGAGCAGTCAGATGGCTGGCCGTCTGGAAATCCTAGGGGAGGAAAAGAACCAGCCTGGATTTAGCATACTGTACGTCACCCACACATCTCCACAGGAGGCCCCATCCCCTGGCTTTGGTGCATTCCCTACTAGGTGACATAATACCATCTGGTTCAAAAGTGGTACAGAGTGGTATTACCGCAAGTGGTACTGCTGCCCAAAGCTCATAAGCGCACTATCTCTCCCGGCCAAGCGGGCTTACACTGTCTTATCTCAGCAGTAGAAATGTGGTCTATTATGTGGGTTTGAATCCCGGGGTGGGAAATAGAAATGATGGATTGCAGCTTTAACCACTTAAACTCTCGTGCCTGTTGGGCAGAAACGTTAAATTTCCGCATTTTAACTTTTTATGTTTTTTTGGGGGGGGTAAATGAATGTCATACTTCATCATACAAGAGTAACCAGTAATGAAAATGGCAGATCTACAAGCTCACAACGCATCACAATGTGATGCTTTGTGAGCTTGTAGATTGGCTATTTTCACTATCTTAAAATAAGATTACAAAATTAAATAATACCAAAAAATGAATAATTTTGGACATGCAAAGTTTCCACCCTACAACAACTACAGGGTCCTTCAGCCAGGGGTCTATAATACTTACCCCCCTTTAAACCAAACCTCTGCCGAATAATAGCCAAACTACAAGCTCTGAGTTTGTAGATCTAGTATTTTTGCCAAATATTCAGCTATTTTCACCTAATTCGCCTGAAATGCCCAGTATAGGGATGGTATGGATTGAAGTGGTTCAACTAAAACTTGACTGAAACTCCTTTTTAAATCCCTATACTTGAATTCAATTAAAACACCTAAAAAAATGTAATAATAGTAATAACAACAACAACAACAACAACAAGAACTACAACAACAACACAAATGTGTGTAGAAAATGTGGTTAAGTTTGAAGACTCACCCTGGAAGAGGACAGTCTTCCTGATGTAGGCGCAGATGGCAGCCATGGAGTGCAGGTAGGAGAGGCGTTCTTGCTCCTCCTGGTTGATGCCGGGCAGGAGAGCACGCATGCTCCTGATCTCGCTGTTGATGTGGTCCCGCCGAGCTTTGGACGCCCCTTTGGTGGACCTGTGTGAGACCATGGTTCAGTCAGTGTCAGGTCAGGGCTGGATGGATGAGCCAGGAAACTAACAATGAAGACCAGGGAGCAGGGAAGTTCCAAACTTCTCTCTCTCTCTCTCTACTGCATCTCACAAAATCTAACTGACTAACATTATTTGCCACGTAGCAAGCCTGCACTGAGGAATGGCATTCAAATTTAATTAATTAACAAATATTTTTTTCCTCAAACAACACTAAACCTAAGCCATCTGTTGTGACAGCACTCCTTTTTTTTAAGTGATGGAGTCTCTTCCACAGAAGCTGCACTGGACTTTGAATATCAAAGGTTGGGTTCCTATGGTAACTGTCTGCAGCCAGAGATGAGGGCTCTTAGAGCTGTGTGTATGTGTGTGTGTCTCTGTGATCAGTGTCTGTCTGGGCCCTTCCACAGAGAACCTGTGGCTTTTATAGCCGCAAGTGCTTCAGCGTGGGCGTCCAGCAACACACGGGGAGGCTGGGCTTACAGCCTGCTCCTCCGCTGCCATATAAAGTGTCCTCTTGGAGCCTCTCACGCCCAACGTCAGAGAGAAGCACAGACACAAAACGTGCCACAAAAGGAGAGATGATGATCAATCAGAGGCTAATTTATTTATACCTGCGACGTCGCGTTTTTTTCTGTTGAAAACGGTCGTAGCGTAGCCTACGATTTGGGCTTTTTATAAACAAGCACTTTGGAGATGTTTTTGCAGCCTGTTTCTGTGGATAATTTATCCTGATTGAGTTAGTGGGTAAATACACTGACGTTGTTGATGCACTTGAGTTCACACATCGTTACTTATAGCCTCATAGCGTTATTGCCTTTTTGCCAAATTGACATTTCTGCCTCAGGCAAGAAATAATGATTTTTGAATGTAACAAGCATTCTGATGAGGCTGAGAACATTGCCAATAAGCATGAATCAGCAGCACAGCAGTGTTAGGAGAGTAGAGTTAAGCAGATATAAATAAAGGCAGATAAACATGACTTAGGAAAAAATAGTTTTTTTCCCTCAAGTCACCTGGATGACTTCAGCAGAAAGTGATGTTTTATTATTTAAAGAGATTTAAAGAATTATGCTATGAGGCTATCGACGTCATCCATTTAGCCTAAAACAGTAAATTGGTAAAATTGTTGTAGCCAAATAGCGGCACCAACTTTGATTTAGGGCTTCGATCGCGTCGGTTAGTGCAGTGGTTTTCAACCAGTGGTCCGGGGACCACCAGTGGTCCTTGAGATGAGGGGGTTCTAGGTGGTCCCCAGCTAAATAATGGAGAGTTGGTAACCAAATGGACCCTTATTAGATCTTTAACTCTTGAGAGCGTAAAATGAAACCAAATGGACCCGTAAGGGTCCATTTGGTTTCATTTGACGCTCTCAAGAGTTAAATTATTGTTGAGCATCTTAACTTAACTTAATTTACAAGAAGTCTGCACAATTAGAGAATGTAGAAGAATTGTTATTTGATCAACGTCTGCCTGTCATCTCTCCTATGGTGCCAACATCAATAGGCTACAACATGGGATTGTGGACAAAATCGTATCCAACGACAAACACAATTTTTGGGGTCTGAGAGTCTAAATCTCATCAAATGGTGGTCCTTATTTGGCTCAAATGCCCAATAAATAATGGTCCTTGATGTGGAAAAAGGTTGAAAAGCACCGGGTTATAGTGTCTGAGGAGAGTTGCTTTGATTCGGCCACTAGAGGACCTCTAGAGGACGTGCACCAAAGGCTTAATGAGGCTCCACAGATCTCTCACTGACCTGGATCTCTTGCAGACTGAGACTCCTCGGAGGTTCTTCTGATCCCCAACAGTCACATAATGTGAGGAGCATGGAGAGCTTACTTTACATCTTCTGCAAACAGTCATCCTGAGGGGTGGTTTGGTCACCTGATCAATCTATAAAAAGAGATGTCAGGTCATTAGAAAGCAGTGATATGCAAATTGGTCATACATAATGCATTTCTTTTTTCAACACACAAAACAAAAGACAAACAAATAGACATCGCATAATATGTTGCCAGACATCTTGTGTTAAAAAAAATAAAAGGACAAATGCTGTTCTATGTTAATAGGAGATTGCATACAAAAAACAGTACATTTTTGGTCACAACTTAAGTAAAAAAGTGGGAGTAACATTGAACAATAAAGAATAAAAACAAAAAGGGAGAGTTTAGTTTGTTTCATTCTTTCAAACAAGCAGTTTCATTTTTTATATTATCCCACTTATGCCTTCTCCTTAAAAAATATACATAATGGATTTTATACACTTTCATGGAACATAATAACGGTTTGAATAAAAATAAAATAAAACCCATACAAACAAGAATGTCAGATAGTGTGTCCTACCTTTGCAGGGATGCTTGTGTGTCTTAACCTCAGTGTCTCCTCCTTTTATATAGTGTGTGTCAGGACTCAGGATCAACCTGATACCTTTGTTTAAACTCAGTGGGGGAATAGAAAGGGGGGGCCATCATGTTACTTGTTGTGACGCACTGGCAAAATGATGGAGGGATAATAACTCTTCATTACGTGAGCACTAAAAATAACTCATCAAAACCCCACTGACTGGTGCGCACAATTATAGTGGCATATGGTCTAATTGACAATTAAACAGGCTATAGCCCTACATGCGAAACTAATTATCAATAGACCATATAGGCATGGCATGGTAGCCTAGACCAGTGATTCTCAAACTTTTTCATGTCAAGGACCCCCGAATTGACACTTATTAGCCCGCGGACCCCCATTTGAAAAGATATGCCATGGACCCCCATAAGAGAAGATTTGTGCGGCTCTAGCAGTGATTCTCAACCATTTTAATTTCAAGGACCCCCAGTTTGACATGCATTAGGCTAGGGACCGCCATTTAATGGCATTTCTATCTCTGGGACCCCAATTTATATTGAAATGAAAATCAATGTTAATTTAACTCTGAGTGTACAAATGGAACCAAAGGGTTCCATTTGTACACCCTCTGAGTTACAGACCCATATTGGGTCCATGTGGTTCCTAACTATCCATGGGGACCCCCTGGAACTCCCTCAAGGACCCCTGGGGGTCCCCGGACCCCACTTTAAGAACCAATGGCCTAGACCACTGTTTCTCAACCTGTGGGTCGGGGGTCCCCACATGATTTTTTTCCCCCAGATGACATTGAAGTGAGTAAGGACTTTTAAGAATTAAGACCTTTTTAATTATATAGAATTAATAGAGGTTGTGAGCTTGTAGATCTGCTATTTTCACAAAATGTATCTGTGGAAGCGAGCCAAACTAAATGAATGCCTATAGCTTGTCAGGGTGGGGGGGTCCCCAGTTCAAAAATTATGATTAATTTGGGGGGTCGCGCCTGAAAAGGTTGAAAACAGCAGTGTTTTCACAGCAATGTGCTAATAATGGCTGGCAAACACTGCAACGATTTAATTATGTCTGTCTGTGTTCATTTAGGCCTACAGCGACAGGCTAATCAGAATGTTTGTCTGCAGCAGCACTGATAGTCAGCCAACTGATCTCTCACTATGATTCACATTAATTGGGATAAAAAGTTAAGCGTGACATCGGAAGGTTAGCCAATTAAGAGTGCAACCTAGCGTTAATGATGAGCATTCAATTCACAACTCAGTTCAACTCAATTAAAAGCCCTTAGTTTCAAGATTGTTTTTGCATATGCATACATGCATTCACTGTCAGGCAGCAGAAATATATAGGCTATGTGCTGTCTCCTCCAAGGAGTAGACTATCATTTTGAGAAGTCATTGATTGATTGATTGAATACTTTATTAGCAGTTTGCAACAAAAAAAGCACAGGAAAGTAGGCCTACAGTTCAATACAATGTCTGAAACATTTAATGACAGGCAGATATACAATACTTAAACGCATTAAGAGAAATGTTAAAATAAGTGTTCCATGTTTCATTGAATGTTTGACATTGTAGCAGGAAGTGCATCTCAGCCTCAATAACTGATCCAACAGTGACCACAAATTGTTTTTTCTTTCATTTGTGTCCTCCTTTTTGCTTGCCAATTGGTGGTTACTGAGCCTGCATGGATCTGCCGCTGCTTTCCATCTCTGATAGTACTAGAGCAGGGGTCTTCAACAGGGGGTCCGGGACCCCTAGGGGGTCCTCAGAGCTACTACAGGGGGTCCGCCAAATCTTTGTGTGATAGGATCATGTTTTTCATATGAACCACTTGAACCCTAGCATCCCTATTCTGAGTGGAACATTAGCCAAAAATAGCCGATCTACAAGCTCACAACGCCTCGCCGTGCTAGGAGGTTTGGTGTAGAGGGTAAAAAAAAAGAGCAGGCCAAGTATTGACAGTTCAAGCCGTCTAAGAAATCAATGAATTTAAAAAATCTGCATCACAATTTTATACAATATGTTGTGGGGGTCCCTGCTTCATCTCTCTCTCAGCTAAGGGGTCCTTAGCCTGAAAACGTTGAAGACCCATGTACTAGAGAGAGAGAGAGAGAGAGATATTAGCCTATTCTGCCCAATCATAATTTCATTTATTATTTCCAATGTTCCAAATAGGTTTGCACTGCATGCATTATAATTTGGTATGTCTCAGAGAAGAGGGGGCAGTTTGTCAGAGCTCCAAGCAGCAGCATACCAGCTGCAGTAGGCTACTGCAGTAGTTCTGCATAACATTTTCATGTCAACGCCCTACCAAATTGATATGTCATTTTGTACCAGGGACTCCAATAAGAGAAGATTTGTCTTTGTTTGTCATGCGATTTTCCCCAAAAGCAGATCTACAAGCTCAACAATCTCACAACGCTTGTAGAAAATGGGACTTAAGTGTTCAAACTGTTCCTCATTTTGCTGAGGACCCCTTGGAACTCCCATAAGGATGCCTGGGGCCCTGGGGTCCCCGGACCCCACTTTGAGAACCACTTTAGTAGACTACTGAGTACAGTAGGCTACTTGATTGATTGCTGCGAGATCCCACTGCGACTGAAACAGACATTAGGATTTTTTACAAAAAAAAAAAAAGCAGAGTAAAGTACAGCACAATACAAGGTCTGCTAAGAGGATTCTAAACCCAAGAAAGCCTATATGGCTTGTTTGCATTGGGGTCCTTTGTACTCAACTCATCGAAACATTAATGACAGACAAATATACAATACTATGCAAAACATATAAACAGTTAGAAATCAAAAATCAAAATATGTACAGTAAACAGGTTGCGGGTAGGCTTTGACTTTTTACATGGGACAGTTTTGAATTGCAGTCATCTGTAAGTGCTCCTTTAGAGCGTTTTTTTAAGGAGAGTAGGGATCTACACTCCTTTCAAGACTGTTGGTAGGGTCGTTCCACATTTTTGTGGCATAGCAGGAGAACAAAGTTAGCCCCTTGTTTGAGGATGGGTACATACATACTGTAACAGCACACAAGAAAACTCAAGACGCACACACAACCCTTGAATCTTATAGCAGGAGCATCTTGGGCATCAATTGTTCAGTGTGCCGCAGTGAGAGGTAGGAGGACAACAGTGATGAGGTGAGTTTATGCATGGTGACAGACACGGGGCCAGTGGGGACTGCGGGTGGCGACAGAAGCTCTACTCACAGTCAAGTTTGTCAGTGGAGATCCTGACAGACTGGCGTCGAAGGGCGGTCACGTACTAGTATGAGGTCCCCTTTCTGTCAGGGGCTGTCAGGGGCTGTGCAGTGTCAGGAGAGAGAGAGGAGGATTCTCTGGAAATGGATTCTGAACAGTGAAGGAAGAGCTGTTGCTCACTGTAATACTGAGATAATGCCACTCTGACAAAAACAAAGCAACACAATTTGTACCTGAAATATCCAATATACGTATATACAACATACAGTACATCATTAGTAAATAAAGAAACAGGAATTGTAAGCCTAAATTAGCTTGTATAATTTATTGCAACATTTAGAGACATTACTTCTTCCCATGTTAAAGATAATCAATTTTTAACCTGGTGTCCCTATTTTTAGAAAGCCTAAGTTATTTATTTTTTAAATCTCTTTTGGTGCAATGCAACACATGCAAGCTTGTATGTTGTCTATTTTTGCTATTTGTCGTACACAGAAGTATGTATTGTAGGGTCTTTATTATTGCCTTGCCTTCAGAGTTTCCACCTATCACCTGAGAACACCATATTTGCAAAACATTTTCAAGATGCCACAACTTTTATAATCTGCTCTCCTTCAGTGTTAATTGCCTCAAATCCCCACTTTAACAGGTTTCCAGCATTGCAGGGACCGAGAGAACTAGAACTTGAGCGTGGAAATTAGATAGGGAGAGAAGGACAAGCCAAAACAAATCACTCTGAACAAATCCTCAAGTCTGACTCTCAAGGGTCCCTGGGATTTTCTGAGCTATTTGGCTTGAGTGTCTCCCTGCATTAGCGCCCACAGCAGCAGCTGACCCTGGCAGCAGAGGGCTGGGGGTCCAGACAGAGGGTCCGGCACCCGGCCCCACTTCCTGTGTGCAGCGTGGCAAGGCGGGACAGGGTGTCTCTCCTTTAGCCTGACCTACCGTCTGTGGCTTGCACTTAACACATGCAGATAACGCTGGCTTTATAGCACCATGCTGGTGACAGACAGGAACAAACTGCCAGACCACACTAATACAGGCCTCAGAAACACAGGCAGGGCATACAGGGGGTTCTGGGTGAGGCTATAATGATGGGACAACCCCAAGCAGCCGCACGCGTCCCATTAAGTAGTCTGGTGGGCACGAGCAGGACTTGGGGAGGGGGGACACTGTGGGTTTCCCTGTTTAGATAGTGTACTAATTTAAGTGGTCAGAGAGGGCTATACCAGACAGGCTGGCGGGGCAGATTCAGAGCCAGGTCACACACTAGTATGAAGAACTATGCCTGGATCCAACAGTGGGGCTCTCGTGTCCAAAGCCAAGGTGACGTCTACGCCACAGGAGGCCATGGCAGATGCTAGATAGAGGGCCTACATAGATGTGACCGTATCAATGGGATGCATGGCACACAGTGGGTGAATAAAAGAGTGTCCTGCAGTTGACCTTCTTTGGATAAACATGTCAGAAAATGTCAAGGTACAGAGAGGACATATACATTTAATTCACAGGGTGGAAATCTGGCAACTTACAAACAGGATACAGGTGTCCTGGTGGCTCTGTCCTTTTGAGTGTGAATCACCTCGGCAAAGACCTGGATTCAACATCATTGATTGATTGATAGTCAGAAATGTAAACAACACGTGGAACAGTAAGACATTAAGGCTAAAAGGATAACACAAAGTCCTGGGGACTTGTTTCCATTGTGGTCCTATGTATTCAATGAATCAACATACTGTAGTATAAAAAATTGACACAATAATACATGTCATCAACAAATACAAACTCTATATGTACAAAAGAGATGGGAAAATTACATTTACCTCCCCTTGAGGTCTCCTGGTAGATGTTTTTTCAGGCCAATTTAGAAAGAAACCAGTGTTACAGATCCTTTAATGGACGGTGTGAGGGCATTCCACATTTTAGTAGAATGATAATTTTCCCATGCTCCTTCTAAATTGTCAAGGTCGCTCCCTCTATTGTTGTGGCTGTGGGTATCACTCACTTTGGAGAAGTACAGTAGTTAGACAAGTATGAGGGTATGAGGGCACTGTCTTTGACTATCTTAAATACCAATCCCATTGATATTTGCTTAAATGGCTCAATTAATCAATCATACACAAAGGAAAGGAGTGCACAATCTGATCCCCATCACCTGTAAAACAACCCGTCATGTATTTGCTCTTTTGTCAATGTAATAAATACCACATAGGTCAAATATCTCAGAAGTTGAATAGAACATTAGGGGTAATGAGCACAGAAGCATTAGACTGGCAGATATATGAACATGGACACAAAGCTGAGGACCTAAACATTTATTGGAATTGAAAAAGTGTGGCTCAACCATTATGGGTGGGAATCATGAAAAATAACTCTCACAACGGTAGTGTTTTTGCCTTCATCATCCTGCTGGCATGAATGAAGAATGTCATTTCATCCCTTGTGTATAAACACGAATCATTACATTCAGACTTCCAGAGTGTAATCTGTTCCTGCCATTTAAAAAAAGACAATATAAAACAAAACAAAACAAAACCTTGGAAGTCACTGCAATATATTTAAGTAAAAATGAAACGGCATCATACCAAATAGTAGTTGTGGCTTGAACAGATGTAGTTGTATCTGTATTTATAGGTTCCACACTGATATCCACAGTTTGGAATATATACCGTATTTGTGAATTTAGCAATTTTTAATGAACATTGTTCAGTACGTCTAATTGGTTGGTGGATGTTTATGTCTGTAACGTCCCAATGATTGGTAATTGGGTTCACCAGGCAATCTACCTGTTGTCTTTAAGGAATGAATGCCTTCATTTGTAAACATAAAACCATTATGAGACAGACAATTAAATGATGAGAATGGATTATTTCTGAGTGAAATGACCACAGGCATCAGGTGGTCAGAGCACAGTGGCAACCCTGCAAAACTTCAGTTGCTTCACACAAATTACTCTTAAAAAAACTGAAAGGGTTGTTCTGGAGTACTTTTCCCAAGGGAGTGTGATTATAGACACACAGCCAAACACCCAAATGAGCCCCAAGACAGAATCCATCTGCACCGGCAAAAACAGCCACTTAACCTTTAGCCATTCCCTGGCATGACCATAGAATGAATGCCAGAGTACTTATGCAATGTTGGTCACTAGAGCCAATTCAACCTTGACCAAATGCATACAGTTTAAGATGACCAGACAATGAATGAATGATATATATACACATACAGTATGTTTCGGTACTGGATGGTTATTGCGTGTGTAAAGTAAGTTCTCCCTCTCTCCCACTGTTTGAGCTGGTCTGACCTCACACTCAACAGAAACTGTTGCCCAACAACATTTATTTGAGCTGATCTCTGGCCATATATTTGGCTGTGGGTCATGTAAGTACTGTGGCATGTGCATATATGGGTATATGGGTCCATACATGGGTATAATCTGTCCAGACAGACATACTCGTTTAATGTAATAGTTGCACAGGAGAAACCTCTGCGTGTTTTATACCCTGTCTTGTAACAGCATGGCACAGTAGGAGACTAGCCGTCTAGAAGAGGGACTACAGTATCTGTATGTTTGTTTGTCTGTCTAGGTCTAATCTCATAAACTGCTGGAGCGATCAGCATCAAATGTCTTGTGCATTCTGCCAGTAGTCCAAAGAAGTACCTCCACGCATTCTTCAAGTTATGTTTGTTTTTGAATTAGATAGGCCATATAGTTACTGAGATCCACAGAGTTATTAGATCCTGTCTTGTTTCTTTTTATGTAAATAAAATAATAATAGGGTAAATAATAAAGGGCAATCTGTATGTAGATACACCCAATGCCTTTAGTTCATTAAAAAATGCATATTCAACCACGTAGCACCTAAATAGAGGACATGGTATTGCACCTAAAAATCCCTAAACACCAATATTTAGTCGACTGTATATTCCTTTTGTTTGATTGATTGATTGAATATTTTATTAGGCAAAAAATGTAAAACAACACATTTACATTTAAAATACTTTGTCTAACAGGTCCGTTCATAAAAGTCCTTGCGGACTTGTTTCCAATGAGGGCCTTGGTATTCAATTCATAGACATATATAGTGGCATCACAGTTCGAATATCATTACACAAAGAAAATAAAAAAAACAGCAAGAATATATATATATCTATATATCTATATATATATCTATACACATATATATATATATATATATATATATATATACATACATATATACATACATATAATACTATGTACAACAAAAGAAAATAAAAAAATAAAAAAGGGGGGGGGGGGGATATGTACAAGAACAGGGGGGGGGGTCGGCTATCTAATAGGAAAATGGTACTACCTCCTCTTTTGGCCTCCTGAAAGGTGATTTTTTAAGGCTCTTTTAAATGAGCCCAGCGAACTGCATTTTTTGAGGGATGGGGTTAGCCCATTCCAATCCTGGGTGGCAGTGCTGTAGAAGGAGAATTTGCCCATGTTTGTTTTATGGGTGGGTGGTACCAAATTGTTGTTGACGCTCCCTCTGGTATTGTGACTGTGGGTGTCACTAACCTTTTGGAGGTATTTACTCAGATATGCGGGAATAGGGGGCATATCGGGCAAATTTTCGTTTACAATTTTGAAGGCCAGTCCCATTTTTAGTTGTTTAACCCTGTCTTCCACCCTGAGCCAGCCTAGGCTGGCAAAATGGGCGGGAGAAAGGTGGGTCATGGGCCCCAATCCGAGGAGTAGCCGAATCAGTTTGTTTTGGGAGGTTTGAAGCTTAGTCTTCAGTGACACTGAGGTGTTGGAGTACCAGGAGGTGCTAGCATAGTCAAAATGTGGTTGAATCAGGGCCCCTGAGAGGGTCCTGAGGGCCTGTGGGTTGACAAAAGAGGAAACTCTGCCCATAAATTTGGTTCTCTGGTTTACTATTTTGACCACCTTTGTCCCCATGCTTTCACCCGACAGGTATTTGTCGAGAATACAACCCAAATAGGTAATCTCTTCTTTGCTAGCGATAATTGTGTCATCGACTTTGACCTTGAAATCATTTACCTCCATCTGTCTGAGGGAATGTTTGGTCCCAAAGAGAATGGATTCAGTTTTCCCAAGGTGTAGTGACAGTTTGTTATCGGTAAGCCAAGTACGGATTTTTGAGAGTTCAGAGCTGAGCGCCTCCTCAACTTGCAACTTGTCCTCTCCCGAGATCAGGAGTGCCGAGTCATCAGCGAACAGGAACAATTTGCAGTTACAGGCAGCATTCATGTCGTTAATGTATAAAAGGAACAGTAACGGCCCAAGAATGCTGCCCTGAGGAACCCCACAGCTCACCGGGAGGGAAGAGGACATGGTTCCGTTGATGTCAACCACTTGCTCTCTACCCTCCAAGTAGGATCTCATCCAGTTTAATGATGTGCAGTCAAAACCAATCGCCCTCAGCTTATCAAGTAAAATTGAATGGTTTACAGTGTCGAACGCTTTTTGGAGGTCCAACATGACCATGCCGCCCCCACACACACACACACACACACACACACACACACACTTACTGGATATACAGTAAATACATTTTGGACCATTTGTTTTTATACCTGTTCATATAATGTCAGTGCATTTGACTACACTTCGGTACACCTGTTAAAAGCTCTTACACCAGGCTAACTCCCAACTGCTGAGGGCTAAGTAAGATTTCTGAAGTATACCTGGTTTCCGATACTCTTTTTAATCATTTATAATTATATACATTTACACATCATAACTGGAGCACCGTCTCTCAGCATGGCAAAGCAACAAAAAGTTCATACAGTATGTCCTGATGTAAGATTTGAATAGATTGAAGCGTTGACACTTCTTTTTTATGACACTTTTGCTTGTCTTGCACCTGGGCCACAGATGTGCGTGCACTACCTTCCTCAAAGCAACAAGTGGTCCCCGTAACATACAGTAGCCAGTCATATACTGTACCAAGGCCCTCCAAATGATTAGAATATCTCAAATGATCATGTATTGATAGAGAGCTTGTGAAACTATACCGGATATGCAATTGTCTAATGCCCAAATAATCAGCCCACTCAAAAGAAAGAGGGAAAGAAAAGAAACTGATTGTAGTAAAAAAAAAGCATTTATGTCGTCTTCTAGGCCAGTAACCATCACAGAGTGAAGTCTTTATGCAGGTGATTTATTTATTTTGACCATAGCCTCTACATTGATTACTTCTATTAACATCATTTCAAACTTCCCGATGAGTTCTTCACTCAAATCACTCAACATCTTCATTCCTTTATCTTGCATCAAGAAACGACTCAGTTCTGAAATAAAAAATGCCATTTTTACTAAGTGGTCATTTTGTTGTCAAATGAACAAGCATGTTACAAGTGTATCTCGCATGTTTACAACAGAAGGTCACGTGATATACTTCCCTGGTATTTCACAGCAGTGTTGAGGCATATAGTGTGTGGTACATCCATGTCTGTGTGTGTGGTACAGAGCACATCAGACTCACTGAGTCATATTGGCACTGCTGGTCTGTAAATAATAAAACCTCCCATTTTCAATTACTTAATAGGCAAAAACGCAGCATTAAAACGTCTCTTTCTGTTTTTAAGGTCTGACCAGCGGAGAGGTGGCTCTAGTGTGGTTACTCTGATGACTTCCACGTGTTTACGTTAACATTTTCTTTCAAAAATAGCAAAAGATAGCCGATCTATAAGCTCAAAATGCGTCGTGATGCGACGCGCCGTGAGCTTGTAGATTGAATATTTAAGCAACTCGTCGTCGTACGAAGTATACAGGGCTTGAGTGGTAAAACCACCACTTCACATGAAGGATATTTTGTAAACACTTCAGATGTAAATCACAATTTTGTGGACACAATCAATCAGGTAACACAGCATCTATTCACATTTTAACTTTTGCAAACCTTTGGGCTTCATACATACATACAGTACATACAATGGCTTGTTCAATGACTCCTAAATGAGGAAAGGAAACCCATTTCAAATTAGTGATAAAATAAAAAGACAGCAATCACTTCACTGCCCCTTGTAACTAAAGTAAATAATTGATTATAGTAAACACGAACAACCTGGTGAGATCGAAATAGTTTCAAAATTTGCCATTATCAGTACTGAATAAATGTTTTTAAAAAGACATCACCTGAAGAAATCCCTCGAATTGTAGTCTTTCCAAATCAGTTTCAAGATAGATGGTGAGCAAGTGGCATGTTCCATAACAGCCCTTATGCATCTGTAAATCCTTGTTCAGGCTTAGCTTGGCTTGTATGGTCATTCAAAAAAACATGTGCACTATTTCCTGGTACTGTCTGTGACATACTGGGAACATAGGGTCGTCACGAGGTGTGTTGTTTGAGTCAGTAGGATTGTCTATAATATGATGGGGGAAACATTACATTATGCATACCAGTGACAATTTCCCCTGCAGCAGCCAAGCTGAACCAGGCGATCATGGGTACGAAGCTGATATCGGTGAACTCTGGTTTACATGGATTCAGCATGTATAAATAGGATCATGTGCTCGCACACACACGTACACAGTATTTGCATCCTGATACTGGGAGGGAGGGGGTGGGGGATAGTACAATGCTCATCCAATGGCACTAAAAACAGGTCTTGTGTTCACCCAACAGGTCTCGTGTTCACCACTTTAAACCTGCCGTCCGCTATTCGTCCTAAAAGTGGTTATTACAATAGCCAGTGGGCCACAAAACCTTTTTTCCCCCCTCTTTTTGGCAGGGGGGAAATTGGTTAAATTATAATAAATAAAATTTAGTTTAGCATGGGATGACTTGCCGAATGACAAACTCGTCACCCTTCTCATCCATGCGAGAGAGAGGGAGGTAGATGGACTTCATTACCTTACAAGGCCAATAGCTTGCATCAAACACAGTACTTACACATCACCTTTTGAGAGGTTTAAGAGCAGCAAGGTGATAGTCAAACTATCACAGAATGTGGGAGAACAAAGCCAGCGCCGTCCAGTCTAACACTTGCGATAGACAGGTAGACACTGATCGTGTGTTGTTGTAATCATCATCTAATAGTTTCAAAATAAAATGTCTGCCTGGCAATTGCGTATACTGTGTCCAATATCTGCATTCGCAGAAGATGGCTTGGTGTCCGATACAAAAGGGCGAGATCTGGAAATAGTACTGTACCATGGTAGAGCGAACGACATACATCTGCAAGATACACAACTCACAACTTCACTCTCTCGAAATCTATGTAGCAGAGGATCTCCTACTTGTCTCTACGAGGCATCTGGATGGCGTCCTCCGTCTCCACAGAGCAGAGAGGCTGTTAAATCAGGACCTTTGGCTGTAAGTTCTTCTTTTTTTTTCTCCTGTGCTTAGGTTTTAAAGTCCATGATTATCATAGGCTGATTGAATTACTAGGGAAGGCTACAAAGAAGATAGTGTGGCTATTCAGCAGATCAATAGTCACGTTCTCACAAAGAAACAGTGTCTCAAAAGGAGGGAAACGTTTACCCGCTCTTAAAAAAAAAAAAAAAAAAAAACCTTAACATCTCTGCTTGTAACACTGTTAAACAAACAACTTTATTTTCACTTTCCAATTCTGTAGATAAGAGGGAGAAAACTAGATAAGCACCTTCCAGAGACGTAACAGGGCTCATGGACTCCACTGGAATATGCAGGAGTGACTTTTCAGGTGAGCAAGAGCTCAGTTTTCACCCAGAGATTAAAAAAAAAAAAAAAACCCAACCAAGAGGAAAAAAACAACTATAGTCCATAATCCAGATGCAAACTGTACAAGAAAAAAGAAGTCCCTCAAAGTCCATCGGAGGCCACATGATTAAAACCCCAAACCACCCCCCCCCCCCCCCCCGGGATCCTGACACAAGAGTTCTGATGGAGTTCTGGTTCTGCATCAGCCGTGGGAAGAGAAGATGGGCCTGCTGATGTTGCTGTTGGTGGTCATGGCTGACAGTTCCCACCTAGAGAGCACACAGAGCAGAAGGAACCACAAGTTTAGGGTTTTTTTCTTCAGGATTCAAGTCAACACACAATGCTGAATCTTGCGTTTTCTTTTCTTGCTATTATTCAAGACAATAGTGGTGGGAAAAAAAACGTTAATTTCAGTGAACGAACGATTTTGTTCACCTTCGTGGCAATAACCTGTTCAAACGATTCGTTCATGTCTAGTGAAAAACAACTCAACCACACCGCTCTGTCTGTCTGTCGTGGAGTATGAACGAAAAAACTAGTTCTTTTGAACCAATTGATCATGAACGACCCATCACTACAAGACAACAGTCTTTTGATGAGGTTTTAACCACATTAACTCTGGCGTTCCTAGTTTGGGAATAACATTAGGCGGAAATATTTTAATTTCTCTTTTATAAACGACCAAAAATAGCCGTAAACAGTACATCTCGAAGCTCATAATGCGCCACGATGGGAAGCGTAGTGAGCTCGTGGATTGTCTATTTTTGCTCTTTGTCGCACGACAAATTATACAGTACTTAATTGGTTAACCCTTTAAGACCGGGGACGCATCGGTGTCATTTTGTAATTTATTTGGCTATTCAAAAATAGCAGATCTACAAGCTCATAGCACGGCACCGAGTGCCACGCTATGAGCTTGTAGATCTGCTATTTTTTTTTTAAATCGTGAAAATGTGTGCACATTTTTGAAATATATATATATTTTAAAGCGAACATTTTTAACTCTGTTACACCTTCTGGGGGTCCCCTGGACCCCCATTTTGAGAGGGGGGTCCGCGGCCAAATACATTTTTGGGAGGTCCTTGACATGAAAAAGTTCGAGAACCACTGATTATGGCAACATCAATTTTTTTTCAAAAAACTGAACACATTTGTATAAGAAGCAAAGATTTGAGTTACAAATGTTTGCCGTGCTACGAGCTCCGGCTTTAATTGGTTAATCAAATGACTACACACACACACACACACACACACACACACACACACACACACACACACACTGACTGTAGCAAAGGATTGGATGAGCTCCGTTCCTCCAGTGATGGAGCGGTGCTGTCTGTAGGAACAATGGCCTGCATGCCGTAACACGAGAACCAGGAGCAGCGGCTGACAACCAACACTAGCGCTGACCTGACCGACAGGTCAGAGGTCGATCCCCACATTGTTATCACTGGCTCTGGTTTCACACTCACTCCTTCAATCGCTGTGTGCGTTGTGCGTGTGCATCTGTGCATGTGTGTGTGTGTGTGTGTGTGTGTGTGGTTATGAGCAAGACTATGCCACTGGAGCTAGAGATCCTCAATGAAGGACCAAACGGGGAGTCAACGAGACCTTTCTGACCTCACCTAAAAGCCTCTTAGAGTTACAAACACAACTGCCAACGCCAATGTGGAGCGTGTGCAAGGTGGCAGTGATGGTGCGAGAGTAATTAGTATCGAGTTCCAAAGGGGTGGCAGTGGCACGCATAGAAACTTTAATTTGGTTATAACTGCTACCGTTTTAACACCCATTTAACCCATTATGACCGGGAACGCATCTGTATGTCATTTTTAGATTTCTTTGGGCTATTTAAAAATAGCAGATATACAAGCTCATAGCGCGGCACCGCAGCTTGTATATCTGCTATTTTTGGGGAAAACAATGAAAATTTGCGCACATAAAAGCGAACATTTGTGGCTCAAATCGTTGCTTCTGGGGATTCTACAACAGTAAACAGTTTATGGAAAAAAACGTATGTTGCTATAATATCAGTGGTTCTCAAAAATGATACACATTTGGCCACGGACCCCCATCTCAAAAAATGTTGTTCCAGGGACCCCCAGAAGTTGTAACAGAGTTAAAAATGTTCGCTTTAAAAAATAAATAAATCAATGATTTGCACACATTTTCACGATTTTTCAAAAATAGCAGATCTACAAGTTCATAGCACGGCACTCGGTGCCGCGCTATGAGCTTGTGTATCTGCTATTTTTGAATAGCTAAAGAAATCTTAAAAATGACACACAGATGCGTTCCCGGTCTTAAAGAGTTAAAAAACGAATTACTTCAAAAACCTGCTGGTCATTCCTGAGTCGAGGCTGAAGACAAACGGTCGACCGTTGCCTTTGCTGTCCTCGACTCTGGAACGACCTGCCAAAGGCGCTCAGGCCTGATAAATCACTGTCTTCTTTTATAAATCATGTGGTAAAACACACTTTGTGTCAAAAGCGTCTGACACAAGTCTGACACGTTTGACACAATCGTTTAGTTTTATTTCCCATCGCAAGTTTTTTTTACATGCTATGGGTTTATTTTTTTATTCAGCTTAATGTAAAGCACTTTGGAACCTTATTTTGATTAACCCATTAAGACCTGGAACTGTGTCATTTTTAGATTTGAGCTAAAAAGCATTCATTTACACTTTGGGCTATTCAAAAATAGCAGATATACAAGCTCATAGCGCGGCACCGAGTGCCGCGCTACGAGCTTGTAGATCTGCTATTTTTGAAAAATCGTGAAAATGTGTGCAAATCTTTGAATATATATAAAAAAAAAAAAACGGGTCGCTAATCTGCCAGTGCGAGGCTGCGCTGGCCTGCGCTGTTGCCCTATCTGCAGTCTGCAGCCAGCGAAATTAATACATTAATACATGCATTGCTAAGTTGGATATGCTACTTGTCTTTGGATTAAACCCAAACATATACATATATTAGCAGTAGGCTATATTTACAGGTAGTAAGAGGCGAGTGAGAGACAAACGCATAACTGGACTTAATAAGCACCTTTTATTTATACAAATGTCTTTTCAAACACATGGTAAAAAATATATACCATAGGCTACTGTACGAAAACGTGACACAGCTCTTAAAACGTTTTTAAAAGTTAGCTAAACCAAGTTCTTTGCTTTCTAGTAAACAAAAACACATTGTTTGTTTCACAGTGTAACCGCGTCAATTGGGGTTATGAAAGCAGTGACGCACAATTAATTACGTCGACCCGCTCCGACATTAACATGAACTTAAATAGTCCGACACAGGCATTACCTCTAGTTCCTTCATATATACAAACAAAAATAAAAGGGTAGGCCTAACATTGTAAGTTTGGCTACTGCAAAGTGCACACACTGTCAAGTATCAGCATACAAAAAATGAACTCTAAAGCCATCATTTGATCGAGGCTTTATGAAAGCAGTAAAACACAAATAATTAGCTACTAAAACACAATAAAACAGTGTCGAACAATTAAATCCTCCATCTCTAGGCCATCATTTGATCGAGGCTTTATGAAAGCAGTAAGGCCATCATTTGATCGAGGCTTTATAAAAGCAGTAAGGCAATCATTTGATCGAGGCTTTATGAAAGCAGTAAGGCCATCATTTGATCGAGGCTTTATGAAAGCAGTAAGCACAATGAATTAATTACCTACTGTCTGAAACACAATAGAACAATGTCAACAACAAAAAATCTTCCATCTAAGCCATCATTTGATCGAGGCTTTATGAAAGCACAACGAAATAGCTCTATAATAAATAAAATAAAATACATTGTAGACATAATGCCTTCATTTGAGGCTCAATCAATAGGCTTCTGTTGTCTACATTTTTACAAAAATAAAGACAGACACAATGAAGTTAAATAAAAGCAAATAGAGGCTGGTGGACAAATAAGGAGTCTGACTACTCACTGCTGTGCTTTTGATTGAACTCGTTTTTGATTGTGTGCCAAAAAGACCAACGTGTCCACATTTTTTGGCAACAGGGAACTTCTAGTTTTGTTAACAATAAATCCAGCTTTCGAAAAGATGCGCTCCGAAGGGGTTGAAGTGGCAGGGATACAGAGAAGACGCTTTGCTAGAGTTGCCAACTTGGGAAAGCGGTGCTGATTTAACCCCCACCATTTCAGTGGGCCGGTTTCCGCTTTGGATCTGTCTCTTAAAAAGTCAGTCAGTTCATCTTCTGCAGTGCCGCCACTGTGGGGTTCATCTTCATCGTCCATCAAGAGGAGTCGGTCAATGACGATATCTCGGTCCGTTTTAGCCCTCTTTGCCGGTGAAGCCACGTCAATTTCTTCGTCCCCGTCACTCTCAGAAAAGGCAGCCTGGAGAGCCAGGCGCTCAGCCAGACGTGTCACCTCTGTGTGGACCTGTTGCTTTCTCACGTCGGACAGCCACTTTAACTTCTTGTAACGGGGGTCCATGGCTGCGCAGAGGACAGCAGCATCAGTTGGGTCTGAGATTCGCCACCTCCTATTAATTTCCTCCGACAGTTTACTTTTCAGAGCTTTTGTGGCGGGGCTGTCATCGTCTTCCTCTGTCAGATATTCTCTTTCTAGATTAATCAGCATTGGTACTACTGCTGATAAGGACACATTTTCTTCCTTTGACAACAGCTCAGTCAGAGTGACGAAGGGCTTCAAGATGGTTACAGCATCCTCTGCGATGGCCCACTGGGCTGTTGTCAGGTCCAGAGCTCGGTCCTCTCTTTTAGTGACGTCTCGGTCAGAAAGGACAGCCGAGATTGGCCACCGTTGCTCGCACAGACGCTGGAGCATTGCATACGTCGAGTTCCAGCGAGTTGCGACGTCTTGAATTAGTTTGTGATCGACTGCTGGCTCGCCTGGCTGTGACCTCTGTTTAGCCTTTAACGCCGTAGTTGCTTTGGCACTCTTTTTGAAGTGGGACACGAGTCTCCTAGCATGTACCACGGTACGGTTTACAGGGTCATGATGTTTCAGTGCGGCATTGATGCACAGCTGGAGCGTATGCCCCGCACAGCGCACCCCCCTGACATCACCCCAATCCTGCTCTGCTTTCAGTGTATTGAGACACAGAGTCATATTGGACGCATTGTCGCAAACAACTGCAGCTCTCTTCTTTGCGGGTATGGCGTAAGCATCGGCTACGTCTCCAAGTCTCTGTGCAATGTTTACACCCGTGTGAGCCTCCTCCATGGCCCTAGTCTCCAACACGTAGTTTTTCATTGTCCAGTCGTTGTTTATCATGTGAGCTGTCACCGTCATGTATGCCTCCATGTGTAGACTGGTCCACATATCAGTTGTGAAACTGACAGCAGAGCACGTATCAATTTCGCTTTTAACCTGATCACGAATGGAACTGTGTTTTATAGAAAGAGCATGAGAGATATTCTCTCGCTTGGGCAAAGTATACAGTGGCTCCAGTGATTTTATTAACTGTTTAAATCCCTTCCCTTCCACAATGTTTATTGGTCTCATGTCCTCTGCGATGAACGAGACTAGTGCCTCAGTTATGACACCCTTCCTGGATTCCGTAAGCGTCCTTTTTGTCATTGATGAGTCAATAGTGGTTTGTGTCCTGCTGGGGCCGGCTGATGAAGCATCCAGTTTAAGCATATGCACCTATAAACGCATATAATGATAACAATTAGTCAAGTTGCTTGCTAATGCTAACTACATTAGCCATTGGCTTAATGGATGTGCTGCTACGTTATGCTGCTACTTACGTTTTTCAAGTGGCTCTTCAGACTCGTTGTTGAGTTGAGGTATGCCATTTTCTTTTCGCAAATCTGGCATTGAGCTTTTTTGGCGTTGTCTGGGCATATTTTAAAATGCAACCACACTTCTGACTTCTTCGCGGACATGTCTGCAGGCTGCTCTTGTTGTTTGTTTGTTGACGGCTTTGCTTAACACATGGCAGGAGGACGTCGTGACGTTGCACTGGGGGAGCAAGGTAAACGTATTGAGGCGCACGGTAAGGCACGCGGCCCCCCCTCCCTAATTGTACAGCCACTTTAACTTCTTGTAGCGCGGGTCCATTGCTGCGCAGATTGTACAATTGGGGGGTGGGGGGGGGGGGGGGGGTCAAAAAAAAAAGAAAAAAAAGAAAAAATTATCAAATTTAAAAAACGGCCAATTACTCGATTTTTTAAAAAAAAGTTCGAATCATGTGCCGTCGAACGAAGCTTCGAATATTCGAGTTATTTGGGTCAGCCCTAATAGAAACATACGTTTTCCAGAATACTGTTGAGATTTAGGAGACATGTAGAATCCGCTTCAGGTCTCAATGGGTTAAGTGCTTTTGTACATTAGTAATTATTTGTCCAAGATTAATCATGTAATGATTTGCAATATTGTAATGGCCTACTTGTGGTTTTGTGTGCATAGTTACTTTCCCACTACAAGTCTGTAAGTCCCCACTACAGCAACAAAGTAAAAGGAAAATATGAAATAACCTTGGATGAATTTAAAACACACCCGACGTAATTCTCTTAACACCCAATGGAACATTTCATCTAAACACCAAGTCATTAGTATCAACCAGCACAATTTTCTGCTTCAATGCAAAATCGCTTCAATGCAAAATCGCTTCAATGCAAAATCTAAAGACGCTGTTGATGATTGCTATGAATAATTAGTCATTTGTGAATCTACAAACTCTGCGTTAAATAGATTACACAAATTAGATAATATCATGCGTCCTGAGTATCTGTCTGCTTCTGATCTCAATTTACCAGACAAACAGATTGACTAAAAACAAAAACAAATCCTTACTTTCTAACCTAAACCCCAAAGTAATGTTTTGATTTTGAAAGTGGAATATTTTTGCAATTTTTTTTAACAAGTCTTCTACTATATGTTTCAACAGAGCCTAATAATGGCAAAAAGGCACAGAGGTGATAATCACAACAACAACACTACAATGTACACTAATTAGTGGTGGAAAAAGTACTCAAATGTTTCACTTAAGTAACTTAAAGTACCAAAATTAAAAGTACTAAAATGTCTGAAAATAGCAGATCTACAAGCTCACAACGCGTCGCGATGCGCCGCGTTGTGAGCTTGTAGATCGGCTATTTTCAAATAGCGTACAGTAGGTATAAAATAGGGCTCAAGCGGTAAATGTATGTTTTATTATGTAATAATTTATACCTGCAAAGTGACTAGCAATTTAAGTTTTCAAATAATTGTAGTGGAGTAAAAGCACAATATTTGCCTCTGAGATGTAGTGGAGTAGAAGTAAAAGTACAAAAGACATTTGGAGATACTCCAATAAAGTAAAAAAAAATCACACCCAGTGTGAAGAGAGTGGTGCCTTTGAAAGTGTAACTGGCTGCATCCTTGTGTTGCAATCAGCAACAATATGTTGTCACGTGACACGTGACAACATATTGTCACGTGTCACGTGAATCTTGTCCAATCAGCCGTGCTCAAACATACGGACGGACATACGGACGGACGGACATACGGACACACGGACAAAGTCAAATGTAAGAGTGGTTGGCACCACTCAAAAATATACCTCAAAATTGTAATGAAGTAACAGCACTTGAGTAAATATACTTAAGTTACTTTGCACCACTGACAGTAATACAGTGATACAGTAACACTGTGATGAAACAGTGACACTGCGATAGAACAGTGACACTGTGATGAAACAGTGACACTGCGATAGAACAGTGACACTGTGATGAAACAGTGACACTGCGATATAACACAGTGACACTGTGACGAAACAGTGAAGGAGGTAAAGTGTGTTAGAGAAGGACAACGTGAAGAAGAAGAAGAAGAAGAAGAAAAGCATGCTGGGTGAGTAACCTGATGTCATGAGGGAGTCCCGACTGCTCCAGGCTGTACTGAATAACTGCTATCTTGCATAACGTCTTCAGATTAGGACCTGGTTTGAAACAAAGGAGGGAAAGAACAACAAAAAAGAAGCAATGAATCACACAGTAGTCTGATGGGGTTCCAATTCATCACTTCATACACTCTCTCTTTTAGACGGTGAGGTTTCCAAATGGAGGCCACACTACAGTATAGAGGTCAGTTCTTGTGACCAGACGGTGACAGAGCAAAAAAAAAACGATGAGGTTTTGAGTACACCACTATGAATAATAGCTCTAACACACGACAAACTCGGCATACACAAACGAGGACACGCAAGGATACAGAGAGCCTGTGATAATCATACTATACTGCAGGGTTTCTCAAAGTCGGTGCCGCTTTGATAACATTTGGAATGTATCAGTTTAACCACTTAGACCCTCCATACTTAATAAAATGGACCCGAGTTGAACTGTACTGTCTCTTCGCCCCAAAATAGCAGATCTACAAGCTCACAACGCGTCCTGCTATTTTTGGTGAATGTTCCCCACCCCCCAGAATAGGGATGCTGGGGGTGATTAAACATCAGGTCTAAAGTCATTTTTACCTGTCCTAATGGAAACGGATATTCTCTCATGCTTTTCTTGTGTCATTCTTTATCTTGGTTTTGGGGCTCTTGGCTAATAGTAATAGTGATTCCTGTGACACAGGAAGGCCAATACATAATATTCTACGAATATTTCGAATTTTCCTTTGAGCCCAGAATTATGTCACACTGCATTAAGCACCCTATTTTATAATTTGTTGTACGATGGCGTTGTGCAGCAACGCTTTGTCAGATTGTAGATCAATATTTTTTGACAATTTCTACAAGATTTGAAAGATGTTTTGCAATTAATGATATGCCCAAAACAGGGATGTTAGGGCTGTGAATCTTCTGCTATCTCACGATTCGATTCCGATTCTTAGGGTCACGATTCCGTTTTTTCCCCCGAGTTTTTCAAAACAAACGATTCTCGATTCAAAAACGATTCTTGATTCAAAACATAGGATTTCAGGATCTACTCGAGTCTGCTGCCATGAGAGCAGAGTACATTTATGTAGCTTTTATAATTGTAAAGGTTTTATCAACTGATAATAATGTAAACACACAAAGGTAAATCCAAGACTCACCCCCCCCAAAAAAGAAAATAAATTGAAAATCGATTTTTTGAAAATGAGAATCGATTCTGAAATCGTCCAACAGTAGAATCGCGATTCGTATTCGAATAGATTTTTTCGGACACCCCTAGTGTTAATGTTATTAACGTCTAAGTTAACATTTAAGTCATTCTCAGGAGGGCATACGCTTTTGTTTTTTTTTGGTGATCAGATTGCTGTAAATCCTTTACAGAAATGCACTACGTCACCATTACAGTATGACTGTTCCACTACCGCACCATGCTGCCACCATATGGACTGTGATAAAGCAAGAGAGAGAGAACGGACATGCGCCAAAAAGCACACGTTGGCACACACAGAGTGGCCTGACAGATCCCAGGTCTGCCGCGGGGGGTCGGAGGAGAACAGGCACTGCCAGTCCAGTCCCACACGTTCTGTGTTGCTTTTTTTTTCCTCTACCCACATACACACTGTGACCCCGGCCAGCCTTACAGACTGACCCGCTGCCAACAGGATATGGCTATATTTGGTCGCTGGATAAAGGCAGGGCGCTGCTAGACCAGGTGAGAAATGAGGCAGACAGGATTAGGGGGCAAAAATAGGTCATTTCTACCGTGAAAACAACAGAGGAGATAAATCCATGGCTTTTTTTAAAACACTTTCAACCTGGCGTCCCTATTTTAGGCATGTCATTACATACACATTCATTTTTATTTTTTTGGATTTTATTTTTGGCTTTTTATGCCTTTAATGATAGTTTTAGTGTATATAGACAGGAAACAGGGAGAGAGAGAGATGGGGAGTGACACACAGCAAAGGCTGTCGGAATCGGGACTCAAACTCGCGACGCGCTGTCAGGCTACATTGGAGCCTAGGTGCCCGGACCGGCCAGATGATTTTTTTTGGGATAATTGTATTATTATTATTATTCTAATAGCAGATCTAACAGTTTACAATGCGTCTTGAGAGATCTCCACATATCTGCTGATATGTGAAAAAATAACTAAGAGTTAGGGAGTTATAAGACTTTAGGGAGGTCCATCATATTATGACTGATATGATTGGTTCTCAAAGCAGTGGGCGTAGGTTTGTTAGCGGCCATTCTCACCACTATTCTAGACAGATTTAATTCAGATTTCTACTCTATTTCAGCAGATGGACATCTCTGATCGTCTAGCTGCGCGAGTCCATGTGACGCGTTGTGAGCTTGTAGATCAGCTATTTTTGCCGTGCGACACTTGTTGTACAATGAAGCATAAAACTACACAAACGTGAGCTTGTAGATTGTAGATAGAATTTCGCATTTTTTAACACAAATCTTCTCTTCTGGGGGTCTCTGGCACAAAACATCTTGGCATGAAAAAGGTTGAAAGCCACTGGGTTAAACGTACAATGGGGAGACTATAGAACAAAGAGAAAGGGATACTCACTGAAGTCTAGTATGTACAGGTCCGAATGGTCCATAAGGTTAAACTCGTCGCCCATTCCCTGCTCTGGACAGGGGCTGTGAGGAGAACAAGACACACAACAAAAAGGTTTGGGGGGTCAGTCAGTCCCTTGAGGTCAACAACAATGAAAGAAAAAAAAACCCTAAGAAGAAATTGAAAGATTGCCGGAGTGGTCAAGGCTTTGACCAGACCCATCCAGGAAAAAGGCAACATTAACCCCCTGTGTCCTTCACTTCCTGTCTCACTTCCTGGGCATGAGACAAACAACGCCCCGGCACGACTGTGTGGTGATTAGCCAACTTTTTCTTCTTTACGTACAACAAGTTTATCTAGGGTCTCCGCTTGTTAAATGAACCAGGACTGAATCATGAGGCAATTTAAGAACCGGGGGGAGGAGGGAGAGATGTATACCTTTGCTCAGGCTTTGATTTATACTTTGTTGCCACGCGAGTGTCATGAGCCAGAAATAATATTAGCAGATCTACAAGCTCACAAAAGCTAGTCAGATCGGTTATTTTTGGCACACCACACTGAAGTATAAATCAGGCGTAGGAACGCATCTGTGTCACTTTTTGATTTGAGCTAAAAAGCATTCGTTTACACTTTGGCTATTCAAAAATAGCAGATCTACAAGCTCATAGCTATGAGCTTGTAGATCTGCTATTTTTGAAAAATTATGAAAATGTGTGCAAATCTTTGAATATATATTGTTTTAAAGCGAACATTTTTAACTCAAATCTTTGCTTCTGGGGGTCCCTGGAACAAAATATTGGAGATGGGGGTCCGTGGCCAAATACATATAATTTTGAGGGTCGTTGACATGAAAAAGATTGAGCACCATTGATATAGAAACATACGTTTTTCAGAAACTGTTGGGATTTAGTAGACATGTAGAATCAGCTTCAGGTCTTAATGGGTTTAAAGGGCAGGACCTCTTTGGTAGAGGTTTAGGTTGTGTCATGTGCCTTGCCATGATGTAACTCCAAAGGTGGACAAGAAATTTAAAATAATTGCTCCCTTTGATTAGAAATTGATCATTCTAAATACACTCCTCATTGACTTATGCATTGTAAGGTGAAACAGCTCTCAAAGTCACTCTTTTAGCCCGTAAATGAACGTAAAAACAAAGGTTGATTCAGACAATATAGAACATGTCACCAAACCAACCCAGCACTGTTTGCATACATGCTGCTCTGGCCTGTGGTTCCTTATCAGGGGCCGGCCATACATTAGTTAGCCCAACAGGAAGCGAGCGGAGTTCTTGCGATCATCAGACGGCAGGCTGGCCCCTGCTGATAGCCCCTTCTCCTCCACAGACCTGCTGCTACCAGCCACTATCACTGCACATCTGTTTCCTGCTGTTTTCAGCCACACACACACCTGCACTCCTGCCTCGAGGAGCACAGGTCTATTAAGGCAAATGGCTAAACTTAGTCATTCCACTGTTTCCTCAGGTCTGAATTTTTTATATAACTCTCCACATTGATGATTGATTATGTCTCACACCTCATCACCGCTCCTCAAACAGAGGAGGTGGAGGAGTGATTAGATAATTGTTTTCGAATCCCAAATGTAACCAAAATATGGGTATGGAAGCAGCAAAAGTGAAAAAGTAAGAGGCTATGGATTATGGCAACTGTATAAATTATTAAAGCCTGCATCCCACAGGCTCATATTAATGTGTTACCGATGAACACCCCGGTTCTGCATTCACTACACTGGGACACAGACCCGGACCAGAGGAGCCGCTCGGATTACTCAGAACACAATGCTACCCGAAGGACAGCTTTACTCAATCAGGTAGTTATTACCAAGTGGTTTAGTGCCTGTGGACGCCTATTAGGGGGAGGATAATTGGGAAATTAGTTAACAACGTATTTGTTTGGTCCCTTAAGAAACGCTTGAAGAGATGCAACTTGTTATGCATGGACCGGCTGGGCTCCTGGTGTGCATTTCATTTATATTAGAAAAGAACACAGCAGAGGAGAAACAGAGATCAGAGAGTTTGTAACTCTCTGATTCTTTTCCTGTTTACGCTCATCTGCAGAGAACCTCTGCAACTTTGTTTGAGCACGTTTCTGTATATATTCTGATGTGTTTTTTTCAAAAACATTACCTCCCTGGTACAATAGAGTACAGAAGTCCTGATGTCACTCGTTCATCCCCTGGTTCGTAAAGTAATTTCTCTATGGAGAATAACATTGGGTCATCTTAGAATCGTCTCATAAGAATTGTGTTCCAAAAATAAACAAACTGTCTGGCTCTGTGGTGGCTCTGTGTCGTTTATTATAGTCAGTCACTTATATAGGATACAGTCTGTTTCTGGTGAAAATGTAACTCGGCGGAAGTAACATTAACGTTTTCTCACCGTCAGTTGATGCTTCATATCCATAAGAGTCAAACTGCCGGGGTCATTTGTTTATTTTTGCAACACAGTTCTTATTTGATGCGATATTAAAGATGTCTATGGGGATTCAAAACAGGGGTGGAAAACCGCGAACCAGGTAGGATGTGTAAATTACATCAGACTTCGGTGCTCTATTGAACCAATCCAATTAAAACCAAACCATTTTCTTTTGAATTGCCTCCTGTACTTGCATCTCAATGTCCCTTTTCCTTCCTTTGCTTCCCATCGTTCACCCTGCTTCACCCCCCAAAATCCCATCCTCTTGTTCCAACTCTTGTCTATCCAAGATGATAACCCCTCCTACCACCGTCCGTCCGTCCATCCATCCCTCCATCAATCTATTTCTGTTCCCCCCTGTCCTGTCCTCTCCTCCGTCTCTCTCTCGCGCTGCGTGTTGTTCAGGATGTAGTAAGGGTTTTACGTTGCTAATCTTTACTAAACAAACACAGTGGTTGGCTTAAAGCGGCCGAGAGGGGTGCGGAGCACGAGCGCACGGGTCCCAGGGGGCCAGCTGGGGAAGTCATTACGGCCCCCTTGCGCCCCCCAGGAGGTGATCCACCATGTCTTACAGCAGGAGCCTTCATCGGAATCCCCCCTCTCAAACCCCATAGGGCAGCTTGTTGCCGGCCCGTTGCGTCAGTCGGCACTCGTGTTATTTCGTCATTGTTAAGGCACACGGCATTGCTGTGGTCTAGCCATGTGCAATGAGCGAAAACCTTGGTATATTAATTTAGTTCACTGTACCTTTTTGGAACAGCTGCTTTAGTTCACTTGAAAGTTTGAAAGACCATGCAGTGCTTAGTCAAGTGCTGCTGGCAACTGTGCTTTTTAGCAAATAATAACACAAGCAGTACATTTTATCATGATACAAGTTCACAGGTATTGATCCCAGCACAGGCCAGGGTTGGGGTTGTTGTATATTGTTCCTGCTGAAAGCTTTCAACTGCATAATTATCAAAGTCTGCCAACCACACTGACATTAATAAGTCCTTGGATAAATATAACTCAATGAGGTATTTCATAGTGCTTCAACTGTGAAGTACCAATTAGAGGAGAGAATCAAATGTTTGCCATGAGTGGCATGTGCCTTTAAACAAGCATTGAATTCATCTAATAGCTTTAGCAATGTTTATGTTTTGTTAAGGACAAGCTCTAAAGCTCCAAAACAGACAAACAACCTGCAGTTTGTGATTACAGGGGAGGGGGGGGGTTAAGTGAATTATTAGGCACAACACGACAAAAACTGCCTGCTCCACAGGACTCCCTAAAACAGCAATAAATTCAGAGGAAATACAGTTTTTAGATAAATACTCCACTGGCTCTCTTGCCAGGATCACCTTTCCTCTAACATCCCAATCAGTAGCTAAATGTGGCCTATCTCTCTTTGACAAGAAGAGCATCAAACTCTCTCTCTTCAAACAGTGTCCAACACAGCCAGAGCCGTGTGTATTTCTTGTCATCCAGACACAATTTCTGAATTTTGCAAGAGCCATTCATACAATCTCATCTGAAGAGCCATTTGTTTACCTCATTGAAAATAAATCACATTTGAAATTCATACAGGATTACATATTGCACGCTCATTATGCAAAGTCCTCCTTCCCTGAGCATGCGACTCGAGGCAGCTTGATTTGTGAAAAGTGCTAAATCAAACTTCAAAGTTTGTTTGGGCAGTAAAACCCAACAAGGAGACTCCATCTCTCAGTATTAGAAACAAGGAAAAGGACAACATGCTATCTGGAGGGCAGCCGATATTTACTACTGTGCAGAATCTCAAGGATAGACTACAGAGTTTTGGATGCTGACGCGTGAAAGCATGCAGATAAGAGGCGTGCTTAACTCATTAAGACCGGGAACGCACTTTTCCCCCCCCATCCTATGACAACCCCGTGCATGTAATGAGCCGATCTCTGTGAGGACGGCGGTCACGGATAATAGTCCATGATTTTGTCAAGGTACAGTAAAATCGCTGTTTTTGCTGGCAGCAATAATGGTTCACTATTACACTGGCAGTCAAAGAGTTAAGACCGGGAACACATCTGTGTAATTTTTAGATTTCTTTGGCTATTCAAAAATAGCAGATCTACAAGCTCATAGCACGGCACCAAGCTTGTAGATCTGCTATTCTTTGAAAAATTATGAAAATGTGCTCAAATCTTTTAATATATATATTTTTTAAAGCGAACAATTTTATCTCAAATCTTTGCTTCTCGGGGTCCCTGGAACAAAATATTTTGAGATGGGGGTCCACGGCCAAATACATATAATGTTGGGGGTCCTTGACATGAAAAGGGTTTTGAACACACCACTGTACCAACATACGTTTATTTCAGAAAACTGTTAGGATTTAGAAGATTTTTGTATCAATCAGCCTAAAATCTTAATGGCTTAAGCAGGAGTAACATAAGAGGGTGGTGTGCGACTGGGACTAGTCCTTTCTCGCGTGCTCACCGACCGGTATTTGTTTGGGTGTGTAATTCAGCAGAACGTTAGCGAGGGTCCACGACCAGAGGAGTCACGCTGCAGCGGATCGTCTGCAGCGGAGGGAACAGGGTGACTGAACAGAGGCCAGTAGGCAGAGAGAAGGAACAGCGGGGGGTCTGTTCGGGTGACAGACAGTACAACGACAAGCGGGAAAGTCACAGGGTGTGACACTTTATGTGGTGTCCTGGTGTTTGACGAGTCACTTTGTTACACGATCTGCAACGTATCATTTTGTGTCAAAGTTCTCCTCCTCCTATAAAGAACTCAGAGCAGAGGTTCCCAGTCTGAATGAGGTCGGAGCGACACCCCTCCCCCCACAGAGAAAACACCGGTTGATGTTTCAAACAACACTCAAACGAGGGCGACTAATAGCCCCCCTCCCTCAAATTGCCGGCCTTCTCCAGCAATGGCCTTCCCGCTTCACCTCATCTTCATCCCCAAACCTAGAGGTCTCTAAAGCCTCAACTTTAGCCTCGTCTACTACAGCCCTAAAAGTAGACGAGGGAAAACCAGACATCCTGGGAACAACCTGAATGGTCTTAGGAGTTAGGTGTAAGGTTCCCCAAATTCCGTTGAGTGACTTTCTAATGAACGACAACGAGGTGCGACAAAAAGATTAAAATCTGACTGTCCAGTGACACCTTTATTATTGCTTTCCCAAACACAAACATTGTGGCTGATGGTGTAGCTGTAACCCATGCTGCCCTGGCCCTGTCTATGGGGCTTTACATTGCTTGTATCCTCATTCTTTGGGAGTGATTTGACCTGCATCCTTTTCCTCTATCCACTTCCTGTTGAACTGTGCTCTCTTAGAACCACTCCGTCTCTAGGAACTCATCACATACTACAACTTCCTGTACGGCGCCTTATCAAGGAGGGCCAGATGTGAGTCAAATATCCTTTAGTTCATTGGTTCTCAAAGTGGGTTCCCCAGGGGTCCTTGAGGGAGTTCCAGGGGGTCCACAGCTAAATGATGGAATGGACCCTTATGGGTCTGTAACTCTGAGAGTGTACAAATGGAAGCAAATGGACCTGTTAGGGTCCATTTGGTTCCATTTGTACACTCTCAAGAGTTAAATTAACATTGATTTTACAATATAAATTGGGGTCCAAGAGATAGAAATGACATTAAATGGCGGTCCGTCCGTAGCCTAATGCATGTCAAACTGGGGGTCCTTCAAATTAAAATGGTTGAGAATCACTGCTAGAGCCGTAAAAAAATCTTCTCTTATGGGGGTCCCTGGCATATCCCAACAATACAATCAGAGAGCCGTGCGCCTTTGGAACCTCAACCACTAAGGAACAACTCACGGCCAAAGCACTGCTCCATTTCCCTCCCAACTTGCTACAAAAATCACTCATGCAAAAGTATATAAGTAATTCTACTTAATTTACAACCTTCACATGTGCCTCATTTTAAAATAATCATAAAGTGTCATAAAGTGTCTGCTCCAAATTTACTTCCGGGTGGTCAATCTCACCTGCCAATCACTTCTCGCGCAAGCGCTGACTCATTGTGACATCACACCATAAAGGGCTCTGACATCACGTGGCATACGTGTCAGATGAAAGTATATAAGCCGGCTTCTAAGCTAAGTCCAGCACTCTTGACAGACCTCTGCATATAGTCTATAAGCAGCTCTCAAAAACAGATACATAGATCCCCATATATGGGCATGAAAGGGAAACAGACAGACAGATCCAGAGATCTCCATAATAAAGTCAAAACGGGTCCAATGACAACAGGTATAATGGGGTTTGCATTAAAGGGGGAACCGGCACTGTGTCTGCAACACAGTCGAAGGCACAGACAGATACAGAGATCTCCATTATGGGCATAAAGGGACACAGACAACCAGATACAGAGATCTCCATATATGGGCATAAAACTATGACAGGGGATCAGATGGGACAGTCAACATCTGCTGGCCAGACAGGAGGAGCAGACGGAGGAGGAGACAGTGTTCCTGATGTCCCTGACGTTGTTATTTTTGCACCAGGAGACCAGACACAACCTCGAGACATTGTTCTGTACAGAACTCCAGCTGATGCACCTAATCACAGACAAACTACACATATCAATTCACTCCACCCTATGTATGACCCAGCTGCCTATCCCTTGATCTTGCCATATGGAGATGCTGGCTTCAGCATCGACAATCCCATCCTCAAGGTTAATGCAAATTCAGCCAGAGGCAAAGTCACTCTTCAGGAGTTCTTCAGATTCCATCTACAACAAAGAACTAATTCTTTCAACACCCTTCTGAAGTCAGGGAGACTTACTCAAGAATACTTCTGTGATCAATACTCCAAAATTGAAAGTTGCCGGATGAAATTCTACAGGAGTAGGGAACAACAAGACAAGTACAGGGCCCACCAGTATTCAGGTCTGGATGATGCCCTAACTGCACAGCAAGCACAGCCAGGACAGACTGAGGCCACCAGGATTGGTCAACAGATAATTCTTCCAGGCTCACACACTGGTAGCCCCAGATACCAATTCAAGCGCTTTCAAGATGCCCTTGCCATAGCAGCCAGATATAGAAGGTTTGACCTCTTCATTACCATGACGTCAAACGCAAGGAGTGAAGGTGTACTGAGTAACATCTTTCCAGGACAGCAGCCCACTGACAGACCAGACATTGTTAACAAAGTTTTCAAAAGGAGTTTGGATGAGCTCCTCCACGACACAACGCTCGGCGTCTTTGGGAAGATGAAGGCTAGAATACACACTATTGAAGGACAGATGAGAGGACTGAAACATGCCCACATACTGCTACTCCTACATGAGATTTTGACTGTCGATGACATTGATCAAATAATTAGAGCAGACATACCTGACAAACAAAAGGAGCCAGAGCTGTATGAGCTGGTGTGTCGATTCATGCTACATGGACCCTGTGGCCCGGCCTACCCTAACAGCCCCTGCATGGTCAATGGTATCTGTACTAAGAAATTCCCTAAAAACTTCTGTGCCAACACACGACTGCCTCATGATGGTCATGGCTACCCAGAGTACAGACGGCCCATTGTCGGTCACACCCATAAGAAGAATGACTTTCTGTTTGACAGCAGGTGGGTCGTTCCTTACAACGCTTGGGTCCTACTTAAATATAAATGCCACATCAATGTTGAATTTGTTGGCTCCTTCCGTACCATCAAGTACCTGTACAAATACGTCCATAAAGGAGTTGATGTTGGCACTCTCGATATTGAAGACAGGGATGAGATCTCCAGATTCATCAATGCCAGTGTTATGTTGAATCCCTGATCATAACCTCAAATTGAAAGTAGGCGCACCAGTCAAGCTGCTTAGAAACCTGCAATCAGGTCCTGACCGCACTCTCAAGAATGGCACCAGAATGGTGGTAATGCAAATGATGGACAGAGTCATTGAGTGTGAGATTGCAGTAGGCACAAACAGGGGTGAAACAATCTTCCTACCAAGAATACCTCACTATGACAGAGGTGAGCTTCCCTTCACCTTCATTAGACGACAGTTCCCTATCCGCTTAGCATTCTCTGTTACAATCAATAAGGGTCAGGGCCAAGAGAATGAACGAGTTGGCATCTACTTGCCTAAACCTGTGTTCGCTCATGGCCAACTCTACACAGCCTTCTCTAGAGGAAAGAGAGCCAGCGCTGTAAAAGTTTTCATTGTGGATAATGACAAGGGCATTACTGACAACATTGTTTATAGCGAACTCCTTTAGGATAATGGGCATAAATGGACACAGACAGACACAGAGATCTCCATATACGGGCATAAAAGGGACACACCCAGACACATACAGAGATGTCCATATATCACAGACACAGATAGCTCCATATATGGGCAGAAATGCACACACAGATGGGCATAAATGGACACAGGCAAACAGATGGCCAAAACGGGTCCTATGACAACAGGTATAATGGGGTTTGATTTAAAGGGTGGAGCATTCATTCCCTATTTACATCGTTCCTGTGTAGGCCGGTCCCCGACTAGACCCTCGGCAACCCGAAGGGCTAGACGCTCGGCCGCCCTTCGGGCGGCCGAGCTTATAGTCTTTTCAAATGGGGGTCAGCGGGCTAATAAGTGTCAATTTGGGGGTCCTTGACATGAAAAAGTTTGAGAACCACTGCTTTAGTTAAAATACATGAGCGTGGTGGGAGTTACCACTTAAACCCTATATACCAGGGGGTATTCAACTAGATTAGGCAGGGGGCCACAATTGTAAAATGACTTGAAGTCGGGGGCCACAAGACCGTGTTTGTGGGTTAACCGTTTCACTTGTTTGCTGTGTGTGCTATGTAGCATTGGTTCTCAAAGTGGGGTCCGGGGACCCCCAGGAGTCCTTGGAGGGGTACCAGGGGGTCCCCAGCAAAATTAGTTAATATAGCGTCACAATCATTTTAACCACTTTAACCATATTTTATACTTTGGCTATTCAAAAATAGCAGATCTACAAGCGCATAGTGCGGCACAGAGTGTGGCGCTATGAGCTTGTAGATCTGCCATTTTTGAAAAATCCCTGGCATAAAAATATCTTTGAGATGGAGGTCCGCAGCCAAATACATATCATTTTGGGGGTCCTTGACATGAAAAAGTTTGAGAACCACTGATATATAGGACACAACAATGGACTGACTTACTAGGGCCTGCTTCATACTGCATTCATGCATGTTTGATAGGATCATTTCTGTGCCAGTCCTTTATAAAGCACAGGCTTTGATTTTGATATTGAGAAAAAAGGAAGAAGATATTTCAAGTGTTCTGTGCACGGGTCCCTGGCATGGAAGTGTCTTTGTGAGCAGAGAATTGGGGGTGAAGTGTTTACATGTTCGTATGAAGGAAAGGTTTTTGCTTTTTTTTTTTGTTTTTGAGCGTCCGGCTGATAAGATCACAAGCTCTTATGATGCATTTCATTAATAGTGGAGAGACCATCATTCAGCCCAGGGCACTATTGAGGATGAATGAATCATACTGGGTTAAGTACAAGTGGATGGAGATGAAGAAGATGGACAAAATCCACTCAGAACTAACCAATTGATGGACTTGAAAGCCACTCAGAACTCAGAAATAGCTACAAATGGGATGCCATGTGATGGAAGAAATGCACTCAAAATTCATCCGTTATGCTCTTTTATGTTGATATGCCACTGAAATGTAGTGATGTAGCTACCTGGAAAAGAGAGACACGCATCAAAGATAGAGCCTATATGTGGTATGCGCCTGGACCCCCCCCCCCCCCCCCCCCCCCCCCCCCATATACATTGTTGACTGGCCCCGCAGGGGCCCCAGTCTCTACTTGATCCCCTCCTTTTTTCCCTGTACACCAAATCTCTTCTCCGAAAATAGCTGATCTACAAGCTCACAACCCCAATGTTCGCCTCTTATGACATGCCCAGGATAGTGATGCTAGGTTGATAGGTTCAACAACAGGCAATTACAAAAGTTATTTTATAATTTACATGTAAAAGGTGCATTCACAGCGGATGGGATAAAAATTGCGTCGCTTTCATCACCTTCAAACTGACACGCTGCTCACTACAACGAAAACCACTGCAAAGGTTTTCTTTCTATTTTCACAATATTTGTATCTCTTTCTTATATTATTAGACAATTTGGCCAATGTTTGAAATCTAAGTACAGTTTGTTGAGTACTTTTGATGCAGTTATGGTTAGGGATGGAGCTCGAAAACCGGGTCCATTATATACCCGGGCATGAATTTATCGAGACCCGGTTTTCGATAAGCTTTAGGCTTGTCGAGCCTGTTATCGAGTGTAGCGACCCATGACGTCATGTCTAAACTATCAAAACAAGAGGCGATCAAGAAATAAATCTAATCACCCACGCTGGCAGAAACATGTTGGTCTAAAAGTGTATTGATAGCTGCAAGTTGTGCCAAACAGCGCTGTCCGTCCCTCAGTCTATCGTTGCCGAAAATGGCAGATCTACAAGCTCACAACGTGGTGCGAACAGACGCAGTGTGAGCTTGGAGATCGGCCATGTTTGGTGCGTGACACCGTCGTACGATGAAGTATACATTGCGCTTTTAAAGTGACAGTACACACATTAACCGTTTCTTCAATATTATTTTCCAAAAGTAAAAAGGTCACTTGCCTTCTATCTGTTAGAAAAGTACTGTATTTGAATGCCCTAGTAAAATGTAGTGCACGTGATATATTTTGGTTAAAACAAAGAAAAAAGAATAGAAAAAATAACTATGCATTTTTTGTTTATAAAAAGTTGAAGAGACATGGAGATTTTATAGTAATTATTACAGTACTATTCATAATATAAAGCCATTTAACACTTATTGCACATTATATGAATGGTTGTTTTAATGATAGGCAAAAATATTTTTTACTTTTGTCATCTTCATTTAATTTTAGATAGTGGTCAGCCACAAACTCACTGTCACAACTGGCCAATAAAAAAAGATACCGGTTCTGTTCAGAATTTTTCGCCTCACGTCTTTTTTCTTAACAATAGAAAAAGATCGATAGTGGGCTCGATAAAAGCTCGGTTCGATAAGCAGGTTCGATAAGGTGCTCATTATCAATAAAAATTAACGAGCTCCATCCCTAGTTATGGTCTTTTTTTGAGGGTATGAAAAATGTCTTAAAAGGCCTTAAATTGTCACTTCACTGTCATCTGGGGACCCCCCCCCCAAAAAAAGAAATTGTGTGGGGACCCCCCTGGGGATCCCGACCCACAGGTTGAGAACCACTGGTTTACATCACACCACAAAACCTCTTGTCTGAGCATAATTGATAAGTTGGTGATAATGGAAACCTGCAACAAGCCATGGTATCTCTAAAAAAAAGAGTTACAATGATGTGGTAATTACAAATGCATTCATATACAACATGTGTTATCCACTTAATCTCAACTGATCATCATTCCTCCTTGTTAACTATCTCTTCCCCCCTGCTGGGCAGTAGATTAAAGCGTGATTTGGTCATTACAGAGGCATACATTGCCATATATTTGCCATGCCTTAATCTCAACTGATCATCAGTCCTCCTAGTTAGCTATCTGTGCCCCCCCACTGGGCAGTGGATTAAAACCCTGTTGCGGAGTAGACTTTAAATCTACATAGATGCCGAGACACTAACTATCCAGAGACTAGACGCCTGGCTTCAGATTAGACATGAGATCGCAGTCGCTACGGAGGCCCTGCATCTCAAATAGCGACTCCTGTAGACAAGGGGGAAAAAAACTAGTGAGATCTGGTGATCGTATCGGAGAGGAAAACCTGCAAAATTAGTACATTTATCTTGGGGATGGCTGTTATCTGGCCAGCTGCCTGTGAAAATGAGGGAGTGACTGTTGTTAATAATAACTTTTTGAGGACCTTGAACACAGCTGGTTAATATGAGAAAAAGCTTAAAGTAGTTTTGAAATGCTCCCCTATGACTGGAAAAACAAGTTACTTCCTCCACAGACGGTTCATCTGTGATGCTGGGTTCAGCATCAAGGTTATAGCTACTTAAGATTCTGTAACACAAAGGCTTTCATACACCACGCCAAGTCCCCTGCCTTGCTCTTGGGCTCAATAGTCTGGTGGTTATTCATTGCAGCTTTATATCAGAACTGTTCAATAGTGAACTATTATAACTTTCTGCTCTCCAAGGTAATGATGATGTCCTTTATACTTGGCTCTGACATCCCCACTCTTCAGTGCAAACATTTGATCTTTCTTTAATGAGTTTAACTCTAATATTAGTTCAGCTACTGCCTTTTCAGTAGCAAATCCTACATAGAGTATGTTAATCTCAAGTCTATTTGTAGTCTAGTATTAGGGCTGGGACGATATGAAAATGCCATTTAACGATTATTGTGGCAAAACTAATAGTGATTAACGATATCGCGATGATCAAAATATGCTTAAAACTCAAAATGGCACTTTGGTTAAGCACTTAAACCCCCCCAGCATCCCTATCCCTAAAAAAGCCGATATACAAGCTCACAACGTGTTGCGTTGCTATGCGCTGTGAGCTTGTAGATCTGCTATTTTAGCCGAATCGATTTGTGTAGAGTGAAATAAGAGCGTACACTCTTTACAGGTCAGTTTTATCAAGTATACAGTGGCACTGAATATGCAGGTCAACAAAAGCTAAAACAAAACTCAACAAAACTCATCCTATAGTGAATTTCACGAAAAATGTAAATCTCTGCAATACGATTATTGTGAGTGGTTTCTTATCACGATAAACAAAAATAACGATTATCGTCCCATCCCTACTAGGATATATAGTGTGGATCTGTAAACATGGACAATCAGTGAATCCATCTGATGTTTTGTCTTGGTATACGTTTCCTCTTCTCCAGAGCCTAGCCCAACACTGAGACACAAAATCTCAGTGTTGGGCTATCAAAACCAAAAAAGTGTTTTGGTTTTGCCGACAGAGGTAAATCATAGAGTAAGCACCCACAATTCTGAACATGTCACTTATCGCAGTTTGACAGACAGCGGCACCGCACCGCGCCACCTGTGTGCAAGGCTGTTTATTTGAGACAATGTTTAAACACTCAACACTGTGACACTTGGATGTATACACCCCGTTAGTGGGTTAAGGAGGGTTAAGATGCAGATGAAATGCTATCAGGGAGCTTGTCTTTGAAAAGTAAATCAGTGTTTCTGGGGCCGCGCCGAGGTCTTGTACCGACACGTGCCGGGATGCCCCCATATCCTGTCGGGGTCACCACCACTGTTTGACAAGTTATATCTCATGCATACTAGACCCCCCCCCCCACATACACACACACACACGTGCAGACACATTTTAAGGAAACTTCTGCAGCCTACCCTTTGACCTTGTAGAACAAATGACAATGGGTGTGTGGTGGCATTAAAATTTAGGGCACTCAAACTTTTTCATGTCAAGAAAACCCAAATTGACATGTATTAGCCCGCAGACCCCCATTTGAAAATATATGCCAGGGACCCCCATAAGAGAAGATCTTTACGGCTCTAGCAGTGATTCTCAACCGTTTTTATTTCAAGGACCCCCAGTTTGACATGCATTAGGCTACGGACGGACCCCCATTTAATGGCATTTCTATCTGTGGGACCCCAATTTATATTGTAAAATCAATCTCAATTTAACTCTGAGAGTAACGGGTCCATTTGTACACTCTCAGAGTTACAGACCATAAGGGTCCGTTCCTAACTATCCATCATTTAGCTGGGGACCCCCTGGAACTCCCTCAAGGACCCCTGGGGGTTCCCGGACCCCACTTTGAGAACCAATGATTTAAGGGACTGTGGATTGGCCATTGTAAGCAGAACAGGCAGACTGGCTGATATTCAAGATTAATGGTGAAGACAATTCTGAACAAAAGGTAGTTGGTTTCCATGCAGTGACAGGGGAGAGAATACAGTGATTTAGAATGTGCTCCTCTGCCCCAAAGCTCAGTGCGTTGTGTTTAGTCTAGCCTTTTGAACTATCAAGTTAAACAGCGATAATAGGCCATGCTCTAACCAGCTGGACTACCATAACATCGGCCATACCAGCCACTGATAAGGTGTGGTTATGGTCTTGTAGGTGATATCTAAGGCACCAGCGCTTGTGACCTTTACTGATCCTCTACGTTCAACTCTAGACTCCATGGCGGTTCTCTGGCTCAACCTCCGTGACATGACATGGTTTCACTGCTGATTAAATATTGGGGGTGAGGGTTGTGGTGGATTAAACAGGAGGTCCCCCAGGCTGGGGTGTTTTGGCTACTGGGGAGATTACCTACCTATGTGGCCTAACTCTACCCTCTCGTTGCATCTGAAAATGACCACGTCTACAACTCTCTTTTCCATAATTAAGCAGGGTTCCGACACAGTTTAAAATTCCACACTTTTTTCACACCCAAACTTCCAGTATTCTCAGTAGATTTGTCTTCACCATATTTGACATCCGAGTACAAATTATAGCTACAGTAGGTGTTTATGTATCTAAATGATAGAATCCAAGAGTAACATAAGTGATGTTCATGTGCAATTCACCGGTAAACGAGAAAAGATAACTTAACCCATTAAGATCTGGAACGCATCTGTGTCACTGTTTGATTTGAGCTAAAAAAAAACATTATTTTACAATTTGGCTATTCAAAAATAGCAGATCTACAAGCTCATAGCACGGCACCGAGTGCCGCGCTACGAGCTTGTAGATCTGCTATTTTTGAAAAATCTGGAAAATGTGTGCAGATCTTTTAATATATATTCTATTAAAGCGAACATTCTTTTACTCAAATCTTTGCTTCTGGGGTCCCTGGAACAACATACTGTATTTTGAGATAGGGTTCCGCGGCCAAATTCATATCGTTTTGGGGGTCCTTGACATGAAAAGGTTTGAGCACCACTGACATAGAAACATACGTTTTTCAGAAAACTGTTGGGATTTAGAAGACATTTGTAGAATCGGCTTCCAATAGGAACCCTGCATGAGGGATAACTACCAATTTAGAACAAACAATGGAGCTTCAAAGAAACCTACAATAAAATGTAATTTACTTGTGTGTTTTCTTTCATTTTCCATTATGACTGGCTCAATCATAATTGATCTTGGCTTGTGGTACCAATAGAAAGAAAGAAAGCGATGCAATGCGAAGAGTGCAGACTGGCCAAGACCAACTCAGGACTCCTGAATCACTGGCCTCCACACACCCCCCGTCTAGCAAGTAGCATCAAGACAGAAAAAAATTATTGAGGAATAAAATTAGCTTCAATTAATAAAAGAATCAGTCAGGGCTTCTATTTTTGATTAAATGGAGCAATCATGCTTCCTGTAATAACAATAGACGCATGTGTGATGGCTGGCAGAGCAAAGCAAGCATGCATGTGCGTATGTGCGAGTCCACCATGCTGACGTCAGCTGGACAGGAGGCGATCGGAGTAATGAGTCATGCCACTGTAAACCCAAACAAACACAAAAATACACCCTTAAGCTGACTCCAACCTGGGCCATTGTTTCCTTCCAGTTATGTGTGTTTGTATAGTGGAAGCCAGTGGGAAATATCAGTGGAGGCCAGAAATTGACTTCTAATAGGATGTGACTGACTCAGAGATGGAGTGATTCAGTGTGCCAGATCTTTTGCACCAAAAAGATGGATCTCAGTTATTATGAACTATACTATTCCAAGCCTTAGGAAATGTATTGATTAGTCGGAGACAAAACAGTACTCCACAAAGCTAATTCTAGACAAAACAAACGCACATGGTCTTTACATTAGATTTATATGCTGGAACTGTAGGACAAAAACAAATCTAACAAAAGGCTTAACAACTAATTTCTTGAAATACTGTATTATTGCAAAATTCTTCATATACATTTTCTATACAATTTATTTATTGTTTTTTTTCTTTTGGAGATTATGATTATGCCACGGTGTGTCCGCTGAGCCATTTCGCATTTTCTTCACAAGACACTTTTTGCTACTAATGCAAAATTCACACAGATTATCTCTGGAGTTGTGATAAACGTGTCCGATCTACCAAATGTGGGTTCCAAGCTGAGGGGCTTCTAAACAACACATGGCAAAAGGGGATTTCACTTACACCCATAGATAGGGGGCACCACAAATGCAAAAAAGGTCACTGTTTGTTGCAGAAACAGGATTTCAATAGTCATGTGACAATGAGGGTTTTGATATTCAATACTGTCTGCCTGTAATTGGCTTAACAAAATTAGTGAGGGGCCAATGTCTTACAAAATATGCCATATATCATGAACACAACATGCAATGCAATCAACACAAAAATGTATTCGCACGATGCACGTTGAGAGGCCTGATAGAGCGCACCTTTCTGCCTCCAGCCTGACAGAGAGATGTGCTCTGAGTAGCACACTTTTGGGAAAAGGCTTTTATCCAAAAGCACATCCCAGGACCATGAACTCATGCTACATACAACTAGTGGTTCTCAAACTTTTTCGTGCCAAGGACCCCCAAATTGATATGTATTCGGTTGCGGACCCCCACCTGAAAATTATGTTGTGCCAGTGACGCCCAGAAGCAAAGATTTGAGTTCAAAATGTTCGCCTTTTAAAAAATTAAGATTTGCACACAATTTCAAGATTCTTTCAAAATCACACCCTGTGTGAAGGAAGCGGTGCCTTTGGGGCGGGCCTTAACTCATTTCAATGCGTCCCTATTGGTGGTCTGAGTCCACTTACCAAATTTGTACTTGGGAGCATGCTGCAAACTGGAATGATGGCTGTTTAAAGCCCAGCCAATGGGCAGACAGAGGGGGCGGGGCTTAAGTAATGACAGTTAGTCCCTATTGCTGGCTTTAGTCCATGTACAAAATTTGTACTCCATAGCATGCTGCGAACTTGAGTTATGGCTGTTTGAAGGCCAGCCAATGGGAAGACAGAGGGGGCGGGGGTTCAGCAATTCATGCTGGTCCCTATTGGTGGTCTAAGTCCACATACCAAATGTGGACTTGGTGGCATGCTGCAAACTGGAGTTATAGCTGTTTAAAATCCCGTGCTCATCCCGTGCTCATACGGGCGTGGGGGGTCCCTGGACCCCTCTTTGATAACTTCATCAATTCATGCTCGTGCCTATTGGTGGTCTAAGTCCACATACCAAATGTGGACTTGGTGGCATGCTGCAAACTGGAGTTATAGCTGTTTAAAATCCCGTGCTCATCCCGTGCTCATACGGGCGCGGGGGGTCCCTGGACCCCTCTTTGATAACTTCATCAATTCATGCTCGTGCCTATTGGTGGTCTAAGTCCACATACCAAATGTGGATTTGGTGGCATGCTGCAAACTGGAGTTATAGCTGTTTAAAATCCTGTGCTCATCCCGTGCTCATACGGGCGCTGGGGGTCCCTGGACCCCTTTTTGATAACGTCATCAATTCATGCTCGTCCCTATTGGTGGTCTAAGTCCACATACCAAATTTGGACTTGGTGGCATGCTGCAAACTGAAGTTATAGCTGTTTGCTTCTTTGCCGTGCTCATCCCGTGCTGAAACCGCCGGACGGACGGACGGACATACAAAAGTCAAAAGCCACGTATAGAGCGGTTGGCACCGCTAAAAATAGCAGAGCTACAAGCTCGTAGCTTGTAGCTCTGCTATTTTTGAATAGCCAATTTGTCTGAGGACCCCCTGGTACACACATATTGTCTTTGGTTGGCCACTGTGGGAATCAAACCACAGCATTTTTTTGTGCCAAGCTGTATCCATTGTACTCCTGGAAGATATACTGTTATTGTTCAACCAGCTTCATCATCCATTTCGCAGAGATTTTAGGGCTGGAGGTGATTGCTTTGTTTTTCCACACAATAGAGATTACATAAAGGCCATAGTAGAGCTCACCTGGATCTAGCCCTGGCATATTGAGGACATCAAAGAGGCCATTCATAGCTAAAGGCCACGTTGGCATGACTGGGGGTTGGACAGACTGACATGGTTTTGCTCCTGCCCACGGTGCAAGGTAATTAAAACCCCCCTTTGAAGAACACTCACTCACTAAACGCAACCCACACTGACTGGACTGATGATGGACGACGGACTACAGAATGACAGTGACATGTCATTGATAACTTAACCACTTTCCAACCGGGCATGACTATTTTTAACATGTAATTATATAGGCAAAAGGTTTAATTTAACCCATTTAAACCGGGAAGGAATGTGTCATTTTTAGATTTCTTTGGCTATTCAAAAATAGCAGATCTACAAGCTCATAGCGTGGCACAGAGTGCCACGCTATGAGCTTGTAGATCTGCTATTCTTTTGAAAAATCTTGAAAATGTGTGCAAATCTTTGAATATATATATATTTTTAAGCGAACATTTGTAACTCAAATCTTTGCTTCTGGGGGTCCCCGGAACAAAATATTTTACAAATGTTCGCTTAAACAATATATATTCAAAGATTTGCACACATTTTCACGATTTTTCAAAAATAGCAGATCTACAAGCTCATAGAGCAGCACTCGGTGCCGCGCTATGAGCTTGTATATCCACTATTTTTCAATAGTAGCCAAAAAAAACTAAAATTTGACAGACATGCGCTCCCAGATTCAATGGGTTAACCACTTTCAACCGGGCATGACTATTTTTTTTATGTCATTATAGGCGAAAGGTTTAATTTAAAGGTTTAAAAATCAATCCACTCCCAAACGAGTCGCATTGGGAGCTCGTAGATTGGAAAGTTTTGCTATTCATTGTACGATGAAGCATAATATGGTTTTAAGTGGTCAACATTAATCCAAAAAAAGCACAACGTCAAGCTGAGACACAAATCACTAAGGACCGGACCAGAACACAAAGAGACAATCAAAGAGTCCATCTTTTTCTGGACGTAATGGAACAAAAAAAGATAAGACGCCACCATGCCCATGACATACTGCAGGATCTGATCATGGAATGAATAAACCTGAACGAGGCGAAACAGGCTCCAGGGCCACTCCCAGGTTCCTCGTTCACATGAGTCCAAGCCGTCTGCTCGCAGCATGCCAATCTGTCACGTTGCTGTTCATATCCTGCTCCTCAGAGGATGCCCTGTTTCCAACCTTAGCGCGTTTCCTAATTTATCCCAACCCTGGGCTCCGTTGTACACAATAATAACACACAGACTGTGACTGGCTGCCAACGATGACTGCATGCTGTCAGTGGGACGTCTTTAATCTAATTGGCGTCGTCTTCGACGGTGACTCAGACTCAGCAGTGTGCGTTGTGTTGCGTTCTACCTCCAGTTAACCCATTAAGACCGGGAACGCATCTGTGTCATTTTTTTAGATTTCTTTGGGCTATTCAAAAATAGCAGATATACAAGCTCATAGCGCGGCACCGAGTGCCGCACTATGAGCTTGTAGATCTGCTATTGTTGAAAAATCTTGAACATTTTTGCAAATCTTTGAATATATATATATATATTTTAAGCAAACATTTGTAACTCAAATCTCTGCTTCTGGGGGTTCCTGGAACAAAATATTTTGAGATGGGGGTCCGCGGCCAAATGCATATCATTTGGGGGGTCCTTGACATGAAAAGGTTTGGGAACCACTGATGTAGCAACATAGGTTTATACTGTTAGAAAATTTAGAAGACATTTTTTGTAGAATCGGCCTCAGGTCTTAACGGGTTAAGATCAAATAGGAAAAAAAACAACGAAACCAAAATCCGTCACTCATCATCATGCCTGATATCTGGGATTGATCATTGTGATATGGCATAAAAAAAAGTGATTTTAAAAAAGCACATCATAGTCACAATATGCTATTATAGCCACAATCTCGATATCAATGTATTCGGTCAAAAAATATCGCAATGTTTGATTTTGTCCACATGGCCCCGGCCAATCGGCCTCACAACACTGGCACACGTAGGTTAAGGTCAGTGCAGGTGGAGCCGGTCATGCGTGTGGGTGTCTTTTCATGGGGGCAGCGAGCAGGTCTTGAGTAAGTAAATGAGTGTAGCAGACAGAGGCACCGAGGGCGGATCCCATTGCACTCTCCATGAGAATGAATGCTCCCCGAGGTCATAAATCAGAGATGGGAGGGGGGGAGGAGGGGGGAGGAGGGGGGGGCAGAATTTCGCGCTTCTCTGCAGCTCAGCAGGCCTGTTTACATTGGCGTAAGTGGCACTGAATAGACTGCAACTAACATCCAGTCAGTCATATATACACGTGCGCGCGTATACTGTACACACACGCACACACCTCTCTTTACCCCTAGTCTAGAGCAATGGTTTTCAACCAGTGCTCCGGGGACCACCAGTGGTCCTTGAGGGAGTACCAGGGGGTCCCCAGTAAAATGAGTTAATAACGTCAAAATCATTTTTAACCACTTAGCTTTGGCTATTCAAAAATAGCAGATATACAAGCTCATAGCACGGCACCGAGTGCCGCGCTATGAGCTTGTAGATCTGCTATTTTTGAAAAACCTTGAAAAAGTGTGCATATCTTTGAATATTTATATTTTTTTAAAGCGAAAAGTAACTGATGTCTTTGCTTCTGGGGGTCCCTGGGACAAAACATTTTCAAATGGGGGTCCACGGCCAAATGTATATCAATGTAGGGGTCCTTGGCATGAAAAAGGTTGAAAACCACTGCCCTCGAGCAATGGCCGTGTATATACAAATGACTGTGTATATACGATACATAAATTACACAATACATAAATTACACTCAATCAAACCAAGGACAAATGATGAACATTTGAAAAGCCATGATCATAGCACCACGGTGGACCTACACATACATACAAGCACATGTAAATGGTAAATGGTGCATTTATATGGCGCTTTTATCCAAAGCGCCTTACATAGATTGTGCATTACATTCACCCATTCACACACACATACTGTACATACACCGATGGCGGAGGAAACCATGCAAGGCACCAACCTCCTCATCGGGAGCAATTAGCCCATTAAGACCTGGAACTGTGTCATTTTTAGATTTGAGCTAAAAAGCATTATTTTACACTTTGGGCTATTCAAAAATAGCAGATATACAAGCTCGTAGCGCGGCACCGAGTGCCGCGCTACGAGCTTGTAGATCTGCTATTTTTGAAAAATCTTGAAAATGTGTGCAAATCTTTGAATATATATATATTTTAAAGCGAACATTTTTAACTCAAATCTTTGCTTCTGGGGGGTCCCTGGAACAAAATATTTTGATGAGGGTCCGCGGCCAAATACATATAATTTTGGGGGTCGTTGACATGAAAAAGATTGAGCACCACTGATACTGTATAGAAACGTTTTTTTCAGAAAACTGTTGAGATTTAGGAGACATGTAGAATCGGCTTCAGGTCTCAATGGGTTGGGGGTACAGCGTTTTGCTCAAGGACACTTCGACACTAACTCTGGGGGAGCCCGGGATCAAACTGGGAACCTTGTGGTTGCCATCCGGCCGATCTACCGGCCACTCTACCCCTGAGCCACTGCCGCCCCCAGCCACATGTGCCTTCTCTTTTGCTTTTCTCGTGTTATAAAATTGGCCTATATCATGATCACAGCAATAAGTGGCTATAATGGTGCTGTTAATGTTTTTATTACCCATGCATTTCCCTCAACAACACCTCTCTAGCTCTGAGTTCAGGCCAGGCCAAAGTGTAATCCCACTTGAACAAAGAGAGAGGGGCCCATGAACTCAACTGTTTTATTGTGCTTCACTAAAGCAATAAATTATTGCTCAACAAATTCCTGCAGGTAAAGTAAATATCATAAAGTGGGAATAAATATCAACAACGGGGGGTTCTGTTCTGGATCAATCTTGAGAGGCCAAAAACCTTCCCAAGGAAAAATACGAGGTGGGACAATAAATCTGAAATACCATTTCCTAGGCGGCCTCCTCCACCAAAATGAAAAAAGCCCCACACAAGAATACCAACCAGCGAAGAACTCACCACATTCGTCAATTTCATTGAGACAGATACAAATAACTTTTTAGCCCTGTTAATTGCCCTTAAAGTTGTTAAGCCCTTGTGAAAATAAACACGGGAGACATAGCACAGACTACTAGGCTATGGAAGTGGTTGTTCAGAGTCAGACAGAGAGAGAGAGAGAGAGGGTAACAGCCAAAATCACAATAATGTAAAGACACAATAAGTTCACCCATTAAGACCTGGAACGCATCATTTTTTAATTTGAGCTAAAAGGCATTATTTTACAATTTGGCTATTCAAAAATAGCAGATCTACAAGCTCATAGCGCGGCACCGAGTGCCGCGCTACGAGCTTGTAGATCTGCTATTTTTGAAAATTCGTGAAAATGTGTGCAAATCTTTGAATATATACATATTTTAAAGAGAACATTTTTAACTCAAATCTTGCTTCAGGGGGGTCCCTGGAACAAAATATTTTGATGGGGGTCCGCGGCCAAATACATATCATTTTGGGGGTCCTCGACATGAAAAAGATTGAGCACCACTGATATAGAAACATACGTTTTTCAGAAAACTGTTGGGATTTAGGAGACATGTAGAATCGGCTTCAGGTCTCAATGGGTTAATGCTCTTGCTTAGTGTTTAGTAATGCAATACCATGTGAGAAATTAATCCAGGAGGCACACTTTGAGCGTGTAAGTAAACAAACTAGTGGCAACTACTGCAGTCTGAAGAGTGTGTGATTATGAAGAGTGGGCCAAAGGGTTTAAGTCTCTCTGTATAAACATACATACACACACAGGCCAACGCTGGTCCCACAGAACTTGTGTGGCCGCCTGGCTGCAGGACCCATAGAAACTATGAGCCAATTCGTACAGTCAGCAATAACAAGCGACGTCTTAACATGCAGCCATGGTGTGACAGATGAGAACACACTTCCAACAACGTCCCTCAATGAGCACGGTAATTATCCTAGACGTTTAAATGGACTGTATATATTGTAATGTGCATGGTTGGTTGTGCAGGGCTACCATGTGATATCATGTTTTATCCACAGATACAAAGTTCTCCTAACTCCAGACAGTATAAGAAGCCTCGATGTTAATTTAAAAAGGTAGGGTAAGCGATATTTTTGTGTTAAAACAAAAACAATTTTGTTAAAAGCTTAAAGCTCTATATTCTGATAGTAATCATTGCTATAGAGCAGTGGTTTTCAATCCTTTTCATGTCAAGGACCCCCAAGTTGACACTTATTAGCCTGCGGACCCCCATTTGAAAAGATATACCAGGGAACCCCAGAAGAGAAGCCTTTCATGGCTCTAGCAGTGATTCGCAAACATTTTAGTTTCAAGGACACCCCAGTTTGACATGCATTAGGCTAACGGACCCCCATTTAATGGCATTTCTATCACTGGGACCTTAATTCATATTGTAAAATCAATGTTAATTAAACTCTGATAGTGTACAAATGGAACCAAATGGACCTTAACAGGTCCATTTGGTTCCATTTGTACACTCTCAGAGTTACAGTCACATAAGACCCTTATGATAAGGGTCCATTTGGTTCCTGAATATCTATCATTTAGCTGGGGACCCCCTGGAACCCCCTCAAGGACCACTGGTTGAGAACCACTGCTATAGAGTGTTTGTTCAGTAACAGCAGTCTCCTCATCTCTGCAGCTCTTTTAATAAACAGAAAATACAATTTCAAGTAGGTGACAACATTTCAGCCAATAAGGAGAGAGTACCCATTTATCAGCTTAATTTTTGTGTTCCAGTTTCAATTGTGTCTGCTCATTTGTTTGTGTCATCACTTCCAATTTCACTTGTTTAATCTGTCTCCTGACTGAGCTTTCCATCCTGATTGGTTAAAATTGGTATCCTGACCTGAAAAATACATTTTATGTTTAATAAAGAGCTGGTGAGACATGGAGACTATTTGTCTCCAAAGAAAATCACTTACCCTACCTTTAACTGTAAAGGCGGACCAAAATGTACCCGTAAGGATTTTCCTAACACAGGAAAGGCACAAAGGTTTTGGTTGATAATCTGTGGCCCAAAAAAATGTATATAATTAAAATGAGCTAAACAGCATGTATTACACTTGACTGATATGTATGCACATATGTGGATAGCATAAAAACCATCCTTGCAATGCTCACTAAATAAACTGCCTCGAGCCACTTTGACAGGGTGTCCATACTCCATACCACCCAGCTCATTGGAGCTATAACCTATTCAATCCGGGACCTGTGTAATTTTAAGATTTCTTTGGCTATTCAAAAATTTGGCTACGAGCTTGTAGATCTGCTATTTTTGAAAAATCGTGAAAAGTTGTGCAAATCTTTGAGTATGTATTTATTTAAAGAGAACATTTGTAACTCAAATCTATGCTTCTGGGGCGTTCCTGGAACAAGATATTAGACAAAGGTTCGCTTTAAAAATATATATATATTCAAAGATTTGCACACATTTTCACGATTTGTCCAAAAATAGCAGACATACAAGCTCATAGCGCGGCACTCGGTGCCGCGCTATGAGCTTGTAGATCTGCTATTTTTGAATAGCCAAACAAATCTAAAAATGACAGACGTGCGTTCCCGAAGTCAATGGGTTAAGGCGATGTGTGGTGGTTTTTATTCACTCTCTCTGGTCAGACACCATCCTCTATTAATCCACTGAGCCCTGAGACGCCCCCCCTCCCCTCTTTTCAGCCAGAGCCCCCTATCTGCTCAGGACAGGAAATCATGACTCCTGAAAGGGAATCCCACAGACTAATCCACAGCCAGGGAGAAAAAACACCAAACCAAGCAACACTATTTTCAGGTGTAGGGAGTGTAAGTAAGCACCTACTTTGGCTCTCGTTTACACAAACATCTACAAACAAACCCGTCTCCCGTTTCCAAATACTTTACCAATAACTATAGGTTCCTGACAATGACTTACTTAATGAGACGTTACATATTTATTAAAGGAGTAGTTCACCAAATAAAATAACTTGTTTTCTATCAATTACACACCACATGAAGCCTTGAATTCATTTTTTTGTTTTTGCCGCATTCCTAAGCCAATAATTTGATTACCGGCAGAGTTGGGTGAACAACTCCTTTAAGATGTGAATGTTTTAAGTCTCATTTTAGTCCATCTCCCGATTTATTTATGAAGAAGTCATCTCCTCCTTTGTTCATGGCTGCACAGTACTGTATATTATCATTACTTGATTGTTATGTTTGACTATTGCATTTATTTTTCCATTAATGCATGTCTATTTACGCCGTTCTGTGCCCATCAAGTTTATTGCGCTTTATCCGAGTCATTTAATTTTGGGTATGTGCCGCTCCAAGTCTGATCCAATGAATCTTTATATTTTCCTACACAATGCCACCGCTCAGTGCACACAAAGTACATCAAAGTTAGTCAAAACAAATCCAATTTAGGTACGACATGCTTGACACCTCTGAGAATAATCACACTGCAGACATTACATAAGTGATTGGCGGACTGCTTTCCTTTTCCATTACTAAATTGTCTAAAATATGCCATTTTCAAATATGTCTCTTTCTCATCCTCAAATGCTACCTGAGTGTAAAGATGAAAGAATAAAGTGCTGTCTTGTGTTAGTTTTGGTTGCAAGTGTGCAGCTGCTTTTCTGATGAAATGGTGCCCTCGCTTTGCATGTGGAGAATAAGGATGTCAGCATTTTCAACTGAAACTTTTGATTTGATTTTAGTCACAGATGACCAATATGGTTGGAGAAGATAGACAATTAGGTCCAAGTTAAATTTGGCCAAAATTCAAAATTTACTAGTAAAATGTACAAAAGTATTGTTATCAAAATGTAAAACCAAAAGTAAAAGTACTAAAATGTTTGAAAATAGCCGATCTACAAGCTCACACCGCGTCGCGGTGCAACGTGTTGTGAGCTTGTAGATCAGCTATTTTTCAAATAGCCTAGGTATAAAATAGGGCTAAAGTGGTTAATGTATGTTTTATAATATAATCATTTATATCTGCAAAGTAACTAGAAACTAAAGCTTTCAAATAATTATAGTGGAGTAAAAGTACAATATTTGCCTCTGAGATGTAGTGGAGTAGAAGTAAAAAAATTGAAAATTGGAAATACTCCAGTAAAGTAAAAAAAGACCTCAAAATTGTACTTGAGTACATGTACTTAGTTACTTTACACCACTGGAAGCAGCAGACAGACAAAATAATCCTGCCAAGAGCCAAAGGGCCCCGGCCGGGGGCCTTCCAGGCTGGGGAGACGCAGTGGTGGGGTCCGTCCGTCCAGTCAGTGAACCCTTATCATCCACAGTCTCCCGATCCCTCCACTATCAGGTCAGCCTCACTAGGGGTTCAGCTGATAACGTGGGTCTTATACTGATAAGGGTATAGCCCCATGCAGACCCCTCTCTCCGGACCACTCTGGACCACGCTAATGCTGCCCAGCAGCTACCTCGTTATGCTGCCGGCTACTGGTCTATCAAGAGGACCGTCAGCAGGCCAGTGGCACCCTAATTAACTAACCAATTGAGACCTGGAACGCATCTGTGTCATTTTTTGATTTTGAGCTAAAAAAAACATTATTTTACACTTTGGGCTATTCAAAAATAGCAGATACACAAGCTCGTAGCGCGGCACCGAGTGCCGCGCTACGAGCTTGTAGATCTGCTATTTTTGAAAAAGCGGGAAAATGTGTGCAAATCTTTGAATATATATTCTTTCAAAGCGAAACATTCTTTAACTCAAATCTTTGCTTCTGGGGGGTCCCCTTGAACGAAATACTTTGAGATGGGGGTCCGCGGCCAAATTCATATAGTTTTGGGGGTCCTTGACATGAAAAGGTTTGAGCACCACTGATATAGAAACATACGTTTTATCAGAATACTGTTGGGATTTAGAAGACATTTGTAGAATCGGCTTCAGGTCTTAATGGGTTTACTCATTCAATCCGGGAACGAATACTGTGTCATTTTAGACTTTTAGCCATTATTTTATACTTTGGGCATTTTTAAAACAAATCTTGAAAATGTGTGCAAATCTTTGAATATATATACGTTTTTAAAGCAAACATTTGTAACTCAAATCTTTGCTTCTTGGGGTTCAAAATAACATTTAGAGAAGAGGGGTCCGCGGGCCAAATACATATCTAAAAGATGTTTTCTAAATCCTAACAGTATGTTGCTATATCAGTGGTGCACCAACTTTTCCATGTCAAGGACCACCCAAAATGATATGATATTTGGCCACGGACCCCATCTCAAAATATGTCCCCCCCCCCCCCCCCAGAAGCACAGATCGGATTAAAAAATGTTCGCTTTAAAACATATACATATATATATATTCAAAGATTTGCACACATGTTCCACGATTTTTCCCAAAATAGCAGATCTCTGCAGTACTCTTTGCCGCGCTATGAGCTTGTAGATCTGCTATTTTTGAATAGCCAAAGAAATCTTAAAATGACACTGCTGCGTTCCCGGTCTTAAGGGATACTACCCCACCTCCATCTCCATCAACATAACCGTCTCACTGTCAACCAGGAGATCAGACTGTCGTCTACAGTAGCCAGGAGTCTTCCTTTGGCATGTTGAAAGGAAGGAACAGTCACATTTCTGCACGCCGTTAAAGCTACACAGGATGCAGTGTGTCTTCTGAGACTGCCTCATAGACACCCCTATTATGACCACAATCAAAAGATAACAGTCTGACTTTAAAGCAAGAACAGTGGCATCGGTCGGGCCTGCTCTGTTCCCGTCCGTATAGGCTAGATTTACTGTCCAAATGTGTGTTTTCTATCTTGGGGGGGGATAGCTGGGAATAGCTTCCCAAAGTGTTTATCTTGGGATACGTACAGTAGAAAGCTGTTCATATTTTATATAAGAGGGTCCTAAAGGATAATGTATTCTTTATCAGAGCAGGTTCCTATGACTTTATTAAAGGCTGTATACCACTGACAAAATGAAAAATAGGCTACCATTACTCAATAATGATGCCGTGATTAAGAGTCCAGTTCATAGAACCACAAAGTTAAACCCAACAGAATCGCCACCAGCCAATGTTTCTCTTATGTACTTATGACCGTAAGTCACAAACGGCGTTGGGTATGTTACTTGAAATTAGTAACTAGTTATAGTTACTGCTCTCAAAAAGTTACTTGGATACTAACTCATTTACTGCATTATAAAAGTAACTTGAATCTCATCTGTTGTAGCTGACTATGATGAAAAAAAATTGTAGGGAGCATGTCTTCAACAACAGCATTCAGTACAGTTGTTATTGTTGTTGTCCATTCAACTGGGGCAGACGTCTCAACATGATGAAGGCACGTTCCTGAGCGGGAATGCGCCTCCAAGTACAGTGCACACATCCATGTTAAATTCAGCACAGGCTAGCAAAAAAAACAGGTTTAAAAGGTTGTTTCAACCCATCGATTCATTATGCCAAACCGCAGACATTTGTAGAATACAGAGACTACGTTTACATTTTTGATATGATGCAGAAAAGGGTAGGAATTGGGGGGCCGGTCGGCCCCATCAGCCGGATCTTAAAGACAGACAACATGGACAGGGCCTGGGCACATATAGTACATTTAGTACTATAGTACAGAGCTGATTTAGACCACGTTACAGTCAAGTGTGACAGTCACATGAAATGAAGTATTGAGCCTTTAAAATCAATACATCCCTTAAGACAACCACATGTGATGACAGACGGCTTATTTTAATTGAAGACAACGCATTAGAATGCGCTGCTGTAGCCAGCATGAGATAGTCACAGTCACAGCTTAATACAAGTTTTCAAATATCATAATTAAGTTTTCCTCACCTGGTTCCTCCAAAGAGGATGATGCGATCTCCCACCATGCAACAGCACTGTCGTCGCCGTGGACAGGGGGTTTTCCCCTTGGGCTCAACCTTCTTCCAAGAGAAGGCCTCTGTAGATCCAACACAGAAAACAGAGATTGTTAACCACTTTTAGTCTGGCGTCCCAATTTGTGTGCATGTCATTATAAAAGAAAGATAAAACATTTTCAAAAGATTTCAAAGATTTTTTTCAAAAATAGCTAATAGTTGTGAGCTTTTTGGGCTTAAGTGGTTAATGCATTCAGACATGCAGACAAATACTGACATGTAAACCAGCCAAATAATATCTAGAGAGAACCAAGGAAAAAAAAAAGAGGACAAAAACTAGAGCACCAACACTCTCTCAGGGCCATACGTAATACCACCCCCCCCCCCCCCCCCCAACACACACACACACACACACACACACACACACACACACACACGCGCGCACGCACGCACGCACACACACACACACACACACACACACACACACACACACACACGCACGCACAACACCCTAACCAAGGTTCCATTCTTTGAACCAGTATAGATTCAACTTAAATGGCTCTTGCCAGCAAATATCTTTAGAGAAAGACCTACTGCTCTGTGAGTTTTGATTACGCTCGGCTACGTGGCTGCAGCTATACAAAAAATCACTAACATGACGTAAACCTAGTATCCCACTCTATATTTAGCAACAACAGAGGCCAAGGGACTGAGAAATGATAAGAAGATTGCTGCCGATAATAGAATAAATAAAAAGTGATTAATTTTGTAGTACTTTAACCCATTGAGACCTGAAGCCGATTCTACATGTCTCCTAAATCCCAACAGTTTTCTGAAAAACGTTTGTTTCTATATCAGTGGTGCTCAATCTTGTTCATGTCAAGGACCCCCAAAATTTTATGTATTTGGCCGCCTACCTCCATCAAAATATCTTGTTCCAGGGACCCCCAGAAGCAACGATTTGAGTTAAAATGTTCGCTTTAAAAATATATATATTCAAAGATTTCCACACATTTTCACGATTTTTCAAAAATAGCAGATCTACAAGCTCGTAGCGCGGCACTCGGTGCCGCGCTATGAGCTTGTATATCTGCTATTTTTGAATAGCCCAAAGTGTAAAACAATGCTTTTTAGCTCAACTCTAAAAATGAGACAGTTCCAGGTCTCAATGGGTTAAAAAACAACAACTGTACCACAAATATAGGAGAAAAAAACAAGATGGAGTCTAATAACAGTTTGGCTTCCACGTTGATCTCTGTGGCCATTCTATGACGTCAGTCTCATCTATGACATTCAGTACTATGATGTCAGTCATCTCTTTATGTGGGCAAAGTTCAGCCCAACAACAAGCCAACCTCCATTAAATGTTTTTGTTGAAGTTCTAAAAATATATTCACACAAATCAGGGCATTACTTACTTGGCCTACTGGCAGCGTGCACAAGAAATTTGGTCAAGTAGTTTTTGAAAGATTTGCCCCAGAATCACTCTCTCACACACACACACACACACACACACACACACACACACACACACACACACACACACACACACACCCCTAGAGGGCTCACCGTGTGTACCCCAGAAACGAAAAAAACTTTCTCTGATGGAAAGCAATGTGAGTGATGCTGTCCTTGACACTCTCTCCTCCTCCATCAAGCCATATAAGGATGAAGGCTCCATGCTGATATTAGCGATGGCATCACTACATCTCTATAGCAACAAGCCATTCCATCTTTGCCTGGGGGTATCAATCAACATTATAACACAGGTAGTGACCTCTAGTGGACCGCGTCGACATTGCACCAATTAATTGCTACGGGTGGACATCGATTTAAAAGCCAGAACAGTGTTTCATCTCAGCTGGATGGAAATAAAGCTTTGAAATTACCCCGTTACTTCCTCCATCAATATCCTTTTGATAAGATATGGACCTGAGAAGAAGGCAGAGATCAGACGGGCTTAGCCGACCTGATCTGCTGCAAAATGCCTGGATAGGTCTGTGATTTCAGGGCAGTATTATTATGGCTCACAAAGTGTCACAAAACCACAGCAGCACAACCTATTGTGTGTTACCCAAGTTTAGCTTTATTGCAGTGGAAGTACTCAGATATTTTACTTAAGTAAAAGTAGCACAAGTAAAAATACTAAAATGTTTGAAAATAGCAGATCTACAAGCTTGTAGATCGGCTATTTTCAAATAGCCTATGTATAAAATAGGGCTGAAGTGGTTAATGTATGTTTTAAAATAGAATACTTTACATCTGCAAAGGTACTAGTAACTAAAGGTTGCAAATACATGTAGTGGAGTAAAAGTTAAAGTATTGGAAATTGGAAATACTCAAGTAAAGTACAAATACCTCAATATTGTACTTAAGTACAGTACTAGAGTAAATGTACTTAGTTACTTTCCACCACTGCATTACATGCAGGAAGAGAGGGATTGAAAATAAGGAACGGTTCAATTTTACATGCTGCCAGCCGGTGCAGTGGAATTCCTGCAATGGAGTGTTAAGCACTCCCTCGCACATAACATAAATAACATAAATAGTACTATGGGAGCACAAGAGAGTGCTGTGAGTATTAGGACTTATATAGTGGCCACGCGTGATTCGCTTAGCCTTAAACACTTAAATATTCACCCACAAAATGACTTATTTTCTAACAATTACACACCCCATGAAGCCTTGAATTCATGGAGATTCTTTTGTTTTTTACGCATTCCTAAGCCAATAATTTGATGACCGGGTGTATTTCCGGTAGGAGACTCAAAGAGACTCCTTTGTGTCTCCTACCGGATACATTAGCCGGTGGGAGACGGTAATGAAATTATTGGCTTAGGAATGTGACAAAAACGAAAAAAAAGTCAATGAATTCAAGGCTTCATGGGGTGTGTAATTGATAGAAAATAAGTATTTTTTTACTCCTTTAACTCATTGAGTGCCAGGATTGCCAGAATTATTTCAGAATTGATTCTGAAAAGTGCCAGAGTTTTTTTCACAAAAAACAAAAAGTGCTTAGGAAGCGAGATACAGCCTTTTTCAGTTCTAAGTTAAACAAGGAGTGGATGGAGCTGCACATCTTCAGATGATGATATCTTGGGTTCTGAACATGTCAAACACGTTAATGGCACCCAGCGCCATAGCGGTAAAAACATGTGAAACACGTTAATGGGACTCAGTGAGTTAAGCCCTACATACGTCATCGTACAACAAATAGTTAAAATATCCAGATCTGCTATTTTTGCAAATTTCTTGCATTTTCCTCTTTTCTTTTATGAAACTTTGTGGAGCTCTGCTTTTGAAAGTTTCTACCTACATTATAATGACAAGCCCAAAATAGGGACACCAGGTTGAACGTGGTTAAGCTATGACTAACCCCACCCAGTTTAGAACTAGAACACAGGCTGTCTCTTCAAATAAAAAAACAACAACTGATGATTCAAGCAGCAAACCTGATGCAGCTGATTCTAACAGATGGAGACGAGAGACAGCGAGCATAAACTATGCAGAGCAGTTATCTTGAGAATGACAATAGATGCAGAGAGGGAAGTTTGTCTCTCTCCGAAAAGAAAGGAAGAGGAGAAATTGGGTCAGGAAAGACAGCTGTGTTTCCCCTCCAAAAACAGTAAACACAGTCAGCCAGAAAACAAAAGAAAGATGCACAGAACAAATGAATTTTTAAAAACGGCACAGAGCATGATTAGCCCATTAAGAACGGGAACGCATCTGTGTCATTTTTGGATTTCTTTGGCTATTCAAAAACAGCAGATATACAAGCTCATAGCGCGGCACCGAGTGCCGCGCTATGAGCTTGTAGATCTGCTGTTTTTCGGAAAAATCACTAAGCGGACATTTTTAACTCAAATCTTTGCTCCTGGGGGATTCTACAAATGTCTTCTAAATCTAATATATATATATTTTTTTAAACTCATCAGTGGTTCTTGAACTTTTTCATGTCAAGGACCCCCAAAATGATAGATATTTGGCCGTGGACCCCCATTCTCAAAATATTTTGTTCCAGGGACGCTCAGAAGCAAAGATTTGAGTTTAAAATGTTTATATATATTATATACATATACAAAACATTAGCACAAATTTTCACGATAAAAAAGCAGATCTACAAGCTAACAGATCACTCGGTGCCACGCTATGAGCTTGTATATCTGCTATTCTTTGGAATTTTTGGGAATAAAAATGACACAGATGCGTTCCTGGTCTTAACGGGTTAGTGTGGCATTGCCAGGCTCGTTGCAGCAACAACGCTGCTGCTGCTGCCGTACCAAACGCTGACATGGGGCTCACGAGTAAAACGCTGAGTCACCTGGATTGAATTTCCACAAGTCGTTGAAGTGCCGGTCCAGACGGGCGTTGTAGCCACCGAAAATGTACAGCTCTCCATTGTAGGAAACTGAAAAATGCACAGAGTAAAAAAAAAATATTAGTTGAATCTTTAAAAAGAGAGCTCGGTGACATTTGCAAACACAGCATGTAGCAAAACCCACCGAATATCATTTCAATTTGTTTTGTCGAGCATGAACCAAGTAGAAAATAGGCTCTTCGGCATCTTAGAATGGCTAATGTGGAACCAATGGGCCCAAGCCCCGGCCTATTTATAATTTAGATACTTTCCCATGCCCTCGAAGGCACGTGCTGGCAATCTGTGAAGGCCTTTGGCACTCACAACTACACACAAACAATACACTTGAGAATGTGAGTCACACCAGGCATTATAGCGTTTTTGTGTGCATAACTGCATTGTTTAAGGGCCCACTTTGTCGACTTTGAACCTAAATCCCATTGTTCTGATGTATGCAGATCATATGTAGTGTGGCAAAAAATACCCCCTGCCGTGTGCATAGAGCTTGCAGCCACGAAATGGGAACATTTCTGTGCGAGGAGTAGATGGCGCCAAATGAATGCGTTTTACATTCAAAATCTTCAAAGTGTCCCTTTAAAGTTAGAAGCTTGGCTTTCAAAGCTTTGATCTTTCTTGACGTGTTATCACATTACCATCTATATAAAGAGACCCAAATGCAAATATTTTAGATTCAAGTGCCGGATCAAAAGACAATGAGGCACCAGCAACCACGTATCCAAATCAGTGCTGATTTTGTTGGCTAAAACTATGACGAAAAATGTTCGTCGACTAACTTTTTTCACTGACGAAAACAAAATAAAAACGAAATAAAAACCTAGCTACGATGACTAAAACTAAGACTAAATATATTGTCAATTTTGTCAACAAATAAAAACTAGATGAACATGTTATAGAGGGACTAGTGGAGAAGAGATCCAGTAGAACTAAAAGACAAGTCAATTTATGTTTGGTTGCGCTTGGGTGTTGCGCTCTGAAAATAGCAGATCTACAAGCTCACAACTCGTCGCAGCACGACGCGTTGTGAGCTTGTAGATCGGCTATTTTCAGCATGCAACCAAGTGTAAAATCAGCCATTACGACGCCATCAAGGCACCGCCAAAACACATGTTAGTCGACTAAATAAACTGTAGATTTAGTCGACTATAATATTATGATATATAAGATTATATAGTAAAATAACAGTAAAACATTTCAGATGACTAAAATATGACTAAAACTAAACGGAATTTTATTCAAAAGACTATGACTACAACTAACTCAAAATTTGCTGTCAAAAACAACACTAATCCAAACTGTGGATTATATTCGGACTTCATAAGTGAATCAAACAGGGCGTGTTCATGCATGTGGATCGTCTTACAGGCTGAGTGACTCCTGCGTCCCTCCGGGAGAGGCTGCACTGAATTGGTGCCCGTCCAGCTGTTGGTCTCCGTGTCGAACACTCTGATCTTGTTGCAGTAGATCTCGTTGTTGGAGTGGAAGGGTCCGAAGCGGTCCGCTCGCCCCCCGAACACGAACATCTTCGTCCCGATGATGGTGGCCGAGTGGAAGTCTCGCCAGCGTGCAGGAGTGCCCTGCAGACAGACCAGACCACCGGTTTAGATGTTGCACCTGAAATATCTCAACAAAAAATGGAATCCTTCGGTCCATAACCGAGTGCCGCGCTATGAGCTTGTAGATCTGCTATTTTTGAAAAATTGTGAAAGTTTGTGCAAATCTTGGAATATATATATTTTTTTAAGTGAACATTTGTCAGATATTTAGTTCCAGGGCCCCCATGCAAATAATTGAGTACAAATGTCTGCTTAAAAAAATACAATTTCAAATATTTGCTATGAGATTGTAGATCTGCTATTTTTGATGTTGTGTTCCCGGATTGAATGGGTTAAGTCCAAAACCATGTGTGCGTGTGTGTGTGTGTGTGTATATATATATATATATACACATATATATATACACACACACACACGTGTACAAAATTGTTTATAAGCCGCCTCGCTAAAAAAATGTTTTTCTTTCAGCAAGCAACAACGATGTAAAACAAAGTATAAATTAGGCTTACGCATTTAAAAAAAGAAAATGTCTTTCTTTCTCTTTTCTGTTTGATTCAGTTTCCTCTCTGTGAGGCTTTTGGTCAACGATCCGTGTAAGATTAAGTCCATTATAACTGAACCATGCCCTGGAACTGTTGCATCCAGTAACCATCATTTCACATTTTCAGTGACTGTGGACTGTGTGTGGACTGACTGGCACCCAAAACAGGCCATAACCAAATCAAAAAGGTCAACACTGCCACCTAGTGTTGGTAGTAGTGAAATGCAAAAAGACACACTGAAGGCAAAAAAACGTGCCATGGCATTGACAGCACTGAATAATTCACAACCTCTCATTTTAGTTGGCCAAAAAAAACACACTGCAGAGGCTGTTCCTAGGCAGGCCTTAGTAGAGATTTTACAAATCTGGGGAAGACAAACATTGCCACAGGCGCAAACAAGCAAAGCATAGATGAAAGGCAAATATAACGGCCAACGAAATGTGATCGGCTTTGACTAAATGAACAACATGCCAGACAAAGACAAGGCTGCAATCCTTTTGCCTTTAAGCATGCCTTTTATCCATGACAAAGCCTTTTGTCACGTGTCTCAACTTCCAACACGTGTTTTGGCATTGTTCTCCTGGATGTAAAGTTACAAAAGCATGTTTTTTAACCACTTTAACCCTGGCGTCCCTATTTTGGGCATTTCATTGTATGCGAAAATGTTCAAAGAAAAATAGCAGAAAATAGCAAATCTACAAGCTCACAAAGCTCGTCAAATCGCATTCGCAACACATTTTGAGCTTGTAGGTCAGCCGTGTTGGGGCTGAAGTGGTTTAATGGACACTGGGGTAAAAAAACAACAACTAAAAAACAACAAAATCACATAAAGCAGTCATCCAATGTAAATCAAGCAAATCGTGTTAACACATGTCACTACCCAATAGCTACGAGACATTAAAATGCAACACACGAATGACAAATACTTCATCCATCACAAATGACATCAAGGAAGACTGTGTCAACTATATGGAATGAAGCACATTTGCATTAGAGTCTCAAAACAAACAAGCTCCGCTACCCCTAGAACAGGTTTGTTTGCAGTTGTTCAAACAGAATAGCAGGTAGACCTGGCTTCATAGAAGGCATACTACGGTAGTTCAGAAACAAAGGGGGGGGGGGGGGGGGGCATAACTGTGGAATAAGCCAATCACATGGGAGGGCTAAATCCCTACAAATAGCCAGTCCAACAGTAATCAGCTTGATGACAAAAATGTTGTCCGTAAAAGGACTAATAGAGCCAATGGCAAAAGGAGTAATCAAACAGTAAGTGAACTATAATAACTTCAGGTGATGTAAGGTAACCCTGCATCCTGTTGGCTTAACGATTGTCCCACAAAGTGCTTTTGACAGCAACCTTTCCCTTTGGGCAAAGCTTTCCATGTAAACAAGCAGACTAAAACCATACAACAAAGTATTGTTAGTTACCCCCCCCCCCCCCCGTGAGGAGGGTATATAATCCTCCATGAGGCTTGTTGTTTGTACTTTGGCTGCCTACCAGCGAACTGCATTAGCAAGCAAGAGCAGTGCCTGTGTGTCCACTGTCCAGTGAGTCAATATGACCACCAGGCATGTCTGTGGCCAGTGTGTAATGCCAACCCCTGGAATCCCCTGTTGGCCTGCCGAGTTCCAACACACAGTGCTTTTATCGTAAGCTGACACCTTGCCCAGCAGTGCCCACTCCATTCTAAACCCCATGCATTTCTCCCTCTTGGCCCCTCTATTCGTTTAGGTTTGTACTCGGATGGATCGGAGCAAGACAGGCTGCGGACAGGGAGTTAACGTGGGGTGTCATTTGGTTTAGCGAAAACAATGAACCGGTTGGTGGGTTCAACTCACTCTGGCGTTAATTAAAGACCAGACCATTGTGGTGGTGTCCAGCTTGTGGATGTCATTGGAGAAGCAGTCAGCCTGTAAAAGAAGCACAGGAAGGAAGAGAGGAGTTAAATCGTTGTTTTCAAAAACCCACAGAAGCAAAAGTCTCAAAGCGAGGAGAGGGCCGAAGAACTCACCAGCTGCTCGTATCCTCCAAAGATATACATGACCTTCCCCAAGACACAGGCCGAGTGGCCGTCCCTCGCCCCTGGAACTGTCCCAGAGATCTTGGGCGTGAACCATCTGTGGGTGTCTAAGGACCATTAATACGTTAACATCAACTCAAGACATTCCTGCAAAGCTCTCCGCTTTCGCGCCAACGGCTGAGAGAACGTTGGAGAGCATGTGGAGAGAACAAGTATCGCACATTATTGCAGTTGTTGAAGCTTCCTATAAATGGAAAGAACCATCTATCTACAGAAGAGAAGAACGCTGGAGCAGCACGGACAGTTTAAGCCTTTTATTATTAAGGTGCAAGTATAAAAAGTGTGACTGACGTTTCGGTCTTTCGACCTTCCTCAGAGTCATGACTTTTTTTTCAGATGACTCTGAGGAAGGTCGAAAGACAGAAACGTCAGTCACACTTTTTATACTTGCACCTTAATAATAAAAGGCTTAAACTGTCCGCGCTGCTCCAGCGTTTCTCTCTTCTGCATCTGTTGTCCCTGCCCCGGCCTGTGACGCACCGGACTGGCCGTTTTAGGCTGAGGCACACCGGTAAGACTCCCTTTGTAACCATCTATCTACCTCTGTCTTACAAAGACAAGTTTCTTTCTCCCTTGGCATCGATCCACCAAACGGGTGTATCTTCAGTTAGAAAGGAATATGTCACTTATAACATCAACAATGGGGAAGGTTTTACAGGCATGAAAACAACAATGGGGGCAGGTTTTACAGGCATGAAAACAAGAAAACAGCCAGCACTCAATGATGTCGTTTCATTGATTTAGAAGGACGCGTTTCTTCCTGATCGGTCTTCCTCGGCGTCCGATCACGTCGAAACGCGTTCGTTCCTTTTCTGAGTGCGGTAAATAAATCAATGAAAGGACATTGCTCAGTGCTGGATGTTTTTTTTTGTTTTCATTCTACTGTTGTGTCCGTGCATGATGCGCCTTGACATTCTTTTCAATGCGGAGTGTTACGGGGCAATGGACATTCTGTTTTACGGTTTACTTACAAACATCGAATGCATACAGCACGTTGCAAGCCCCCTCCGTGTCATTGCGGCCCCCCCAGATGTAGATGATGTCGTCCAACAGCACAGCTGTGTGACCGTAGCGCATGTAGGGAACCTCGCGCGCATGTTCTCTTCCTCCGGTTCTTACTGGGGGCAACTTCGTCCACTTCAAAGACACTGAAATGTAGTCAAGAGAAAGGAAAATAAAATGTATATGCTTCATGGTAATGGAGTACACACACCAACCACAATAAAGTTGTTTTCTTTTTGAGAAATGTAGGTTCTACCTGCATAGTACATGTACATTTTTAAAGAACCTTTAGTGCTAAAGAAAGTGTCAAACCTAAGTGGGTTTGCAACAATCTTGTAGCAGACATAAGAATCCTATTTTTCACATTCTGAGGGTAAATGCTGGTAAAGTAAAACAATAGTTAACTTGTGTTTCCGGAGCATTTTTCTTAACCCATTAAGACCCGAGACGATTCTTAAAAATATTTTCAAAATCCTAACAGTTTTTTGAAAAACATCAAAAAAATATTTTTTTACGTTTTTCAAAAATAGCAGATCCACAAGCTCATAGCGCGGCACCAGCTTGTATATCTGCTAATTTTGAATAGCCAAAGAAATCTAAAGGGACACAGATGCGTGCAGTTGGTCTGTGTCACATAGGCCCAAAACCAAAAGCCTTGAATGCTACTACAAGTATTTACTGGAGAGACTGGAGAGTCCATTTGTGATTTCAATGGTTAAAAAAATGTATATTATTATTATGTTATTTGTATAGAACGTATGTTATTTCAAAACAAGGTTACAAGATGCTTTACAGAGAATAAGATCAAATCACACAACAGCATACAAGCAGTAAAACAAATAGAAATGCTACTACTGTACATACAGTATGAGAGCACATACGTAACACACTGTAGGTTGAGATCTGACCAGGAGAGGAAATATATGAATTATAAATGTGAAAGAATGTCATGGTCTAACAACTGCTTGGCAAATGCTGGTAATAATGCAATTAAGATTAAAGGTAGGGTACCGGTAAGTGATTTACTTTGGTTAACTTAAAATAAGTGTTAAATGGCTCTATATTCTGATAGTACTCATTGCTATAGAGTGTTTGTTCAGTAAAAGGAGTCTCCCATGTCTCTCCAGCTCTTCATTAAACAGAAAATGCATTTTCAGTGCTCTCTCCTGATTGGCTTACATTTTGTCACCTACCTGAAAATGTACTGTATACTGTTTACTAAAGAGCTGGAGAGACCCCTGTGACCGAAAAAACGCTCTGTAGCAATGATTACTATCAGAATATAGTACTTTAACCTTTTTAACCAGAAAATACATTTTAAAAATACCACCCTACCTTTAATTATACATTTAAAGCAGCAATAAACAACATTATGAACTCATACAGCAGTAACACTCTAAGCCAAACTGACATGCAAAGCAAAGACCAGGAAATAAATGTGGTGCATTTGAACTAATTCCAAAATGATCAATTGAAATACCAGAAACCCCAAATTCTGAGTAAAGCCTGAAACACTTCCTGTGCATTGCCTATAAACAAACGAGTATGCCTCCTCCTTGCAAAGGAGAACGGGCCAAAGTACAACCTGACCTGAGATTCAACATTTCATTAAGAAACTAAGCAATGCAAAGGCTGGAGAAAGGAGAAAATCAAAAAGGAGTCTAGACAACGTAGAGCTCTGCAATCAAGTCAATATATCAAAGACAGTGATGAGATAAACAGTGAAACAATAGATCTTGGATGTGGTGTCATTTACATTTCAATCATCTCTATCATGTGCCGTATAAAGATTACTTTCGTGGCTGGTGGCAGCTAGGGTTAGGGTTTGTAAGTTGTAAAACAGGTGTTTCAACACACTGAGGAAAAACAGGTCAGAGGGAAAGTAAATAGGTCAATTTGTATCTCCAAGAGCAACCGGAACTACTTAAAGACAACACCTGTGACCTGTGTAGACGTCAGTTGGTGGAAAAGTACTCACATTTTATACTTAAGTAAAAGTATCAATACTGCGATGTAGAAATACTCTGTTACAAGAGAAAGTCTGGAATTCAAAATGTACTTGAGTAAAAGTACCAAAGTATTGGCATCAAAATGCACTTAAAGTACCAAAAGTATAAGTGCTCATTATGCAGAATGTCCCAAGTTTTCAAATGTATAAAAATCTTTTGAAAATAGGCTAAATGTATACAGGGCTGAAGTGGTTAATGTATGTTTTGTAATAATAATCAAAATCTATAAAGTAACTAAAGTTTTCAAATAATTGTAGTGGAGTAAAAGTACAATATTTGCCTATACTATAAGTACTGAATTGGAAATACTCAAGTAAAGTACAAAAATACCTCAATATTGTACTTAAGTACAGTATTTGAGTAAATGTACTTAGTTACTTTCCACCACTGGAAGACGTGGATGACAGAGTAACAGAATTCTTTACGGTCTGCCTACGTCAGTAGTGGAATGTCAGCAAGTAGTGCAATGTCATACTTCTATAATATGAAACACTGGGCTATCCTTGAATAACAGTCAGTTTAGAATATGCTGCCCTTTCAGCTAAAGACGTAAGAAGACTTTTTCCCAGAGAGAAGAGACAAATGTAAATATGGAAACAAAACAAAGTGTCGTGTGCGTTATCAACACTTTAAAAGGGATAGTTCACCCCACAAAATGACTTTTTTTCCTATTGATTAGTCACCCCATGGAGACTTGAACCAATAATTTGATGACCGGCGCCCGGCAGTGGTTCCGGTAGGAGACACAAAGAGTCTCCTGTGTGTCTCCTACCGGAACCGCTGCCTACCAGTCCGCTGGTCATCAAATTATTGGCTTAGGAAAGCGACAAAAACTAAAATATATCCATGAATTCAAGTCTCCATGGGGTGACTAACAGTGTTGATTTTGAGTTGACAGCAAATTTGTATTTAGTTTTAGTCATAGTCTTTTGAATAAAATTCCATTTAGTTTTTGTCATATTTTATTTTTCTAGTTTTAGCTGACTAAATATCATAAGATTATAGTCGTATAAATCTACAGTTGATTTAGTCGACTAAAATGTATTTTGGCGGTGCCTTGATGGCGTCGTAATCGCTGATTTTACACTTGGTTGCATGCTGAAAATAACCGATCTACAAGCTCACAACGCGTCGCAGCGCGACGCGTTGTGAGCTTGTAGATCTGCTATTTTCAGAGTGCAACACCCGAGCGCAACCAAATATAAAATGACTTGTCTTTTAGTTCTACTGGATCTCTTCTCCACTAGTCCCTCACTAACATTTTAGTCTAGTTTTTATTTGTTGACGAAATTGTCAATATATTTAGTCTTAGCTTTAGTTATCATAGCTTAGTTTTTATTTAGTTTTCGTCAGTGAAAAAAGGTAGTCGACCAAAAATTTTCACCATCGTTTTAGTCGACGAAATCAACACTAGTTCCCACGCGTACGTAACATACCCGTGTTGAATACGTGCACGTCGATCTGCCGGAGCGTCTCGTAGTCCTCCCCGGAGCAGTACCCTCCGAAGGAGTACACCTTGTGTCCCACCGCCACCGCGGCATGGTTGACTCGCCGCGGACCTCCTTCCAGGTGCACCGACCAGCGCAACATTCCGCGGCGCTCGGGCACCTCCGTGTAGGGCTGTCGATTACACATTTAACACACTGAGTGCCAGAGGTGTCTGTCGATTACACACTGTCGATTACACATTTAAGTTGACGATTAATTGTCATTCAAATAATTGCGATTGGCGATTTAATTGTGCTTGGCGTTGAATATTGGAATATTATGAAGCCTTTTAGGCTTCGTAATCAAAAATTGCACAGGGCAGAGATATGACAAATAACTGAAATATACAAAGAAATTACTGACATATTTAATACTTATTATTCATCGCTTGATGCATTGTAAGCTATAAGTGACGCTATTTCTGCTTTTAAATAAAGCAGAAAATAGCCGATCTACAAGCTTACAACGCGTCACGAAGTGACGCGTTGTAAGCTTGTAGATCTGCTATTTCCGCTTTATTTAATATTTGAAAAAAGTGTGAAAACCTTTCAACGCGGAAACGATTATGACGATTATGCAAAAATGAATCAGACTATTATGTAATAATTGTGACAGGCCTACCTCCGTGGCTGCGGGTCCCTTACACCATCACTTATTTAACGTTCCTCCCTGGACTCCATCAAGTCACACTCTCACCACGAAGACCTGGGTGGGATTGAATGAAAATGTGGACGGATCAGCACAGCAGTGGTTGTTGTAGAGTCCGTCCCGGTCTGCGTGAGGGGGAAACAAACCGGTCAGACTTGTGAGTGAGGGGCAGCCGGAGAGGAATGTTGAAGGGGATCGGTTCGTCCCCTTGGGCCGGGAATGATCAGCCCGCTGGATCTGCTAGCCTGCCTGTGCTGCTGACAGGACCACAAACCCCTCCTGTATTATCTCTAAGCAAGTAAGGAGGGTATTTTAGGGAGTAGATTAGCCCTACAGCTACACCTACCACTCAACCCTGTCTTCTTATTCAAAGCTACACCCCTACCCTACCCTCCCTCCCATTGCATTACAATAGCTCCAAATATAGAAATGCAATGCCGAACAGAACGCACTCACTTTGAACACAATAAGAGAGATAAAACGTTTAGGTGACGCTCAAGCGTGATACAAACAAATGACTCACTCCATAGTTAAGCAACTTGGTTATCTCTTTTTTATCAATTACTCTGTATTAGACATGAGGTAAGCACAGGCTTTCACATTGGCACTCTCACGTTATGTAGTATGACAGTAAATACACCGGTTTGCTCACTTTATGTATATGACAGTGAATACACTCGTTTGATTAATTGCTGACTTTATGTGTGTATTATGACAGTGTATGCACCTGTTTGCTCACTCATCATGTAAAAGACACTCGTTTGCCATCTGGCACTATCACTTTATGAACTGTCTCTACTCCAATCCCACACATTAAATACATACTTGATATCTACTGCTACTGTAAGTGATGTCTCTAAGAGACTACTGGGGGGGTACTCTGTCTTATTTCTATTTTATTAAAGGTACGGTAAGTGATATTTTTTGGTTAAAACAAAAAGTATTTTTTTAAAGGGTTAAAGCACTATATTCTGATAGTAATCATTGCTATAGAGTGTTTGTTCAGTAACAGGAGTCTCCCCGTCTCTCCAGCTCTTTAATAAACAGAAAATACATTTCCCGGTAGGTGTCCAATCAGGAGAAAGTACCCATTTTTAAGCTTCATTTTTATAGTGTTCCAGTTTTGCCTGCTCATTTCTTAGTGTCATCACTTCCAATTTCACTTGTTTAATCTGTATCCTGATTGAGTTCTCTATCCTGATTGGATAAAATTGGAAATGAAACTGAAACTGAAACGAAAATGCATTTTCTGTTTTATAAAGAGCTGGAGTGGAGAGACAACAAGACTCCTTTTACTGAACAAACACTCTATAGCAATGAGTACTATCAGAATATAGAGCTATTTAACACTTATTTTAACCAAAGAAAATCCCTTACCCTACCTTTAACTCATTCAGTGCCCAGCTTATTTATGGAATTTTGTCTCTGAGTGCCACAGCCAAAATTCAATGTAAAAAAAAAGTGCTTAGGATCCGAGATACAGCTTTTTTAAGTAAGAAGTTAAACAAAGAGTGAATGGAGCAGCAAATCATCATATCTTGGGTTCTGAACATGTTTTTCCAAAAAAATGTTTTTATTTTTTTCATGATGTCTTAGACGTCATGTGGCGCACGGGGCGTCAGGCCACGTGACGTCTTAGACGTCATGTGGCACTGAATGTGTTAAGTACACCTAAATATGCTTGATTTATTGCTATTTTGTCATTTATTTCCTTATGGACTGGACTTTGAACTGCATGGAAGCTTGAATGGGAAATAATTTCACCTCTTATTTTGCACCTGTAAACTAACTTGTGATGTGACTTGAATAAACATGTTGAAAAGGGGGAAAAAGCTGCAGAGTTAACACAGTAACATGCCTACAACTTCATCTCTGTCAGCTGATAAGCTAAGAAGGTAACAGCATTAGGTATTTCACAAGCCAATCATCCGTCCATACTAGAGCCCAAACTATGTATTGGCCATTATATGACTTTTTTCGATTCTTAACCAGTTTCACCCTGGTAAATCTACAAAACGTTTCAAAAACAGCAGATCTACAAACTCATAAAGCGACAGGTTGTGAGCTTGTACATTGGCAATTTTTTAAAATTTCATTAAATGTGTCCATTCATGTGTATTTTTAGATTCATTTGTTTGCTTATAAGTTAAATGTACTCAAATAGAAACTTTAAACAAATCTAAGTTTTTCAAATTGATGTCAAGATTTTGTGCGTATTCACAAAACTTGGTCAAAACATCAGTAATCGGTGGCCGGAGCCAAAAATCTGGCATCGGTCAGGCTCCAAATATTACTCAAGCTAAGTTCACAAACAGAAAACAAAAGCATAGTTTATGATGTGACTTACATCATCATCCAAGCATTTGTGTGTGTAAGAGTCTGCAGCCTTTCTTTCGTAACTAAGCAGACACATGAGCCAATACTGTGACTAGCCAATAGCCTATCAAGAGCCAGATGATTAGTTCTGCATTACTAAAATGTAATTCTATTTACTCTAAATAAAACCATGTATCTGTCAGCTGTGACATTCTGTCTTATAAATAAGCCTATACAGTACAGTGACGATACAAGAAAAAAGAAGATGCTGCCATGCTGGTCCGTGCTGAACTCCACATGTCCCTCTGACACCTTTCTCTGAACTCCCAACTTTTACTTTCGTCTTAAAAATAAACGCTCTAGGGACACATTAGCATAGTAACTAACTTCTCTATTTCAAGCCGCCCACCCACACACATCTCAGCCAGCGTGCCACACAGGGCAGCGTTAGGCAAGGAAGGGACCGAATGTCATGTCCCACGGGTTTATGTTTACAACACTGTCATGGGTAATGGGAGGATCAGTGATTTCTTCAGTGACCCCAGAACCTACATGGGACACAGTATTATTTATTTACAGTCTGGCTCTTATGTAGCCAAAGACTGTCCAGTGTCCACTAAAACAGATATCTCTGTCTCCTTCCCTTTGTGATTTCGTATAAACTATAAAATTAAAGTCAAATATTTGAATAGTTTTCATCGGGAATAAGACAACCAATCCTTTTCTCCTTTGTACATAGTGTTTTGTATTTGTTGATGACAAGTTACAACATGATATTATTGTGTTATTTTATATGTTATGTTGATGAATTGAATACATAGGACCACAATGGAAACGAGTCCCCAGGACTTTTTTTTTATGTTATCCCTTTAGCCTTAATGTCTGACTGACTGACCTACTAGTGCCGTTTACATTTCTGACCCATGGTTTTCAGAATTCCATTGCTATCGTGCATGGCTCTGACAACACAGTGCTGTCAGGAGGACAGATGGCATCTATCAAACAGAATATAATATGTAGAACATTGGTTCTCAAAGTTGGGTGGGGGGGTACCAGGGGGTCCCCAGCAAAATGTGTTAATATAGCGTCACAATCATTTTAACCACTTTAACCAAATGTTATACTATTCACAAATAGCAGATATACTTTATATTATCCAAAAATATACAAGCTCACAGATCTGCTATTTTGGAAAAAAAAGTGCGACAATTTGTGCAAATATATATATGATTTTTTTTTTTTTTACTCAAATGTTTGCTTCTGGGGATCCCCTGCCCTGGCACAAAATGTTTTTGAGATGGGGGGGTCCGCGGCCAAATACATATTTGGAGGTCCTTATAGGCACGAAAAAGTTTGAGAATCACTGATATGTAAGAGAGCTCAGGTGACTGACTGGTGCAACCACTTCATTTAATACGCCAATAACATTTGCATTGGGTCGCATAGATAGCAGACACACAGTGGCTCTCAAACTTGTAGATCTGCTCTTTTCAAATAGCCTAGGTATAAAATAGGGCTAAAGTGGTTAATGTATGTTTCTTAATATCATAATTTACATCTGAAAAGTAACTAAAGCTTTCAAATAATTGTAGTGGAGTAAAAGTACAATATTTCCCTCTGAGATGTAGTGGAGTAGAAGTAAAAGTATTGGAAATACTCTAGTAAAGTACAGATACCTCAAAATTGTACTTAAGTACAGTACTTGAGTAAATGTAGTTACTTTACACCACTGAACATTAGACCTGGTTATAATAACTTTCTTCAATGCGAGGAGGAGGCACTTCAATGTGTCTATGCTAGCTATAAGCTAACCTTTGGTACGCTAGGCTAAAATAACACTTGTATTAGCGTTTACCCGGGTTAAACCTGGCGACATGCGCTGCTATATCGCGTGGGCTAATGTTAAACGTGCCTGGTTATGTGGGTGTCATTATGTAAGAGGAATAAACAGCAGCAGAGTATTAATATTTACCTTTACACTAGAGTTGCTGGAGGTTTAGCTTTAGAGAGAGAGCTTCTGTTATCGTGACTCTCCCTGCTTCTTTTTTTTTTTTTTTTTTTTCTGGTCCAAACGCTCGTGACGTATACTACACAATAAATGACAGCTAGCCCGCGCTAGCGCCCCTGCTGGTGGGTGGGTGGCATTAAAGGTTGCAGCAAAGCAGTGGTTGTCTATAACAGGGGTCTTCAACAGGGGGTCCTCAGAGTTACTACAGGGGGTCCACCAAATCTTTGTGTTATGATTTTTTTTGTTTTACCTTAACCACTTGAACCCTAATATCCCTTTTCTGAGGAGAACTTGAGCCAAAAATAGCAGACATCGGCTATTTTGGGCAAAAAGGCATAGAGGGAAAAAAAGAGTAGACCAAGTGAACAAAAAAAGTTTAATCTGAAACACAATTTTATACAATATAGAGGAGGGGGTCCCTGCTTCATCTCTCTCTCAGCTAGGGGGTCCTTGGCCTGAAAACGTTGAAGACCCCTGGTCTATAAACTTGCCAAGGACCCCCAAATTGATATGTATTTTGGCCACGGACCCCCCACCTGAAAATGTGTTGTGCCAGGGACCCCCAGAAGCAAAGCTTTGAGTTCAAAATATTGTCCTTTAAAAAAAAAAAAAAAAAAGATTGAAAGATTTGCACACATTTTTGAGATTTTTCAAAAATAGCAGATCTACAAGCTCGAGTGCCGCGCTATGAGCTTGTGTATCTGCTATTTTTGAATAGCCAAAGTGCAAAATATAGACAAAATGGTTAAAATGATTGAGAAGCTTTATTAAGTAATTTTGCTGGGGACCTCCTGATACAGGATAAACAAGTGAAAATGACACACAGTGACACAAAGAAGTGAGCAGAAAAAAACTAATGAATGGAACTGGAACATTGTAAAATTGAAGCTGATAAATGGGTAGGCCTACTCTCATTGGAGGAAAGAAAAATGCCCATTCTGTGTGTGTTCTTTTATTCCCAGCTAGTTAAAGGGAAACGGGCCCCTGGAGGCCAAAAGAGGTTTAAGGATAACATTAAGACAAACATGAGGAAGTGCCACATAGACCTTAAATCTTGGTAAGACATGGCAACAGACAGGGTGACCTGGAGAAACCTTGTCCGTAAGGGTGCTGCTCTGTACAATGATGACCTCCGCCACGCTGCACAAGACAAGCACAGACTCAGAAAGGAGAGAGCAACCACCAAACAGGTCCAACCCAAACCCACCACCACTACATTCCCCTGTCCACACTGCACAAGAATAATCGGGTCCAGAATCGGCCTCTGTGCCCACCTGAAGACCCACAGTGACCGCTGATGATGATGATGGGTGTAAAAGTAATGTATATCAAAATAAATGGAACTATGAAGATACAGTAGTTAACTCTTGAACCTTGATTAGATCAATCCTTGATTGTGTTAAATCTACTTTGCTGTTGTCTTCCTTCTCTCAATGATGCAAATGTAACTTTGCTTAATCAGGTCACATGATCCCTTCACAGCATTTATAATTAGCGTCCTCTCTTCATGTAAACAATAGAGATAGATATCTGACTTGTGACTTCCCCCATTGAAGGAATTGCACACTGAAATATATAAAAAGACAGGGAGACACCAGAGATGTGTCAGAGTGAGTGAGCTGGTCCTTGTTGATGAAACGTCATAGCCTGTCTTAATACTTCCTCTGTCTCTCCAGACCTACATCAGGATTTCAACATTGAAACAGGTAAGACACTGAGACCTCTTATGTCTTTTTGTGACATGCAGATGGGAAAGTGTGACCTAACTGGTGTCACTTCCTATGAATCCTGTCTATAATACCTTATACAGTAAACTTTAAAATGCACTATAATCTGCTTATAACACTGTATGAGAACTCATAAATACGCATAATGCTTTATAATAATGGTTGTAGCAAATTATAAATAATTTAGTATAGACTTTTTCAAGTATCGTAATTACTGGTCACTTACAGACACGAAAAATCTGTATCCTACAGACTGGGGACAAATGTAGACATGGGTGTGTGTCTGTCCCCTTTGAAGTTGAATCACCTGTGTGGTACAAATTACAACATTTTACTTACCTTCAATACCGTCTTATAGAAATCATGATGAGATCGCAAATCTATAGATATTCTTCTTTTCCATCCACTACAGATCAGACTGACACTGGATTTGTAGCAGTTAAGTATTACATTTTCAGCCGGTGGTCTGTCTGGGAGTCCAGTCATGCCGAGTGGCAGCACGCAGCAAGTACCACATTCTATCACTCGGTTGAGCCCAGGGCCAGGCATGTCAACACTACTGCAGAACCCAGGAGGACCAGGAGTGGGCCAGGCACCCAGCGTTGGCTCCCTACTAGTGCTTCATGCTCCACGCATTTCCTCTAAGCTAATACTCAAACTCAAATCCTTACTCAAGAGAAAATGTTCCAAGAGAAATGCAAATGTGGTGCCTGTTAATGGTCCCGTCCTACCCCAGGGGGATTGTTCTGTGTTTGGATCAGAAACTATGGAGGACTTTGGTAAACTGCACGAAGAGTTTGGAAAGGAAATAAAACAACTCATAGTTAGTTATAGGCTAAGAAAGGGACGAAAGGGAGCAGAAGTTGTTGAGGAAGAAGATTTGATTGATTCAGGGGTAGAGTGGCCGGTAGAGCGGCCGGATGGAAGCCGTGAGGTTTCCAGTTCGATCCCGGGCTCGCCCCAGAAGAGTTACTGTTAAAGTGTCCTTGAGCAAGACGCTGAACCCCTAATTGCTCCCGATGAGCAGGTTGGTGCCTTGCATGGTTTCCTCCGCCATCAGTGTGTGAATGTGTGTGAATGTAATGCACAATCTATGTAAAGTGCTTTAGATAAAAGTGCTATATAAATGCACCATTTACCATTTTACCAAGTATCATTTATTCATGATGAGAATGTCCAACTGGGGGGACTCTACTTTGACAAAAAAAAGGAACTGTGCAATTGTAGTTTGTCTATGATTGCCATTGACAACCAATGTATGGCAGTGTTGATTTTATGTGAAAATCTATAGGGCAACAAAGTTCTAATTAAACAAGCTATTACAAAAACGTACATGAACAGCATTCAGCGTATAATTAGTGTAGGCTACATTATGCTTCATTACCACACAAATCATCCAAATTCATAACTAGTTTTAGATTCCATGACCTAACTCAATTCAAGTATGAAATAGCGTTGGCTCCCTACTAATGCTTCATGCTCCACCCATTTCCTCTTAGTCCCCCAGCCTATCCTTGTGTTGATTGTCTGTTGAGTTCACCTGTGTCCTGTTAATCCTTGTCTATTCACCTGTTTCCTAGGCTGTGTGTTGTCCACTTCCTGTCGATTTGATCCAATGAAATCCAATGAAACTGGTCAGATGACCAATGATATCCAATGAAATCGACAGGAAGTGGAAAACACACAGCCTAGGAAACAGGTGAATACCACTCATTTTCAACGTTGAAATATGTCTTTAATAAACCTTAGCTGTCATGTGGAAATAAGAAAAAAGTCCCCCCCGTCCCCTTCTATGTTGCCTAGAACTGGATAATTGATTGAGGCCATGTGATCAGTGTCATACGCAAGGTGTACTTTTGGCCTCAGCTGAGGCCATGTGATCATGTGTATGCATTTGTTGCATTTGTTTTAAAATACAAAATTATTGTCCTTGTTATCCATTATTATGATGTAACGGTGGCGTTTGTATTGGCATGTTACCTGCACATGTGGCCTTCTAGCGCCTTCCTGTAACTTATTTTCAGAATATTTCAGGATATTCAGCCATAATAAGTACAAATATATGCCATTCTAAGAAGCTACAGCTGTGACTACACTATTGAAAACAGGGGACTTTGTACATGCCACATGAGAGTGTTGAGAGAGTTGATTGATTAGAGCAGATAAGGATAGCCAGCCAAATAACAGTGCTGGAGCCTGAGTTGCGTCATGGGTAGACCAAACTAATAAATAGGGTGGATGCTCACTGATCAGTACGAATTGTCCAGCCGGCATCAGTGTTAGTTGACAAGGTGGGTTTGCTGCGTTCGTCATTTTCCATTGCGAGCTCCGAGCGACTGACGGTAAGAATTGAGTGTTTACGAGATGATGAATGTGTTTCTGATCTGTTTTGTTTCAAATGAGGTCCTTTTGTACTCAATTCATAGTGGCATTAAATGACAGACAGATATGTGTATATGTGTATATGCAGAACATCATATACGTTTAGAATTGAAAACGAAGAAAAACAAAAATATGTACAGTAAAAAGTTAGGTTATGACTTTTACAGGGGACAGTTTCAAATTGCAGCCACCTGAAGGTAGTCTTTTAGGGCAGTTTTGAAGGACAGTATAGGGTTTTATATCCTTTATCATCATGCATGTCAAATGTCCTGCAATAGTTGTCTGTCGAGGCTAACATGAACAAAATTGACAATACGCTAAATAACACCATTTTGTATTATGGAAAAGGTCTACAGGCCGATCTGTTCATCTTTTGTTTTATTTGGAGCATTTGTAACTTTTAAGAAGTACCACTCTTATAAAACGACTCCCCTGTTTACGGTATAAAGAGTCTATTACAGCCCATTTGATTACATGATGAAAAACTGTTGCCGATTGAGTTTTTAGAAAATCATCTGTCTTACAGAGTAACAAAAACACAAGACAGAAATGGATTCAAGAGGTATGTACTCCCTCACACGCACGCACGCACGCACGCACGCACGCACGCACGCACGCACGCACGCACGCACGCACGCACACACACACACACACACACACACACACACACACACACACACACACACACACACACACACACACACACACACACACACACACACACACACACACACACACACACACACACGCACACACTCACTAATTTATCATCCATAATCATATCCTCTTTTTTTTCCTCCATATCATTGAAGGATTTCGGATGGTGATGGTTGGAAAGACTAGAGTTGGAAAGAGCGCCGCTGGAAACACCATCCTGGGTTGTGAAGCATTTGAATCTGCATTTGGAGCTGAATCTCTGACAATAAACTGTCAGAAGGTCAGAGGTGTAGCGGATGGTAGAAATGTATCTGTCGTTGACACACCAGGCTTGTTTAACACCAGATTTGGTGAACACAAAGTCATTAATGAGATCAAACAGTGTATGTGTTTCGCTGCCCCTGGTCCCCATGTTTTCCTGATTGTGATCAGACTGGGAACATTCGCAGAAGAGGAGCAGAAATCAGTGGAAATGATTCAGGAGGTATTTGGTGAAATGTCAAGCCAATACACCATGATTCTCTTCACTGGTGGTGACCTGCTTAAAGGTAAACCAGTTGAAGACTTTTTGAAAGGGAGTCCAAAACTGCAAGAACTGATCAGCAAATGTGGCGGTCGCTATCACGTCTTCAACAACGAAACCAAGGATCCCTCTCAGGTCACTGAGCTGCTGGGGAAAATCGAGTCGATGGTGGAGGTTAATGGAAAAACCCACTACACCACCGAGACGCTCCAAGAAGCAGAGAGAGCAATACAGGACTTTCATGAGTGTGGTGCATACAGGAGGCGAATCAGGGACGGAAAACATCAACAACAACCAAGAACAGATCGTGTGTGGACGTGGGCACGGGATGAACGAAACAGATATTTTTTGCGGAAGTTCTTTTGTTTCCTTTTCTTCGGTTGTATTTCGGTTTTTGTTATTTTAATTCTACGTTTTTTCAATGTTGATTTTGATGATGATGATGATTGGTCGACTGATGATTTATCATCATAGATTATAATCATAATATGCAACGGGAGCAACTAAGTAAAACAGCCGATCTCTCTCATCAAACAAATTGATGTAGATAATAAATTGTGCAACAGCAGCTGCTGTGCTTTTTTTTTTGCAAACTGTTTATAAAGTATTCAATCAAAGCTACAAAGAGGACATAAGTGTTTTAGCTGAGCTTCATCAACAATGCTGCAAGCTTAACATGAGAATGCACGACACATACATACCTCGACGTGCCTTGCAGTTATTAAAGGCCTCCCTGAGCAATTGAGAAGTCACTGTTACATACAGTGCAACGGGCAAAAGTGTCATTATTTTATTAGACCCCCCTGCCTCCTAACTTGAGGATTATTTTTTTTTTCACTCCGTCTCTGCATCTGAGACCAGCGGTTGGTCACTTTTAAAGGCCCACTCCTCCCACAGCGAGGATAAATCGACATGTTATAATATATAGAGTTCATATTTGGAAAATTGCATGTTATGGTTCATGAAGAGAAAACAAATGTAGCATTTTTGTTTTTTTTGTTGAAAGGCTGTATTTAAGATAAACAACCTGTAATGTTGAAATAAAATTAGAAAGGTTTGACCACTACAGCTGTTCTTGGTGTCTTGTATGAAAATGCATAAGGTTTGGGCTCTCAAGAGACTCTTGTATGATGAAGTAGGAGGTTCCTATCTGACATCAGCAAATTCATTTTGTGAGCAAGACTTATTAAACACTTTGAACCTGGCATCACCATTTTGGGCATGTTTTAGGTGAAAATCTGTGGTTTTCTTGTTTTATTATAGGCTATAACCATGACTGGGACCACAGCAAGGCCAGGTAAATTCTATGAAAACACACACACACATGATACCCTCATACCTGTCAAACTACTTCTCCAAAGTGAGTGACCCCCGCAGCCGCAACACTAGAGGGAGCAGAGCGACCATGATCTGGTACCACAAACATTTTGAACAGAAATTCTACTACTCTGCCACCAATATGTGGAATGCCCTGACACCATCCATTAAAGCAGGGGTCTTCAACAGGGGGTCCGGGACCCCTAGGGGGGTCCTCAGGGTTACTACAGAAGGGTCCGCCAGATCTTTGTGTGATAGGATTTTTCTTTTACATTAACCACTTGAACCCTAGCATCCCTTTTCTGAGGAGAACTATAGCCAAACATAGAAGATCGCCTCGCAGCGCGAGGCGTTGTGAGCTTGTAGATCCGCTATTTTTTGGCAAAGAGTTATAGGTGTAGAGGGAAAAAAGAGCAGAAAAAGTTGATCTGAAACACAATTTTATACAATATAGAGCGTACTCTCCGTTTCAAAAGTTGCGCAGACAAAAGAAAATAAGATCTAATCAAAAACAAATGAATGAATACATTAAACACTCCAGAATAATATCGCACACAGACATTAGGTGCCAATTTCAATCGTTTTATTATGAATATGACCATCCTTTTCTAAAAGTAGCAATAAAAGATTGTGTCAACATTACAACAACAATAAGCACAAGCAGTGTCAAACTGCTGATTAATGTTATAGAGTAAGAATATCTTTTGGTGCACGTATTACCATGTAATACATGCATAAGTGAAATGGGGAAACTTGCACATTAGTGAAATTAGTACATTTATCCATGGTCAATTATATGAGGTTATTCTGACAACTGAGCGTATCCAGTAAGCAGTGTCTACTTTGGGTAGATTTGGGTATGTTCATAACTGTCTATCAAACAATAAAGCTATATAGAATACAATAAGAATACAACCTTCAAAATACTTTACAGCTGATAAATTGAGATTGTTGGGGAAATGTGTCTGCTAACGCATCAACTCTACAACCACACAGTGCACACGCACACAACCTATTCCTTTTACACTCAAGAGATATATCAAGAAAATCATGTGAACAGACTCGTGTAAATTACTTAAAAGGAACGATGACTTGAAAAAGTGTTATTTCCCTTGAATTCTTAAAACGTATAACACACAACAACACATGACACAAAAATAAAACCATGGTAACTCTGCCAAAACATAAATATAAAAGTCTACATAGTAACAATGTTTTTTGTGCACTGCACATTACAAAATATATCTGCAAAACCGTGATTCCTGGTTGATACGTGGGTGGGCATCGTGTTGCACATCGACAATTAGACGACCCACAAGCTCCCAACGCGTTGCGCGGTGTGACCCGTTGTGAGCTTGTAGATCTGATATTTTCGATGCGCAACACCGCGCACACAACCAAGTATAGATCAGGCCTCTCAGAGCTCATCCAGAGCTCAGAGGTGTCCGTCCTTTTTCCCAAAGAACTTCTTGAAGACGGACTTGTTGCGCGGCCGTGGCAGGCTGGCATAGCTCCTCAGAGCGCAGTCCTGGAAGGCGGTCTGCTGCCAACCTGCTGCGGTGGCCAACAGGGGGCGCTCAGCGCTGACGGATGCACTGTCTGACGACTTGTCTCCTATGACCAGAGTCACAGAGTAGCTTGAGCCCACCTCCTGCCCTCTGCCTCCGGAGGCCTGCGGCGCTGGCCTGATCCGCTGGTACGTTGCTGTTGGAATAAAAGATGACAATGGTTTCACTGGGACCATAATGGGTCAAAAGATGGTGGTTGATGATACATACACTATATGTTATACAGTTCTTGTTTTTAAGCCTGATTTATACTACTGTTGCATGAAAATAGCAGCTTGTAGGTCTGCTATTTCTGCTTTCCCACTGATATAATTGAAAGGGCACTGTTTGTGTGTGTGTGTGTGTGTGTGTGTGTGTGTGTGTGTGTGTGTGTGTGTGTGTGTGTGCGTTTGTGCGTACCTGCGTGCGTGCACGTTTGGGTCCCGACAGCAGACCAGCTGTCCAACTGCCTCCAAAGTAAACTTTGCTTATTTTGACCCCTTTCAATGTGCACATAATTTGTACCCTTTGCACGAGGTGGTTTGATAATAAAATAACATTCTGCATTCACTCGTGAAGTCCAAGATCCCCATGGGAGCCATGGCCGTTCCCATGTGGTTCCCGACAGCGGAGTGTTCTAGTTTTTTTTGGAGGGTATACGATAATTATTCCCTGCACGACATGCGCGATACGCTATCGCGTTTTCAATGGATGAAATGGTTATTAGACTGTATACGCTTTTTTTCCAAAGAAATCTGCACTGTAAACGGCGTGTACAGCGTAACACGGTAGGACACACCACTGGTTCCCGATATCCACAAATGTTTTCACCTACTGCATAATGACAAGGCGGCAGTATAGTGGTTGAAAATTAACCTGAGGTGAATGAGTGGGACCGACGCTTGTTGCTGAGCCAGTCCTGACCGCTGTACGCAGAGGAGGGAGGGGAGGAAGTACTGGTATCTCTGGTGCCCTTGGAAAGTCGCTGAGTCGTGGTCTGCTTCAGGCTACCAAAGTCATCATCTAGAGGTGGAACAAAAACACAGTGAGCATGGCAGGAGCATCGAAGGATAAAGAGAGAACAAAAGGACAGATGGACACAAAATGAACCAGTGAAGTGGGCAGCCATAGCTGAATGGGTAGAGTCTAGGCCGTCTGGGAAAAAACAGAAGGTCAATGATGACCGGTTAGTCCCCGGACCCGGTCCACGTGACAAAGTTTCCCTGAGCTTTTTTGTTGTTTTGCTCACGTTCAGTCCTGTCTGTGTTTTGTCATGTCCCATTAAAGTGAAAAAGAATCATTGGTGATTTGTTAACAACAATGGTAACTAACCCTCGTTTCTCTGTACCACCTACACTATGTCTCAACAATAAAAAAAAATACAAAATGATAAATAAATAAAAGTTTCCCTGAGCAACACCCCTGGCTTCCCCGGGTGCTGCCCCTCTAGTGACCACTGCTCCTAATAGTTAATAGAGGACACATTTCATATATGTAGAAATAAAATGGGGGGGAGGGTGGTCAAAAGCAGGGGCATGGCTTTTCCACCCATCCCCCCAGCAAATTGTTTATTGTAACTGTTAGATTGAAAGGCCAAATAAACTGGAATATGTACAGTTCTTACCACAGGAACTTGTGTATGAAGATGAGATAAGAGACCGCTCCCTGTGTAACGTGTGATTGTGATCTCTGGTGAGGACTACAATCTCTTTAGCTTGGCCGGTGCTTGTGGCGGCTTTGCACCTCGGGAACGTTGAAGTGAAGACACTTGATATTGAAGGGACAGCTTCACTGAATCCTGTTGGTGGAGGGGGGGGGGGGAATCAAATTAATCAATTACTTTTGCATACAGATGATTATTCCTAAATACAGTGCATTGAATACATTGTGTTACATACCAGCATTTGCTTGTAACTTTAACATCCATTTCTTCATCATGAAGCGTGAGCAGGCGTTGAGCAAGTATTCGGAACCGTCGCGTAACCTGAAGGGCAGAAAACAACAGCTGTCACAGACTCTGTACACGAGGACATCGGGTATACGCCGCAGCAGTCTAGCACAGTGCTTTTCTAACGTGTCTATGGCAAGGATCCCCAAATAGCCAGAGCCTCTGGCTGCAGCCTCCTGTGGCGAAGTGGCAAAAAAAATCTGGGGGAATTTTGGAAGAAATTGGTACATTTTAGAAAAAAAACACATTTTGGCCTATACCTGTTGAACTGTATAAGCCAAAACGTGAATCTACCTGTTTCAGCGCCACCATGAGGCTTATTTGAAAAATAGGGTGGCATTTCTTCCTTGGCCTAGTGGGAATGTGCGTACAAAGTTTCACGGAAATCGGAGGCTGCGTTCATGACTATTTACCAATGGACAGAATGCCCCCTCCCCCCAGTTAAAAATCACTAAAATCACTATAACGATAGAAAGCATGATTATTTTTTAACACTCATCTTTAAATCATTCTCATTACAAACTAATAAAATAACCCTTGTTGTAAAAAAAAACAAAGTTGTCCTTTAAACAGACTCTAGTCTGTTTTTGTTTTATTGTATTGTACAGTATAGTGTTTATGGTTGTGTGTGTTCTCACCGCAAACTGAAGCAGTTGGGTTTTTTGGTGTACTCTGGGACCGGTGTGCACTCGGCTCCAATGAGGTTTAGCGGCAGGCCACATACAGAACTCTGTGGGTTCACGACACAAATGGACCGTTATTGAGCATTGACCATTTACCAAATGTCAGCATTCACCAAACTCACGTTTCCTTTGTTGTTCCTTTCCATGCGCCTACCCTTAATGTGTCCTTTCTATCCTGGTAAAAGCACAGGGTGTGTCTGTATAGGACGGCATGGTAGGAATTCCAGGCGCGGGATTGTGCCTGAGAAAATAAGATCGGTGCTGTAAACTCTCACTGTTCTGACTATTGGCTGTACTTCAAAACATTGAAAGGAGGCCTTCTTACCTTCTTTCCTCCCAGCTGTAACTTATGTTTCCTTTCAAGGGTTCCCTCCATAGACTGGAGCTCAGGCTTTCCATTCTGCAGGGACACACAAGATTTAGACAGAGAAATCTCTGTATTACGTTAAACAAGCAATTTGACAGGCTTTCTTTCATCTTTAATTTCAGTGAGGTCTGTTCATTACAGTACAAGCGTCATGGATATTGCTGGGATTCTGTCAGGCCAGCAATGTGTGTGTGCCCTTGAGCAAGACTCTTAACCCCCCTAATTGCTCCCCAAGTGCTGTAGAATGGCTGCTCACTGCTCCTAGTTGTTATAGGATGGGTAAAGCAGAGGACAAATTTCACGTATGTGCATATACAGGTATATATACATATACAGTGATCCTTTATATAATAATAATAATAATCTCACCATACTGTTACATCGCCCCCCTGTGGCCATCAGTGGGTACTGTTCCCCCACATCCTCCAGGCTCTCTGAGGCCATCCTTTGCTGCTGACAGACCCCATCCAGACCCATGTGAACTGATAGCAAGCTCATTGACTGGTCCTGTTGAGGAAAACAAGTTCATTCCAATGTCACCATGTCCACCAATCATATTCATGGATTCCTGCAGCATTCATAATGGACGTTATAGAGTAACAAAAGCTTCTGACCCCAAATACAGTTTAGAATATGACCGCAATTCGGTTACACATAATTATTACAGTGTACTCCATGATATACTTACATACAAATTGCTCAAGGCAAGTGAGGAGGAATAAAATATGGTGTGTGCACAGTATGACGACATCAGAGAGTGTGTCAAACGTAAACCTCACCTTCCAACAGCCTGTAGGCTTCTCCACCTCCACCCCCACCTCCTTTGCCTCCTCCTCTTCCTCCTCCTCTCTGTATTGGTAAACGTATCTTTCATTATCTTCAACATTTGGCAGCTTCACGGGGTCAGATGCCGTCTCGTTCACCACAGAGGAAGGCTTGCAGGGTTGTTGGTCCCTGTTGGGAAAGGCTGCCCAGGACCTCCTGTCTCCTTTGGCCAGAAGAGGGCGCGCTTGGTCTTTTGGACTCTGCTCTTTGTCACAGACCAGCAAGTTGTGGATGGAGGACGGCAGTTTAAACTCGGCTACCAGCAGGTTGGGTGCTGAGGCTGTGATCAGGTTCCTGTAGAGCACTGTCTGGGCCCTGGGTGACTTCGGGGAGCCAGAGGAGGGGGGGGCATCGGGCTGCTCGGGTGGCGTGACGGCCCCTTCCGGGTGGGGTTGATACATGATGTCCGAGCAGATGCTCTGCCTGTAGCTGTTGGTGTGGTTCCAGATGTCCTCCAGCTCTTCTTCCACCTCCTCAAACTGCTGGTGGTCTGGGTGTACGGGCTCCGTTTCCGCCTCCGCTGAATCTGGAGATTGAGCCGACGACGGCGCAGTGTTCGTCCTCGCCTTTGAGCAGTCCCCTACTAGACCCCCCACTTCCAGAGACATCAGCCTCCCGACCACTCCCCTGGGATGGGGGTTGTCCGGGCACGGAGCCTCGGTACACAGCATGAAACTGCCAGAGCTGGAGACCCCGGAGTCTACAGAGTCCTCTCGAACACTGATGCTCATCGTCGACTTGAGGTTCACCACCATGTGAGAAGCCTGGCTCGAACCCTGTGCCGACTGAGGGCCGGCGCTCTCTTCGTGTGCACTTTGAGGTCCAACGCTCTGATGATACGGGTGTCCGTCTAAGTCTTTAACGAGCGTGTGTACACTGAGGCAGTCGTGTGCGGTCTTAGTGGAACAGTGGGTTCGGTTCACGTGCAGAGGGCTGCCTCTACGCGCTCGGGACGGTCGGCTGGTCTGCTCCCTCGCATCGTAATCTGCATGATAGTCCCACTCCTGATCTCTTTCCTCGTGCAAACTGATGACCCCGGAGCAGCTGAACTTAGAGAGGTCGTCGCAAGGTACGGTCTGATCCTCGTCTTCCTCTAGGGAAGGAGGAGGTGTCGGTGATCGGAGCCCCGTATCCAAATGAGGCAGATCTTTCACCACGACCACCTGAGCGTGTGATTCGGGGAGGCTCGCTGTGTCGCTGACCGCCGCCGGGCCGCCCTGCGTGGCAGGAGCAGGCGGACGGGTCTGTTTGAACGAACTCAAGGCCGATTGTCTCTGCTGGTCGGGATGAGTGACGCTGCCTTTCTTGGCCTCCGGGGGAGCTATGGTGATAATGTCCTGGATGCTGGGGATGAGACTCACGTCCTTGGGCAGGTCGAAGCTCAGAACGGAACCCAACGAGAGGAACCTGCAGTGGCTCCTTACTTGCCCCGCGGAGGAGGGCATGGCGGACGCCGGGCCCTCAAACTCCGCGTACGGGGTAATGCTGTCCTCTCCCGAGCAGCACTCCACATCAATGTCCCTCAGTAGTGGATTCTTCATGTAAGCCAAGAGTTCTGCTCCGTCCCCACCGGCCGGACTCCCCGTGGACTTCTTCTTTCTGCTCCTGCCCTCCTTGAGCGGCCACGTCCGCGTGTCGTACGCGACCGGCTCGCAGGCACAGCGCCGTGCCGCCGCGTCGCCGCGCTCCTCCACCCCCATGATCTTCTGTATGGTGTGTCGGCGAGCGTCTCTTTTCCACTTGCGCTTCTTGCCCATCCTCTTCAGGCTGCTGAAGATGGAGCTGCTGCCGCTCCGCGTCAGGGAGTGGAAGGTCACGGCGGGCACGTGCGGCGAGGAAGGCGGCGGCGGCGAGGGGGAGAACCGGGACAGAGAGGAGGAGGCCGAGGCGGAGGAAGCGGGGCGGGCGGTCTGGCGGGGGAGCGTGATACTCTCATACACAGGGGTCAGAGCCATGTTGTTGTTATCCTTCACGTGCAAATAGGTACTTACCTACGGAAAGGAGAGGAAAAGAGCATTAGTCGTTGTGCGTGGGTGTGACATCTTATTTCATTTAGACGGCGAGAGGCTTTATTGCAGATGCTTTAAAGCCCAGAGAGACTGCAGGCTCAAACCCCTGCAGTCCTCTGTACAAACAAAGGCTTCTTGGTTTTGCTTTCACATGTGCTACAGATGAATAATGACACAAGAGCAGAAATGACTACGACAATCAGCTACCTTCCAGTGACACACATCAGCTCTGGTTTCCTACACGAGCACATCATAGCACACAATGTACCGGCTTTTTCTTCAACAACAAAAAAAAGAAAGAAAATCACACAGTCAGCGAAGTGAATGTACAAAAGAACACACAATTAGAGGAATAGACACGGTTGCAATAGTACTCTTTCTCTTGCAGGGACTTAATCAGAATCATATGTGGTTGAACATGCCGTCATATGCAGCTGTAATGGCTTGACCTTTCAACTCTGTGACTAATCTCATGTTGCCGTGGCAGCCCCAGACTATAAATCATAGTATGCAGTCTGGGGGCCTGTCTTTGAAAGTTCAGCAACAGTTCTCTTGTCTAATGACCGAGGCCGTGTTACCAATCCAGGCCCCCCGGGCCATGCTGTGAGCCATTTTTTTTGTGAGCGGGAACTTTCACGGGAAGTGAGCGTCGAGGTCACATCACGGAGAGAGACAGACAAACAACAGCCGCCTTACATAAGGGCCCCGCAGCAAAAATGACACGAGAAAGAAGAGAGAGCTTCTGTCCATGTTCACAGCAGGCAAGACTGAGCCTATATGTCGTCACTACCGTTCAATTTGAAACGCTTCTGTCTCCTCTTAACCACTCGAGCCCTATACTTCGTCGTGCAACAAAAAGAGACAATCTATGAGCTCATAATATAGTCATAGTGACTCATTGTAGATCTGCAATTTTTTCAAACTTTTTAAAAAAAAGTGAAATGATAACTTTTTTAAATGTTTTATTTGCCCACCACAATAGTGATGCCAGGTTGAATGTGGTCAAGGTGCAATGTTGGGAGAAAGTAATGTTTCCCCATTGAGGGTTTAATTTCCCAACGTTTTTTGTGAGGACATTCATCTGAGTACCTTAACATGAAGACAATGTTGAAAGTACAAAAACTAAATAAAGAAACTCAAGAAATGTCATTTCAGAGTAGGCTTCAGAATAACTCTAACAAGTCCAAAATATACATCATAGTTTTCAGTGCCATTACCTCTCTTTTTGAAGTGGAGTTTTATTAGCTTTTACTGGGTTTTTAAGCCTTGTGTAATTCCCCCTGTGTGGTGCCAGCCTGGGTTGTATGGCAGATTATGCCAGACCAATTAAAAAAGCCATTTTAAAACCACGCTAACTTGAAGAAATTAACATATTAACATAAAGGATTCTGATGTAAATTGCTAAAGGTAACCCTCTCTACTAGTTTAATTTATAGATAGATAGATAGAGAGATAGAGAGATAGAGAGAGATAAAGAGATAGAGAGATAGAGAGAGAGAGAGAGAGTATATATAATGTTGTATATATGGCTGGTTCTGAATTATGGTATGAAAACGTCCACAGGGAGACCATTGCCTGGGTGGCAAGAGTTAGTAAAGCATGCCCCCCCCCCCCAAACCTGCACCACCCCACACTGCAAGAAAGACAACACTCAGCATGCAACTCATCACTCTGTATTCATAATGAGATGCAGCATGCAGCACCAACTCACGCCGCACAACGTTACCTCGTCTGTACTCTGCCGATAAATCTTTCTCTTTCGCTTTAAACTACCCAAAGTATTTTCCAAAAGCCCCTGGCAGCGCCTCCAAAAGCTTTTACAGGCAGAAGATTGAGACACAGTGGTGGGCTAGGGAAGAAAATGGGAAAGAAGCAGAAATGAAGGGCCAAGACAGTGGGAAATGAACAGCACGAGGCTAGCAAAGGGAGAGGCTAGTCACCGCAGAAGAGGAGCACTTTTATGAAGGAAAAAAAAAGTTATGCTGTTGCCATTCCATCAGGAACAACAAGTGATGAAGGATAAATCTCACTTTCAATCCTGAGGTGAAAAGTGAGAGTGTTTAAGCACCCTATACTTCGTCATACAACTAACGGTGAAATTAGCCAATCTTCAAGCTCACACCGCATTACATCCTGACACATTGTGAGCTTGTAGATCTGCTATTTTGGGAAAACATGTAAAGAAAATTTCAAATTGTTTAATCTGTAAAATATTTTTATATTCAGAAAGATTTAGCCTATAATGACTTAGCCCAAAATAGGGGCACCAGGTTAAAAGTGTACAGTGACTTCCCGAGTGCAATGATCACATAATAGGTAATAATATGCATCTCTCACCCTGTGAACAGGTTCAGAGCTCTCCTCAGCTAGCTCCTCCATCATGGGAGGGGACTCTAACACCTCGACGCGGCTGTCCCCCGAGTTTCCGAAGCTGAGGATGAGGTTGACCGTGCCCCCCAACGCAGGGGCACCACTGGGATCTTTGAGGACCAGAATGGGGGGCTTGGGTGACTCCGAGGAGGTGGCTGCTTCACCTCCTCCTCCCCGTGGGCCGATGCTGTTCATGACCTCGTAGCCGTCGTCCGCTGGCTCGTCGCCCTGCTGCTCAGCGAGTGTGGCGGGTGACGGCTGGCCGTCCGCTGACACGTTTTGTACGTTGTCCACGCAGGCACTCGGAGGTACCGGGGACTGGCGGGGTCGGCAGGGCTCTGGGTCAGGAGTTGAACTCTGTAGGAAAGAAGGAGAGAAGGGAGAGGTTTTTGTGTGTCTTTATTTTTTAAGTTTTCAAGGTTAAATTTTTGAGTGGTGCCAACCACTCCTACATTTGACTTTGTCCGTGTGTCCGTATGTCCGTCCGTCCGTATGTCCGTATGTCCGTCCGTATGTCCGTATGTCCGTCCGTCCGTCCGTATGTCCGTCCGTCCGTATGTCCGTCCGTATGTTTGAGCACGGCTGATTGGTCAAGCTTCACGTGACACGTGACAATATGTTGTCACGTGTCATGTGACAACAATATGTTGTCACATGACACGTGACAACATATTGTCACGGGGGGGCCCAAACAAAATACCAACAACAACAACACAATCACAAAGACAAATAACAGAAAAAGCAGCTGCAAAAATAATAGCGAGCCTTCGTGCTGCTGTGTCATCATATATTGACTAACGTTTGAACGAAGCTTGAGCAACTGAACGTTTTGAGGAGAATATACAATACCAAAATGATATGTAATGTATTTGGCCACGGACCCCCATCTCAATATATGTTGTCCCAGGGACCCCCCCAGAAGCAAAGATCGGAGTAAAAAGAATTTTGCTTTAAAACATATATGTATTCAAAGACTTGCACACATTTTCCACATAATTATTTTTTTTTCCAGATCTACAAGCTCATAACGCGTGCTCACAGCACTCGGTGCCGCGCTATGAGCTTGTATATCTGCTATTTTTGAATAGCCAAATGAATCTTAAAATGACACAGATGCATTCCCGGTCTTATAATGGATTAAAAAGGCTGCCATGTTCATCTATACCTGTGTGAGTGGTGTGCAGACCGTGGTCTCTGAGTAGATGTTGTCATGTTGTGAGGAGGGCTCCCCTCTCCTCGTCTTGAGGAGCCACTGTTGTTTCTGAGCCCTCCAGTGCACCGAGATCCATGCCAGCATGCTCCTCAGCTCCTCCATACGTTCTCGGACCTGCAGGAGGTGTGGAAGGAGCAGCATGTCAGGGGTTTGATGGCTGATGGAAGTGGCCTATTCTACCTGTAGGATCTGATTTTGGGTGTTAAATTGAATCATGCGGTAGACTAGAGGGAAGGAGAGTGAGTGTGGGTATAGACTTAGAATCGTCTCATATAAGAATTGTGGTCCAAAAATAAACAAACTGTCTCTGCGATATTGTCAGGGAGGAGGCTCTGTATCGTTTATGATAGTCAGTCACTTATATTTGATATAGTCTGTTTGTGGCGAAAATTTAACTAATTCGGGGAAGTCACATTAGCGTTTTCTCACCGTCAGTTGATGCTTCATATCCATAAGAGTCAAACCGCCGGGATCATTAGTTTATTTTTGGAACACAGTTCTTATTTGGCGCGATATTAAACACGTCTATGGGAATTCAGAACGGGGGTGGGAAACCGCAAACCAGGTAGGATGTTTAAATTACATTAGACTTCGGTGCTCTATATGAGAGGGATTTTACGGGGGGAATTGTTTATAAATTACGTCATATAATATTGTTACTGTCGGGTGGAAACCTTGTACAGGATATCCAAAACTTTACTTTACCTTACTCTTCGGGAAATGGGAAAAAAACCCTGATGTGTTCCAATAGATCAAAATATAGTTATTATTTATTTAGTTCATACGGTAAGTTAATACTTTCCCATTGGTAAAATATTTATGAAACCCACAGAAACTTTCAACCTGGCATCCCTATTTTGGTCCTATTATTATTATAGGTAAAGATTTCCCAAATTCTTTGAAGTTTTCTCAAGTACAGTACTTGAGTAAATGTACTTTGTTACTTCACGCCATTGTTCAAATATAATAATATCACAAAAGTGCTTGTAAAATAAATGAATAAAGATCAACTTGTGAACCATATGAAGTGAGTAGGAGAACCTTCTCACCATCTCAGCCAGGTGGTGCTCTGTGTCCAGCAGGTCTCTCCCCGTGGCAGCCAGCTCATCAAACTCCACAAACCTCTGCTCGATCTGCAGGTCCAGCTTCGCAGCCAGCGACTCCTGTCCGTCTTTCCCAAGATGCAAAGCGGCGTCCGAGAAAATGCACGACCGGGTGTCTTCTGTCCACGAGCTGGGGGGGGGTTGAGGGCCCGGGAGAAGTGGTGGAATAAGTACTCAAATGTAGAAGTACAAAAAATTCTAAATGTACTTGAGTAAAAGTACAAAAGTATTCGTATCAAAATGTACTTAAAAGTGGCAAAAGTAAAAGTACTCGTTATGAAGAATGTCCCATTTCACAAGTTCATAATGTATACAAATCTTTTGAAAATAGCAGATCTACAAGCTCACGATGCATCGCATCGCGACGCATCGTGAGCTTGTAGATCGGCTATTTTGGCTACAAATGGCTAAATATAAATAGGGCTGAAGTGGTTAATGTATGTTTTGTGATAATAATCTAAATCTGTGAAGTAACTAGTAACAAAAGGTGTCAAATAATTGTACTGGAGTAAAAGTGCAAATACAATATTTGCCTCTGAGATGTAGTGGAGTAGAAGTAAAAGTGCTGAAAATTGGAAATACTCCAGTAAAGTGTACCTCAAAATTGTACTTAGTTACTTTACACCACTGGCCGGGAGAAGAGAGTTGTGAGAAAGGCCATGCACACAATAAACATGAGAATAACCAGATCCACTGACTGCACAGACACCCTTGTCACACAGGCCTGACCCAGGATACTAACACTGGCCTTCTCAGCACAGCAACAAAAAAATGACATATTTCACCAGAGGGACCCCGGGGCTCGACAGCAAGAACATCCTGTTCTTTACAAGAATATATATATTATCGGGGCAGATGTTCTATGGAAGTGGAGTGGGATTATGAAAGCGTCCGTGACCCCCCCCATGAGGGGGGCTGGGTCATCCTCCGTGCCCCCCTGCTTACATCATGGCGAGGTAGCTCCTGAAGAAGTCCTGAAGCTGAACGAACTCGCGCAGCCTCCCTCTGTTCTCCGCCATGCTCCTGCCCACCTCCGTCCAGCCTTGCAGGGTCGCCCGGATCTTGGCCCCCAGAGCGCTCACCCTCTCGGGGCACAGCTCCTCCAGCCGCGAGGCTTGGCGCTCCGTCTCCTTCACCTCCTCGCCGATGACCTCATAGTCAATCTGCAGAGAATCAAAATAAAAAAAGCCTATCATCGTCTCATCATCCCAGGGATCAGTCAGATAGGCTTTTGGCAATCGGATCTCTAAGCATGAGTTCATCCCCTTAGCTTTATGCATAATGTGCAGAAGACACCCATATGGTCTGCATATGGCCCAGCATTCTATAGCTAGAAAGCAATGTTGGCTGTTTCTCTCTCTCTCTCTCTCCGTTTGACGAGGCAGTAATTAACCCATTAAAGACCTGAAGCCGATTCTACAAATGTCTCCTATAAATCCCAACAGTATTCTGAAAAACGTATGTTTCTATATCAGTGGTGCTCAAACTTTTTCATGTCAAGGACCCCGAAAATTATATATAATGTATTTTGCTGCGGACCCCCATCTCAAAATACTATATATTCCAGGGACCCCCAGAAGCAAAGATTTAAGTTAAAAGAACTTAAAAGAATATAAATATATTCATTTGCACACGTTTTCTCAATTTTTCAAAAATAGCAGATCTACAAGCTCGTAGCGCGGCACTCGGTGCCGCGCTACGAGCTTGTATATCTGCTATTTTTGAATAGCCCAAAGTGTAAAATAATGCTTTTTTTTAGCTCAAATCAAAAAGTGACACAGATGCGTCCCAGGGCTTAATGGGTTAATAGCATAAAGGCCTCAATGGGAGCGATGCTTTATAATGTTTCTCAGCTATGGTTAGCCTCAGGAACACAGAGTAGCGGATGCCTGTCCGCTGACGACACACTTATTTCAGAATGGGGAGATTAGGTCATTTCTGTTCTTCAATGGTATCAAGTCCAGACAGCTGTGCGTGCGTGTGATAAACACAACGCTGCCCAAAGATGACTCACAACTCTCTAACCCCCTAAACCCAGAGACATATACAACACACACCCCACCAAATAGAACCTTTGTATCACACACACACACACGCGGGTGCGCACGCACACGCACACACACACACACACACACACATACAGTTAACATTCACTGAGCAGTGACTCACACACACATAAACAAATATCCTTGGTGAATAATAAACATTTGCACGCTCTGTGTGCGTGTGTGTGTGCGTGTGTGTGTGTGTGTGTGTGTGTGTGTGTGTGTGTGTGTGCGTGCGTGTGTGTGTGCGTGTGTTTGCATGGTGCAGTTTATATCATAAATTAAACAGCGCACAAAGCCGGGGTCTGGCCGGCCCTCTCGCTGGATGTGAGAAAATCTGGCACAACAGGAAACAGACTGTGGAACAATGTGTTAGTAGGAGAGAGACCACAGGGGAGGAGGGGGGCTTCCCCTAAACACCAGGGGCTTCGGCTCCGCAAACCGACGGAAAATACGGCATCATATTAACACACCGCTGCGTCGCCGCTTAAATGTTTACGGCGGTGTGATCGCAATGTTGGTGTTTTCCTCGCCCTCACCTCCAGGCGGTCCTGCAGCTCCTGCAGGTCTTGCAGGCCGTAGCGGTCCGGCTCGCACTTGACGGCCATGTCCGTCTCCCTCTCCAGGACGTCCACGCTGAGCGCCTTGCTGCGGCACACGCTGTCCTCCACCCGCACCGCCAGACTGGTATGCTGCATGGGCCGGGGCAGAGAACATGATCATTATACTGTAGCAGTGATTCTCAAACTTTTTAATTTCAAGGACCCCCAGTTTGACATGTATTAGGCTAGGGACCCCCATTTAATGGCATTTCTATCTCTGGGACCCCAATTTATATTGTAAAATCAATGTTAATGTAACTCTGAGAGTGTACAAATGGAACCAAATGGACCCGTTAGGGTCCATTTGGTTCCATTTGTACACTCTCTGAGTTACAGACCCATTTTGAGGCAGTGGTGGCCTAAAGGTTAGAGGAGCGCCCTCGTTGCCGGAAGGTTGCCGGTTCAAATCCCCGGACCGGCAGGAAAAGTCTGGGTGGGGAAGTGAATGTTCACCACTTCCCCAACACCACTGAAGTGCCCTTGAGCAAGGCACTGAACCCCAACTGCTCCAGTGGAGCTGCGTAGTGGCTAACAGTATAAGACTGTGGTTGTACTAGTCAGCTCCCAGGTTTTAATGTGTCTGTCTGTCTGTGTGTTTCTATGTGCAGGGCGTTGCTGAAAATGAGCACTTGTGCTCAGCTACTACCCTGGGTAAATAAAGAACAAAAAAATAAATAAAATAAAAATAAGGGTCCATTTGGTTCCTAACTATCCATCATTTAGCTGGGGACCCCCTGGAACTCCCTCAAGGACCACTGGGGGTCCCCGGACCCCACTTTGAGAACCAATGCATTATAGCATCAATAACACCAGTGGTTCTCAAACCTTTTCATGTCAAGGACCCCCAAAAAATGTATGTATTTGAATGCGCTCCCCCATCTGAAAATATTTTGTGCCAGGGACCCCCATAAAAGATTTATTTTTTTCAAGCTGTTGTAAAATAGATCTACTGTACAAGCTCACAAAGCATCACGTTGCGACACATTGTGAGCTTGTAGATCTACTATTTTCAAAACCCGACGTATAAGGGTTAAAGTGGTTCAACTGATTCTGCTATACTGATGCTATACTAACTAATTTTGCTGGGGACCCCCTCAAGGACCTCTGGGGGTCCCCGGACCCCATTTTGAGAACCACTGTATTACTAAACTAGTCATCATCTGTTTTCCCACTGAAGATGCTGCTAGGAAAGACCTGTTTTGAATACTGTCACTGGTTATCCTCTATGGACAAGCATATTCATGGATATTTTGATATACATGCCTTTTTTAGCCCAAAATAAATAAAATAAAAACACCAAATGACCAATAGCAGCAGGGAGTGGTGGCTTATTTGGGGTCTATTAAAGCCAGCAGCCACAGACAAAAGAAAACCAGATGTTTACTCTATTGGTCTGTGCAGCCATGCAGCTGCTGTTTGTGGCAAAAAAAAGGAGAAACTTAAATGTATTGGAATCTTGAACGTACTGAACTTCATGTGAGATCACTGTAACGGAGAAAACTTTATTCTGACCATCTATTTGATGAACTATCGCTCTTTGTGGTCGGTTACAGTTACATGTCGAGACTATCTAGAGCAGTGGTTCTCAAACTTTTTCATGTCAAGGACCCCCAAATTGACACTTATTACCCCACGGACCCCCATTTTAAAAGATAAGCCAGGGACCCCAATAAGAGAAGGTTTTTATGGCTGCTCTCTAGCAGTGATTCTCAACCATTTTAATTTCAAGGACCCCCAGTTTAACATGCATTAGGCTACGGACCCCCATTTAATGGCATTTATACCTCTGGGACCCCAATTCATATTGTGAAATCGATGTTAATTTAACTCCGAGAGTGTACAAATGGAACCAAATGGACCCTAACGGGTCCATTTGGTTCCATTTGTACACTCTCAGAGTTACAGACCCATAAGGGTCCATATGGTTCCTGTCCATCATTTAGCTGGGGACCCCCTGGAACCCCCTCAAGTACCCCTAGGGGGCCCCGGACCCCAACTATGAGAACCAAGGATCTAGAGAGTAATATCAGCGATCTGTGTACTGTACCTTGCTCAGGAGCTGGTGGATGGCCAGGTCGTGGCTCTGTGAGCGGCCTCTCTCTCTCACCGTGTCGTTGAGCATCTCCACAGCCTCCCGCAGTTCCTCCACAGGGGGGTCTCCCATGCTCTCCATCAGGGGCACCCCACCCCCACTACTTGGGAGTCCCAGCAAGGTGGGAGTTGAGGTAATGTCACTATGGAGAGGCTGTAATACAAACGCACGCATGTGTGTGCACACACACACACACACACACACACACACACACACACACACACACACACACACACACACACACACACACACACACACACACACACACACACACACACACACAAAATTGAAGCCAAATGCAAAGGCTTTAGAGCAGTTATGGGCTTGTTTATAAAGGATCATTATTTATTATAATTTGACCGCACAAAGCCTCCAGTCTTTGGCGACTATATGTTTTGTTTCCCCTTAACATTAATTAAGAAATAGCCTGACACTCAGCCTGAATTTTCATTTCGTTTCACTCCATTATTCAGTCTGAAAGCCCTCTCAGTGCAGACGATTTCTGAGATGGGGGTGTGGCCAAAGTGGGACTCTTTGGCGATTGGTTCATACTAGATCATCCCCATTGGCCCGGTTAGATTAATGTCACCAGACCCCTGAGCGTGGATAGCGATTCAGGTGGCTGGAGCCAGGCTAGTTAAGAAAGCAATTTGACCAAGAAACGGTCTTCTTTACAGCAAACTCCTCGTGAAAATCTGGATTATGTGTGCCTTGCTCAAGGAAATGCTGAAATAAGCTGTAAAGTGAAGTCAGAGCGTGTCTCATACTGTCAGGTACATGACTTATACTTCTTCGCGTGCCTGTGTCATGCAGCGAAAACAGCTGCTCTACAAGCTCACGATTCATGGCGCCGCCACTCGCGATTATACCATTTCAAACATCCCCAAAGTAAGAAGATGAGGAAACATCTCACCTGTCCCAGGCCGTAATGACTCCCGCGGAACTCTTGGCTCTCCTCCAGCTCCACGCGCTCCAGGAACTCAGTGAGCATGCGCGTGTCCTGCAGCTCGGAGCTCTGCAGGGTCAAAGCACTCTGGACGCTGTGGTACCTGGAGAGACAGCAGTGTGACATTAATAACCCCGCGCACCTCAAGTGTTTGTCTGTAACCAGGAATACAGGCACCGCTTCCTTTCATCGGAACCACATCACAGCAACGAGGGGAACCGTTTGTCACGCAAGAGTGCCGCTCCTCTAAAGGAATTCATACATCATAATGTCTTGTAAATATACACAACTGCTGGGCATGAAAGAACCCTGCCCACCCAGAGTTTATATTAGAGGTTGCAAATGGAGCAGCGACGTGACAAGGTTTTTTTCTTTTTTTTTTTACACAACAAATGAGCCTTGAGCTGTGGCCACTCGTGTGCAGGCCAGGGTTCAACTAGTGATGTCATCCCAACTGTCTCACAGCTGTTGAGTGAGAGAGGGAGAGCTCGTACCTGCGTCCGCACACTGTACAAGGGTCTGTCACTTACCCCACCCCCCCCCCCGCACCTCCATCCTAACACACCCTCGCCCTGGAAACACTTAACCCATTAAGACCCGGAACGCATCTGTGTCTTTGGCTATTCAAAAATAGCAGATGTACAAGCTCATAGCGCGGCACCGAGTGCCGCGCTATGAGCTTGTAGATCTGCTATTTTGAAAAATTCATGTCAATTTGTGCAAATCTTTGAATATATATTCTTCAAAGCGAACATTTGTAACTCAAATCTTTGCTTCTGGGGGATTCTATAAATGTCTTCTAAATCCTTTAAAAAACTTATGTTGCTATAATATCAGTGGTTCTCAAACTGTTTCATATCAAGGACCCCCAAAATGATATGTATTTAGGCACGGACCCCCATCACAAAATATGTTGTTCCAGGGACCCCCCAGAAGCAAAGATTGGAGTAAAACAAATTCGCTTTAAAAAACATATATATTCAAAGATTTGCACGCATTTTCACGATTTTTCAAAAATAGCAGATCTACAAGCTCATAGTGCGGCACTTGGTGCCGCGCTATGAGCTTGTATGTCTGCTATTTTTAAATAGCCCAAAGTATAAACTAATGGTTAAAGTGGTTACATAGATGCATTCCCGGTTTTAATGGGTTAACCGGAGCTCTTTCCTTTTCTTTATTTTCTTTGGTTAGCTAGGTGTCCTTTACAGAGTCTGGTCTTGTGTTTATAGACATAGGTGGCGTCCAATAAACCGACCGGCGTTGCCAACGCGCCAACTCGCTTGCCCTTCTCTGGAGGCAACATGAGCCTCGCCAAAGAGAGCCGCCGGGCATCGACTCGGAAAACACGGCATGAGTGACTCTGACATACACTGACAACCCACGGGTGAAGTGTATGTCACGATACGTCTCAAATGAGTCAACTTTTTTGCCTCGCTGTGAATGAGCACATGGGGAATTTATTCTGTCCAAGTAAAAAATGAAGACGTTTTAACCCAGTAAGACCGGGAACGCATCTGTGTCATTTTAGATTTCTTTGGCTATTCAAAAATAGCAGATCTACAAACTTGTAGATCTGCTATTTTGGAAAAATCATGAAGATTTCTGCAAATATTTGATTTTTAAATTTTTTTAAGCGGACATTTGAAACTCAAATCTTTGCTTCTGGGGGGTCCCTGGAACTAAATATTTGACAAATGTTCGCTTAAAAAAATATGTATTCCAAGACTTGCACAAATGTTCACGATTTTTCAAAAATAGCAGATCTACAAGCTCATAGCGCGGCACTCGGTGCCGCGCTATGAGCTTGTAGATCTGCTATTTTTGAATAGCCCAAAGAAATCTTAAAATGACACAAATGATGCTTTCCCCGGTCTTAAAGAGTTAAAATCGAGTGCTATGAATACAATATTATTTTTTTGTGGTTTATGCACTTTATGAAGTGAAATTGTTTTTCTTAAATAAATATAACTTTGGATTTTATGAATAACCTCTTCCACGTTTGATACACTGTGTACACTGTATATCATAGAGTAATGGCAAACATAACTCTGGAGCCACTTGGAAACACTGACAAAAAGTTCCTGACCACAGCGAACGAACGAACGAACAGACCACAGCGTAGGGTCTGCAACGTTCACGTCCATAACATGAATCTTCTGTGACGACGTTTGTCAGACGACTTCCCCCGTAAAACCCCTTTGCAGTGGTGGAAAATAAGCGCGTGCATTTACTCAAGCACTGTACTGGAGTACAATTCCAATGTACTTTTACTTTAGTAAAGTATTTCAATTATAAAATAGGGCTTGAGTGGTTAATAATAATTATAGTCCAATAACATGATATATATGGTTCTGAAATGATCATTTACTTTGACTTTTGCTAGTATATTTATGTTACTAAGTAAGTACCGTAAGTAAGATTTTCAATGCAGGACCTTTAGTTGCAACAAAGTATATTAACACCATGGTATTGCTACTTTTACACAATTCCAAAATCTCAATACCAGTGGTGTAAAGTAACTAAGTACATTTACTCAAGTACTGTACTTAAGTACAATTTTACTTTAGGTATTCTTTACTTTACTGGAGTATTTCCAATTTTCAGTTCTTCTACTCCCCCACAATTATTTGACAGCTTTAGCTACTAGTTACTTTGCAGATATAAATGATTACATTATAAAACACATTAACCACTTCAGCCCTATTTTATACATAGGCTATTTGAAAATAGCAGATCTACAAGCTCACAACGCGTCGCATCGCGACGCGTTGTGAGCTTGTAGATCTGCTTTTTTCAAACATTTTAGTACTTTTACCTTTGGTACTTTAAGTATATTTTGATGCCAATACTTTGGTACTTTTACTCAAGTAGCATTTTGAGCACAGGCCTCTTACTTGTAAAAGAGTATTTTTATATTGTTTTACTTACTTTACTTTTACTGTAAAATATCTGAGTACTTTTTCCACCACTGCTCAATACTTCTTCCACCACTGGGTGAGCGAGCACTCACTTCCTTTCAACCTCCTCCATGCGGGCTGGCAGGCCCTGTGCGTGGGGGTGACTCTGGCCCCGCAGCCTGTCCACCTCCTGCCTCAGAGCGCCGAGCTCCAGGCCGCGCGCCGCCACCTCTCGCTCCAGCAGACAGCTCTCCCTCTCGGCCATGCTCATGGTCTCGGGGTCCCCCGCCAAGGAGGACTCTCGCATGGACAACTCCACAGACTCCAGCCAGGCCTCCAGGCTGCCCAGAGCTTGCAGCACTTTCACAGCCTTATATAGGGAGAGACGTATGTGTATAGAACAACAGACACTATAAGACAGGAGGAGGCAGGGAAACGTCGGGATAAGGTATTGAGGAGAAGCACGTTATCCGTTTTAAACCACTGTGGGTGATTTAACCTATTAAGACCGGGAACGCATCTGTGTCATTTTAGGATTTCTTTGGGCCATTAAAAAATAGCAGATCTACAAGCTCATAGCGCGGCACAGAGTGCCGCGCTATGAGCTTGCAGATCTGCTATTTTTGAAAAATTGTGAAAAGTTGTGCAAATCTTTTTTTGTAACTCGAATCTTTGCTTCTGGGATTCTACAAATGTCTTCTAAATCCTAACAGTTTTTTTTGCTATAATATTAGATAGTCCTCCCACTTTTTTCATGTCAAGGACCACCCGAAATGATATGTATTTGGCCACAGACCCCATCTCAAAATATGTTGTTCCAGGGACCCCCCAGTTCGCTTAAAAAAATATATTATTAAAAGATTTGCCCAAATTTTCACGATAAAGAAAAAAAAAAGCAGATCTCCATTTAATGGCATTTATACCTCTGGGACCCCAATTCATATTGTGAAATCGATGTTAATTTAACTCCGAGAGTGTACAAATGGAACCAAATGGACCCTAACGGGTCCATTTGGTTCCATTTGTACACTCTCAGAGTTACAGACCCATAAGGGTCCATATGGTTCCTGTCCATCATTTAGCTGGGGACCCCCTGGAACCCCCTCAAGTACCCCTAGGGGGCCCCGGACCCCAACTATGAGAACCAAGGATCTAGAGAGTAATATCAGCGATCTGTGTACTGTACCTTGCTCAGGAGCTGGTGGATGGCCAGGTCGTGGCTCTGTGAGCGGCCTCTCTCTCTCACCGTGTCGTTGAGCATCTCCACAGCCTCCCGCAGTTCCTCCACAGGGGGGTCTCCCATGCTCTCCATCAGGGGCACCCCACCCCCACTACTTGGGAGTCCCAGCAAGGTGGGAGTTGAGGTAATGTCACTATGGAGAGGCTGTAATACAAACGCACGCATGTGTGTGCACACACACACACACACACACACACACACACACACACACACACACACACACACACACACACACACACACACACACACACACACACACACACACACACACACACACACACACACACACACACACACACACACACACAAAATTGAAGCCAAATGCAAAGGCTTTAGAGCAGTTATGGGCTTGTTTATAAAGGATCATTATTTATTATAATTTGACCGCACAAAGCCTCCAGTCTTTGGCGACTATATGTTTTGTTTCCCCTTAACATTAATTAAGAAATAGCCTGACACTCAGCCTGAATTTTCATTTCGTTTCACTCCATTATTCAGTCTGAAAGCCCTCTCAGTGCAGACGATTTCTGAGATGGGGGTGTGGCCAAAGTGGGACTCTTTGGCGATTGGTTCATACTAGATCATCCCCATTGGCCCGGTTAGATTAATGTCACCAGACCCCTGAGCGTGGATAGCGATTCAGGTGGCTGGAGCCAGGCTAGTTAAGAAAGCAATTTGACCAAGAAACGGTCTTCTTTACAGCAAACTCCTCGTGAAAATCTGGATTATGTGTGCCTTGCTCAAGGAAATGCTGAAATAAGCTGTAAAGTGAAGTCAGAGCGTGTCTCATACTGTCAGGTACATGACTTATACTTCTTCGCGTGCCTGTGTCATGCAGCGAAAACAGCTGCTCTACAAGCTCACGATTCATGGCGCCGCCACTCGCGATTATACCATTTCAAACATCCCCAAAGTAAGAAGATGAGGAAACATCTCACCTGTCCCAGGCCGTAATGACTCCCGCGGAACTCTTGGCTCTCCTCCAGCTCCACGCGCTCCAGGAACTCAGTGAGCATGCGCGTGTCCTGCAGCTCGGAGCTCTGCAGGGTCAAAGCACTCTGGACGCTGTGGTACCTGGAGAGACAGCAGTGTGACATTAATAACCCCGCGCACCTCAAGTGTTTGTCTGTAACCAGGAATACAGGCACCGCTTCCTTTCATCGGAACCACATCACAGCAACGAGGGGAACCGTTTGTCACGCAAGAGTGCCGCTCCTCTAAAGGAATTCATACATCATAATGTCTTGTAAATATACACAACTGCTGGGCATGAAAGAACCCTGCCCACCCAGAGTTTATATTAGAGGTTGCAAATGGAGCAGCGACGTGACAAGGTTTTTTTCTTTTTTTTTTTACACAACAAATGAGCCTTGAGCTGTGGCCACTCGTGTGCAGGCCAGGGTTCAACTAGTGATGTCATCCCAACTGTCTCACAGCTGTTGAGTGAGAGAGGGAGAGCTCGTACCTGCGTCCGCACACTGTACAAGGGTCTGTCACTTACCCCACCCCCCCCCCCGCACCTCCATCCTAACACACCCTCGCCCTGGAAACACTTAACCCATTAAGACCCGGAACGCATCTGTGTCTTTGGCTATTCAAAAATAGCAGATGTACAAGCTCATAGCGCGGCACCGAGTGCCGCGCTATGAGCTTGTAGATCTGCTATTTTGAAAAATTCATGTCAATTTGTGCAAATCTTTGAATATATATTCTTCAAAGCGAACATTTGTAACTCAAATCTTTGCTTCTGGGGGATTCTATAAATGTCTTCTAAATCCTTTAAAAAACTTATGTTGCTATAATATCAGTGGTTCTCAAACTGTTTCATATCAAGGACCCCCAAAATGATATGTATTTGGGCGCGGACCCCCATCACAAAATATGTTGTTCCAGGGACCCCCCAGAAGCAAAGATTTGAGTAAAACAAATTCGCTTTAAAAAACATATATATTCAAAGATTTGCACGCATTTTCACGATTTTTCTAAAATAGCAGATCTACAAGCTCATAGCGCGGCACTTGGTGCCGCGCTATGAGCTTGTATGTCTGCTATTTTTGAATAGCCCAAAGTATAAACTAATGGTTAAAGTGGTTACACAGATGCGTTCCCGGTTTTAATGGGTTAACCGGAGCTCTTTCCTTTTCTTTATTTTCTTTGGTTAGCTAGGTGTCCTTTACAGAGTCTGGTCTTGTGTTTATAGACATAGGTGCGTCCAATAAACCGACCGGCGTTGCCAACGCGCCAACTTACTTGCCCTTCTCTGGAGGCAACGTGAGCCTCGCCAAAGAGAGCCGGGCATCGACTCGGAAAACATGGCATGAGTGACTCTGACATACACTGACAACCCGCGGGTGAAGTGTATGTCACGATACGTCTCAAATGAGTCAACTTTTTTTGCCTCGCTGTGAATGAGCACATGGGGAATTATTCTGTCCAAGTAAAAAATGAAGACGTTTTAACCCATTAAGACCGGGAACGCATCTGTGTCATTTTAGATTTCTTTGGCTATTCAAAAATAGTGTTTTTCTTAAATAAATATAACTTTGGATTTTATGAATAACCTCTTCCACGTTTGATACACTGTACACTGTATATCATAGAGTAATGGCAAACATAACTCTGTAGCCACTTGGAAACACTGACAAAAAGTTCCTGACCACAGCGAACACCACGACCACAGTGTAGGGTCTGCAACGTTCACGTCCATAACATGAATCTTCTGTGACGACGTTTGTCAGACGACTTCCTCCGCAAAACCCCTTTGCAGTGGTGGAAAATAAGCGTGTGCATTTACTCAAGTACTGTTACTGGAGTACAATTCCAATGTACTTTTACTTTTGTAGAGTATTTCAATTTCTTGATACTTTATACTTCAACTCAAATATCCGAATTATAAAATAGGGCTTGAGTGGTTAATAATAATAGTACATGATATATATGGTTCAGAAATGTTCATTTACTTTGACTTTTGCTAGTATATTTATGTTACACTAGAGTTTCGGGGGGCTACGCCCCCCTCAACCCCAGCCGCGCACGGGGCCCAGCGTGGCCGTGTGTATATTGGGGGAGCCAAATCGCCGGAGTGAAACTGTGGAAAAGTTTTTTTGAAAAAGGAAAAAATTTGAAGAAATAATATTTGTTATGTTTCAGGGGGTCCACAGGGGGTCCGCGGACCCCCTGATGGTCCACTGACCCCCTGTGGAGTGTTGGGACGCGCGGGGACACCCCTGGAACATTGCGGACCATTTCGGTGTTTTTTTTTTTTTCATGAAGGTGGTTGCTTGTTTCTGGCGCAGGCTGTGCAAACCTGGCAACCCAGCGCATGCTGCCGCACGTTTAAGTGGCGTAGCGTCATGAGGGTCAGTGGGGCCGTGGCTCGGTCAGTGAAGACCCTGTAGTGCGGATGATATGTGGCATAGAGGGGCAGATTGTAAATCCACAGAGGAAACATCCGTGGGCTACCATTGGTTCAGCGATGTGTGCGGTCGCCCTGCGGCCCCTCCTCCTCCACCAATGTGCAGTATTGAGAGCCCTGACGTCACAACAATTGGAGCGATGGGCACTGCACTGTGGTTGGTTAGGGTACACCTAGGGCCCAGGTAGAACCCAGTTAAAGCCTGCATGGGCAAAGCCAGTTAGGACCCGCCTTGGTCCCACATAAACATGGCTAGTTGGGGCCCACCTAAGGGCCAGGTAGAAGCTACTTATAGCCTGCATGGGCATCGCAGTTGGGACTGAAGTGGATGCCGCTGACATTGCTGACATGGGGTCCATATGGTTTAGCCCACCTTGAAACCATATGGGAACTACGCTGGCATGCTGGCTGTAATGCAAACGCAGCATCATACCTGCAGTGTGTAGTTTGATGTTGTGTGTGTAGCAGATATAGCTGCAGTGTGTAGATCAATGTCCATAGGAAAGTCAATGCCCAGCAGTGTTTTTGTTCCCCAGCAGAGTTTCTAGTGTCTCTGTGTCTCTCTGGAAGAGGTTGCACATGAACTCTGCAGCCGCACTGAGGCGCTCCAACACAAACACTCTGACATTAAGCTGCTTCACACAACAAACATCAGCACCACGCTGCTGTTTGTCCAAAAGACACAATATCTCCTCTCCCACCGACGTCATGTGTTCATTTATCGACAGCCGTACAGACTCCTTTTGACACATTTCACGTCGTTTATCCAGCTCTGACTGACTCTCCACATCGGGCTGTTATTTTGCTGCGATCAAGTCAACGATGTGAGAGATTAGCTATCACAGACGGACGGACAGGGGGTGAAACATAGTCTTGCGCCATGCCTTTCGGCCTGGCGGAGACAATAAAAAACCGAAAGTAAAGGAAATGGCCATTTCTGCAACAGAAGTAGTCAATAAACTATGCTATGAAAACATGGGCCACATTGGCAAAGAATGTAAGAAAGAGGCAATCATGTAGAAAGTAGCCGATCTCCAAGCTTACAAAGCCTGTCAACGTGAGGCGTTTCGAGCTTGTAGATCGGCTATTTTCACAATATTTACTTGTGGAACGGAGTCAAACAGAATGGGGGGGTCCCAGATCAAGTACGTGTATTTGGGGGGGGGGGGGGGGCGTGAAAGGGTTGATAAACACTGCTCTAATCGGAGCGAAATTATCTGAAATTACTACATGACCATAATGCAGCCTAACATGCGTTGCACGGGGCGGTCCTGCCATTACGTTAGTTACTGTAGTTGCTGTGGAGCTACATAGTTCTCCAGAAGACACACACAAACATACACCATCTACAATGGACGAACTGAGCAGCAATATAGACATTCACCACACGAACGTGCATTGTTGACAAAGTGATTGCACAGCCGCTGCAGGCATGACAACCAGGTTAGCGTTAGCGACATGGCAGCTATCACAGCGCCCTGTCCGTCGTGCTGCAACTGCCTGTGATGGCTACAGCAGTAACAGCAAGCTGTCTGCGATGCCATTGTCTGGAGACTGCTCTTAGCGTGACACGACCAATGAGAGTGAGCGCTGTAGTTGTTGCTAAGATACGGTGGCGTCTCTGCCCCATAGCTTGTAGATCTCTCACACATGATTGGCGTAGGCTGCGTTGCCAGGTCTGAGTTTGTGTCTAAGCAATGGTCGGCTTATTTTTGCGCGCCTTTGGGATCGTTTGCATTGTGCGCACGGCAGCGCTTGTTTAGCGTACGTCAGCGCGACGTGGCAACGGACGTGGCAACGTGAAAGGTGATTGGCTGGTGAAAAGAAACACCCGACGTTACACCAGAAATGGTGCCTGGAGAAAATGGTGACCAAAAAAAAAGTTTGGAAAAAAAGGAAAAAAACCCCGCAGCGGCTGCCTGCTGTTGTGGTGATGAGGTCGTGCGCACGGTAAACGGTACGAAGCGGGCTCCCCTTCCGTTTTGTCCGACATTTGGTGAGTAGAATTAATTATGTTGCGCGGTGGAAACGGTGTAGTGAGCAGTGAGATGTCCCCTACGCGAGGCGTAAATTCAGCGCGGCCGCCGTGGCGAGTCAGTAGGCGACATGTGGTCTGGCGGTGCGTTGTTTATTCGATAACAGAGCTGTGGGGTGTCGCCACCGAGGGTGCGGAAGTTGCTCGCCATTTATATAGTTAGATAAGTAACATAAACATAGTAAGTACCGTAAGTAAGATTTTCAATGCAGGACCTTTAGTTGCAACAAAGTATATTAACACCATGGTATTGCTACTTTTACTTAATTCCCAAATCTCAATACCAGTGGCGTAAAGTCACTAAGTACATTTACTCAAGTACTGTACTTAAGTACAATTTTACTTTAGGTATTCTTTACATTACTGGAGTATTTCCAATTTTCAGTTCTTCTACTCCCCCACAATTATTTGACAGCTTTAGTTACTAGTTACTTTGCAGATATAAATGATTACATTATAAAACGTACATTAACCACTTCAGCCCTATTTTATACATAGGCTATTTTCAAACATTTTAGTACTTTTACCTTTGGTACTTTAAGTATATTTTCATGCCAATACTTTGGTACTTTTACTCAAGTAGCATTTTGAGCACAGGCCTTTTACTTGTAACAGAGTATTTTTATATTGTTTTACTTACTTTACTTTTACTGTCAAATATCTGAGTACTTTTTCCACCACTGCCCAATACTTCTTCCACCACCACTGGGTGAGCGAGCACTCACTTCCTTTCGACCTCCTCCATGCGGGCTGGCAGGCCCTGTGCGTGGGGGTGACTCTGGCCCCGGAGCCTGTCCACCTCCTGCCTCAGAGTGCCGAGCTCCAGGCTGCGCGCCGCCACCTCTCGCTCCAGCAGACAGCTCTCCCTCTCGGCCATGCTCATGGTCTCGGGGTCCCCCGCTAGGGAGGACTCTCTCATGGACAACTCCACGGACTCCAGCCAGGCCTCCAGGCTGCCCAGAGCTTGCAGCACTTTTACAGCCTATAGGGAGAAACGTATAGAACAAGACACTGAGACAGGAGGCAAGGAAACGTTGAAAAGGTATTGAGGAGAAGCACGTTAACCGTTTAAACCACTGTGGGTGAATTAACCTATTAAGACCGGGAACGCATTTTAAGATTTCTTTGGGCTATTCAAAAATAGCAGATATACAAGCTCATAGCGCGGCACAGAGTGCTTGTAGATCTGCTTTTTTTGAAAAATCTTGAAGATTTGTGCAAATCTTTGAATAATATATTTGCTTCTGGGATTCTACAAATGTCTTCTAAATCCTTTAAAACAGTTTTTTGAAAAAGCCACAGACCCCATCTCAAATTATGTTGTTCCAGGGACCCCCCAGTTTGCTTTAAAAATATATTATTAAAAGATTTGCCCAAATTTTCACAAAAAAAAAAAAAAGAGCAGATCTACAAGCTCAAAAATAGCTCAAAAATAGCAGCGAGTGCCGCGCTATGAGCTGGTATATCTGCTATTTTTGAATGGCCAAAGAAATCTTAAAATGACACACAGATGCGTTCCCGGTCTAAATGGGTTAAGGTAAAAGACAAAAGAAGAAAAGCTGGTCATGATGTTATGTGCGAAAAGTCCAATAAAGGACAATTTGGCTTTAAATAAACACAAGTTAAACACGCTGAAGACTCTGGAGGTAGACCCTGACCTGAATAACTCCTGTTCCAATAAAAAACACTTGTACTTATTCCCAGTCTTCAATTTGGGGGGATTTGCAGTCTCTTTCCATCCCATAATTAAATGATATGGCTGAGCAATTTATATGCTTTGGATCAACCGCTTTGAATTGTTAAAGATATATACCTTACAGGCTCTGCCAATTAAGGTGGTAAAAAGCTAAAGTAATTGAGCTCCTAACTGGGAGTGTGTGTGTGTGTACAGCTCAGGCCCTGAGCCACTAACACGCTCTCAAATGAGGAATACCAGTCTAAGATTATCCGTCACACCCATAAATTACACTCCAGCTTAACCCATTAAGACCGGGAACGCATCTGTGTAACCACTTCATTCATATTTTTATACTTTGGCTATAAAAAAAAAAGTTAAAGTTTTGAAAATCTTTGAATATATATACATTTTTTAGAGCAAACATTTTTATCTCACATCTTTGCTTCTGGGGGTCCCTGGAACAACATATTTTGAGATGGGGGTCCGTGGCCAAATACATATCATTTTGGGGGCCCTTGACATGAAAAAGTTTGAGAACCACTGATATATATACCAACATAAGTGTTTCAAAAAAATTGTTAGGATTTAGAAAACATCTGTAGAATCCCCAGAAGCAAAGATTTGTGTTACAAATGTTCGGTTTAAAAATATATGTATTCAAAGATTTGCACACATTTTCAGGATTTTTCAAAAATAGCAGATCTACAAGCTTGTATATCTGCTATTTTTGAATAGCCAAAGAAATCTAAAAATGAAACACAGATGCGTCCCCGGTCTAAATGGGTTAAGAAATAAGCAACTTACCTCATTATGACTTATGAGAAACTCCTATTCTGGGAAAACTTTATGAATATGAGCTCGACGAGGACCTTACCCTGAAACCCAGCTCTTCTGAAGCCTGCAGAAAAACAGCATTCCTTTGGTGCCTGCGCCGCAGCTCTTCCCACAGGACCTCCAGTTGGCCAAGGAACTCCTCGATCTTGGCGCTGCCGGGGTGCTGTGCGCGGATCAACCCACGGCCCTCCTGAGGGACAGACGGGTACAGAACTGATGAGAACATGATGCCATGATGACTGAGAACTGATGGAATTACATCATCTAAACTAGTGCTTTTGGTTAAGGGTGGCCATATATAGCCCAGTGGGTAAGACCCTTTTGTATTTGTTAGTTTTTATTGTCTCCGCCAGGCTGAAAGGCATGGTGAGAGAGTATGTTTTGCACCCTGTCAGTCTGTCCGTCTGTCCGTGTGTCCGTCCGTCCGTCCGTCTGTGAGCAGGTAATCTCCGGCACCGTTGGCTTGATCACAGCGAAAATGTGCACACACACTCCCTGGATGCCAATTCAGAAGCTCTGGCCCAAATGTTTCACATGGGCCTGTTATAGCGCCACCAGGAGGCCGATCTTTGCAATAAAAAAAAATGGACAGTACTACAACAGATTTTGTCCAAACGTCACGCGAATCGGTACTCAGTATCTCTACAATCATTAAACGAAATGGGTTTTTTAAAAAAATAGATTTTTAGCGGCGCTAGCCGCTCTATACCTGACTTTGTCCGTGTGCGTACGTCAACGTTCTGATTGGTCAGGTGCGTAAGTCAACAAAGTGATTGGTCAAGCTTCACATGACACGTGGCTATAAACACATTATAAACACATATCGATGACAAAATGTATCAAAGGCGCCGCTACCTTCACACAGGGTGTGATTTTCATATTCCATCCTGATTGGCTAGTTTGCAGGACTGCGCCGTGAACATTTGAACAAAATGCCTCAAATCATGAACACAGCGTGCAATTTCCGTGACATTTTGCACGCGCACATTCCCACTAGGCCGACGAAGAAAGGCCACTTGAAAATTTTCAAATCAGCCTCATGGCGGCGCTATAACTGGCCGATTCGTGTTTTTACCTATAACTGCACCGATCTGTGTCAAACTTTGTATGTGCACTCCCTAGAGGCCAAGGAAAAACCTTTGCCCTGCATTTTTCACATCTGCCTTTTATAGCGCCACCAGGAGGCCAAACACATTATTTGATATTATTTTTATAGTTAACCAAGGCTGGCTTGGATGAAATTTCATTTTGTCATTGCAAAGAAAAATAATCTCAAAGGGACACGATTGTTTTTAAATAAATGTAGGTTTTAGACATTGCTACCTCAGTGATTATTTCCAGAGAAATAGAGAGGTTTTACCCTTTTCACCACTTCTATCCTGGCTCTGTTGGAGAGGATCTCTTGTTCCAGAGCGTCTTGACACCTCCTGGCCGTGTCCAGTCCCTCCAACCTGGCCATGGAGCACACCTGTGTCGCCATGGCAACGTTGTCTTTCAGCCAGGACAGGGTCTGTCAAGGTGAGGGATAGGAGGAAGAGAAAGGACGGATGTGAGGGATAGGACTATGAGACAGGTGACATTTAGAGAGACCCAAGCCAAAGGAAACGGTTTGGCGGTGAACAGGATCCAGACATTCTACCTCATCCTGGCTCCTACAGCCAATGCCTCCCGTCCCCACCCAACATACTCAGCTCTTGCAAAACAAAAAACAGGACAATTCCTGGAAATTAGGAAGCACGAGAACACAAGTGCTTGCTTACACACACACACACACTCTCTCTCTGTCTCTCTCTCTCTCTCTCTCACACTAACACACACGCACACAATGCGCATGTATGCATGCACACACACGCACACACGCACTCGGTGCCGCGCTATGAGCTTGTATATCTGCTATTTTTGAATAGCCAAAGTGTAAAATAAGGGGTATAGTCCACCGAAAGTCCATCCCCCCCACCTTCTGAGAGCCTGTGACGTCCCTGCATACACACACATTACATACACACACGCACACACACGCACGCACGCACGCACGCACTTTCAAAGAGTCATGCCGATTCAATAATTAGCACATCTTAACTGTTAATAGTTATGGACCAGATTTACCGTGTGCCTTGTTGCATAATAATGGTGTAATACATGATGCGTACATGTGGCAAGGGTTTACACTAGGTTTATGAGTTTGTTTTTATGTTGAGGTCACACAAGAACATTTAATGGAAAGTCATCTCATTTAAGGTTTGAATGTACAGACTGTTATTGTGAAGCACTCTATGGTCTGGGGGGAACATACATACGGTCATGTGTGAGAAAGCTAATAGGTTTTTTTCAGTGTCGAGGAAATGCAGTGTACTTGGCGAAGGGACAAGTCACCTTGTCAGCGGAGACGGTGAACTTCTGAAGCTGAGCGTGAGGCTGTGGGTGGCCTGGCGGGGCGGCGGCGAGTTTGGGCTCCACTCTGGGTTTCCTGCTGCAAAGTAAATGCAGACATGTGACTCCAATTATGACTTACATAATGAGAGGGGCAGATAGAGTGAGAGAGAGAGAGTGACAGAGAGAGAGAGAGAGGGAGAGAGAGAGAGCAGGGAGGCCATGCAGGCTGAAATGTCACCTTTCCCAGTCTGACTGATGTCCGACCATGACATCATCCACGCGGGTGGGGCCGGCGTCTCCCGAGGGTAAAGGGGCGTGGCTTGCTGATTGCCTCTCCTCCTCCTCGCCTTGGCCGCTCGCCGGTGTTCGGCCGCCGCCGCTCACACAGTCGCGGTTGTTCTAGAGAGACAAAAGAGCAAAAGGCTTTTTAACCCATTAAAACCTGAGATAAAACCTTATGTACGATTCTACATAATGTCTTCTAAACCCTAACAGTTTTTTGAAACACTTGCTGTATGTTGCTATAATATCAGTGTTGCTCAAACTTTTTCATGTCCAAGGACCCCCAAAATTATATGTATTTGGCCGCGGACCCCCATCTCAAAATATGTTGTTCCAGGGACCCCCAGAAGCAAAGATTTGAGTTAAGAATGTTTGCATAAAAAAATATATACATTCAAAGTTTTGCACTCATTTTCATGATTTTTCAAAAATAGCAGATCTACAAGCTCATATAGCGCGGCACTCGGTGCCGCGCTATATGAGCTTGTAGATCTGCTATTTTTGAATAGCCGAAGTATAAAATAATGGTTAAAGTGGTTACACAGATGCATTCCTGGTCTTAATGGGTTAAAAAAAAGAAAAGAATCCAACAGAATAGTTTTAGAGCAATGTTTTGCCTTTCTTGTCAGTTTATCCACCAGTCACATCATGAAACGTGCAAATGCCATGAAAGCCTTGCTGATTTGAACGTGACAGTTTGCTTGCAAACTGCGCTGATCACGCTATATGAAAATGGGTTATTCTCAGGGAAAACTGCCAGACCAGATTACAGCACAGAAAAAATAAGGGAACTGCTTTTTCTCTTGTTTGACAATGATGACATTATTATACAAAATAGACAGAGGATGGAAAAAAAAAGAAAGCTATACTCTTGCATTATGAAAGCACATGTAAATCCCTGCCAGATTACTGACATGTGCTATACCACTCCGATGACTAAGAAGAACCATTACGGTTGTAAATGCACGCCTTAAAACTCTTCATTCCCTTATCCCCCCACTCTCCTTAAATAGCAGTGTTATTAGTATTATTTCAGTGATTTCTATTTCCATAGCCGTCCACTCCGACTCCGTCCAAGGCTACAGTATGCAGAGGGGACACTGGTAAGGTCAGTACTGTGTGTACAGTAGAAATATACGAGAGATGTCAGCAGCCACTAAGCTCTGTTTACGACCGCTTGGGTACAAGAAGGCCTGTGCACCGGCGGGCGGTTCCAAAGTGGAAGCAGCGTGTGGTTTGGACTCCTTCAGTGACAGACTATGACATCCTGAGAGTGACTGTGTGCTCACACACCAGCTGCAGTCCACTGCAAAGGGTCATCTGACATCACACGACGATCAAGAACCACAGAATGAATTAGGGGTTGGGGAAAAATATCAATTCAGCAAAACAATCGTCATTCACGTGTGTGTGTGTGTGGGTTGAGATCTGTATCGATTCTTTAACAAAAATAATGTTTTATTTTACTATTAATGATTAATAATAATTAGTATTAAATACATAATTATACATGTATTAATGTACTATTATTTTTATAATATGGCTATTGTTTAAAATTGTATACAAATACTGTAGCAATGCATTGCAGACTCGTATAACATCGAAGAATCGTGCTCATATCGAATCGTGCCGCAAGAATCGTGATAATATTGAATATTATTGAATATTAATATTGTGAGGTCCTTGGTGATTCCCAACCCTAGAATTAATCAATGTACCGTAATTTTCGCACTATAAGCCGCACCTGAATATAAGCCGCAGCAGCTAAATTGAATGATTTGTACATATATAAGCCGCACTGGACTATAAGCCGCGGGTGTAAAATCCCTAGATTTAGGAGGTCCCCTAGTGGCCGTTAGCTATATAAATCCATAGATAAGCCGCACCGTTATATAAGCCGCAGGGTCGAAAAATGGGAAAAAAGTCGCGGCTTATAGTCCGAAGTTTACGGTATCTTCAATGTCGTGTGCATGACATTGGGAACAATTCTAACAAGAACCGGATGCCATATGCAATGCAATGCGAGAGTGTGGACTAGCCGACACCAAGTCGGGTACTCCTGAATCATTGCTCTCTAACTGCACGTATACGAGTACGAGTTAAAAGATATAATGCTTCTTGTTCCACGTAAATGTACGACTGAAGCATTTGATCTACTTCGTTGCGCACCAGAAATTGCAGATCTACGCTCACTTGTGAGCTTGTAGATCGGCTATTTTGGGGCGTGCAGCATCAGCGCACGACTATAAGTATAAATCCGGCTTTAATGCTGCACATCCTGTATACTTCACCTGCATAACATAACGTCTTTCCCACCTGCCAGTAAAAACAGACCTGGCAGCGGAAAGCACTCTGTGACAAATAATATGGCGAAAGATTTCTGTCAGTGTGGTTTGCACATCGAAAAACGTAAGAAATCCCTACATTCATACAACGGCCAACCGGCACAAAGCGGACATTAATAATGGTGTTTTATGGAGTAGTTTTAATTTAACCATGGCGTTCTCTGACTCGGCTTACAGAAGAAGTGAGTCAGAGGGCCCGGCTGAGGGAAAAGTGTTGCCTTCCACACCGGTACTACAGGAGATGCAGTAAATTGAAGAAGTCTAACATCGTTTACTAACATGCCAATCATTTTATAAGCACAGGGGCACATTATCAACCTATTTATGTATTCAAACAGCAAGCATAACAAGCGGCCCTAATGAATTTGACAGGGAGGGCTGATAACCATCGCTATGACGTCCACTCCCCCCCGAACGCTTGCTTGCTTCCGACTCCAGCCTTCCGTGGCTTTGCCCTCCACTGTAAACATCTCCAGCGGAGCGCTGCAAACCGCACTTTGTTTCATGAAAGAGAAAACGGGTGAATTATGTAACTGGCAGGGTAAAAAAAAAGCCATTTAATGACTTCCCAGGCCTTATTCTACTAATGCACGCTGCCCTCTTTAACCACTTAAATCCTATATACTTATAGCGCCGAGAGCTTGTAAATCTGCTATTTTCACCGAATGTTCGCCTATTTTTTGCAGAATGTTCGACTATCACGACATGCCCAGTATTGGGTTCATGTGGTTAAAGCTTGAGTGTCTTTCACGGTACTTCTCCCTGCTGCCTGCCTACTTTCTGTTCTTTTCTGTCTTCTAACAGTTCTTCCGCTCATTCCCTCTCTCCTCTGCGGGTCTTTTTCTGCATATTGTGCTCTGAAGTGATGTCAGCCAAGAACTATCACTAAAGCACCATGAAGTCCATATGGTCTGCAGCCGCCGCATCTGGCTGCAATTAGCCAAAGAAACAGACGTTAGCCATGTTTACCTGGAGCAACGATGCCGCTATAACACTGGCCCCGGCTATCACACCATCACAAACATGGACATGTTTATTTGTGTCTAGGTGCACACGAACACATACTGAAATGGAGATGGACAGAGAAGCTATAAGAAGTACGTGCGACGTGCGTGCGTGCGTGCGTGCGTGCGTGTGTGTGTGTGTGTGCGTGCTTGCTTGTGTGTGTGTGTGTCTATGCGTGGATACAAGAAGAGTGGGCACTAAGGAAGAGTGGGCACCTTGATGTTTAAAAAGAGAATATTTGAAAAAATGTCTTAATTGATGTAAAGTATACATGATTTGAACATGCATGGTACATCATTATCAGAACTACATTTATCCCTCAACTTCTTGTTTATGCCCAAATGATTGGATATGCAGGTTTTGTAACAATTTGTAGCAATTATTATAGTAATATTAGACCTTAATTGTCGAATATTCAGGCATGTTCAAATCATGTATATTTTCCAAATATATTTGGACAAAATAGCCAATTTTACATCGAGGTGCCCAGCCCACTCTTCCTTATTGCCCACTCTTCCTGTTACCGCGTGCGTGCGTGCGTCTGGAGTCTGGACATACGTTGAAAAGACTGATTACCGGAGGCTAACAAGTGTGTGATATCCGTTCTATTACCATCTCACATAACTATGCAGCTGCGTCCTCTTCATAATACTGTAATCAATTCAGAACTCCTGGGAGCACAAGTTGAAGTGTTGTGAAACTACCAGACAAATTACTTTTTTTGTCTAGCAGCGGTTGTTTGGCACTGAGCTTGGCCTTTAGGCTCCAGGGTCTTGTACACGGGGCCTCCATTAAACCTTTGATACAGAGCGAGCGGGGCTCCCACCGATAACATCAGATGACATCAGAGTTACCAGAGCCAAGCAGGCGAGCAACTATTGTTGTAAGAGAAAGTGGCATCTCGATGCCAACTAGCTCTGGGCCTAAAGGGTAAGAGAGACGCCCGATAGGCTCCTGTCACAGTGGGCAATGTACACACAGTACAATCCTGAGTATTATTTGAACCCATTAAGACCTGAAGCCGATTCTACAAATGTCTTCTAAATCCCAACAGTATTCTGAAAAACGTTTCTATATCAGTGGTGCTCAAACTTTTTCATGTCAAGGACCCCCAAAGTTACATGTATTTGGCCGCCGACCCCCATCTCAAAATGTTTTGTTCCAGGGACCCCCAGAAGCAAAGATTTGAGTTAAAAATGTTAAAATGATATATATATAATTAAAATAATTGCACACATTTTCACGATTTTTCAAAAATAGCAGATCTACAAGCTCGTAGCGCGGCACTCGGTGCCGCGCTATGAGCTTGTATATCTGCTATTTTTGAATAGCCCAAAGTGTAAAATAATGCTTCTTAGCTCCAATAAAAAAATGACAGACGCGTTCCAGGTCTTAATGGGTTTAACCTGTAAATTATAAGAATTGATTCATAACACTCAGAAATGTTGCTGTGTGGCAAAGCAAAGGTTTCTCCTTGACTACTGGGCGAGACGACAGCGAGTCAGCAGACACTTCACGGGCGCCAGGGTGCAAGGAGAGGTGAGTGGCATTGCATGCTGGGATATATACCGGTGGACTGGAACACAAAATAGTCACTTGTGCGTTCAATTCCAGACCGTAACAAGGTCAAAAACTGCATATATATCACTGAATATACACACAATTACAGCCTTTTTAAAATACCACACACTTCCAAGTCAAGTGTACTGAATCACTCGTTTTCCCTAACGACAGCAAACACTGAGTTCCTTGTAGGTTTATGGGACACGGGGAGAAGTCAAAATGTTCAAGTGTTTCATTGGCCTCTGACATGAAGAATGTTGTGTCTGAGGATACCATAAGCTCCACAGATTACCCACTCGCGCCGCAAACCCGGGCCAACAAACCATCTATTAATATTGCGACTAATCCAATGGCTGTGTACTTTACGTTACGGCGGTTAAAAACCCCAGATGTTATTTTAACCATAATGTTAAAGGATATGAAAACTATTAGGATTTCTGGAGGCCTGGAGGCCGGGGAAGCACCTATTTTCTCTGGCTCCTCATTCATCCATGTTGTACAATCACAGCCCTCGAACACATTCTTCATGGAAAACTTAAGGACCCCCGGTGCCAGGGTAAATAACACCTCAACGGGCTCTTCCTGCGAGTTGTACGAGCGTAATATTTATAACGCAGGTGTGTTAAGAGATAGAAGCAGACCGTAATAAATTTGAGCTAAAGCAGTCGTAGGGTGTACGCACTGGACCCTCTCAGGCCTCATCAGATGGCTCCGAAATGCTATTATTTAGACAACCTGGATGAATTGCACCTCAGGCATTTTCCAGTCCGTGGGACAAAGTGCGTCATCCTCTCTCTCTCTCTCTCTCTCTCTAGCCCATTAAGACCTGGAACGCATCTGTGTCACTTTTTAAATTTGAGCTAAAAAACACATTATTTTACACTTTGGCTATTCAAAAATAGCAGATATACAAGCTCATAGCGCGGCACCGAGTGCCGCGCTACGAGCTTGTAGATCTGCTATTTTTGAAAAATCGTGAAAAAGTGTGCAAATCTTTGAATATATATTGTTTTGAAGAGAACATTTTTTAACTCAAATCTTTGCTTCTGGGACCCCCTGTAACAAAATATTTTGAGATGGGGGGTCCGCGACCAAATACATATAATTTTGCCGGTCCTTGAAAAACATGAAAAAGACTGAGCACAACTGATATTTTCAGATACTGTTGGGATTTAGGAGACATGTAGAATCGGCTTCAGGTCTTAAAGGGCTAGGCAACATGGAACAGTGTGGAGTGTGAAGCTGTCGTCCTGCTCGCTCCGCGGTTCTTGGATGGAACCGGAGAGGGCTGAACTCCCGTCGCCAAGCAAGCACACAGATGGGGGGGGTTGGTTCTCCCAGCAGAGAGAGAGAAAGAGAGAGAGAGAGAGGAGAAGACCACAGAATGGTTAATCCCAGTAATAGAACCAAAAATACACCAGAGTCACTTACCACCACACAGCCTTTGAGGCGATTCTGCTCTTCTTTCACCTCCTTTCCCATGACCCTTTGCGACGAGTCTGTTCCCACGGCGATCTGCGGTTCGCGCGCCGGTGTCAGGGGGTCAGCGTCTTCCCTGGCAGGAGCAGCGGAGCCGACGGGAGCCACCGCTGCGGTTCTGTCGCTCCTAGCAAGGCAAAAAAACAAGGAGGGTTTGACGTACTGTACGGCTGTCAGCAGTGCTGGACCACACGGTCTGACGTCTGAATACACACACACACACACACACACACACACACACACACACACACACACACACACACACACACACACACACACACACACACACACACACACACACACACACACACACACACACACACACACACACACACAGTCCTGCATGTAGCCCACAGTACATTCCTATTATGGGTCTTACTGATTTTGACAGTGTTTGTGTATGTGGAGTTTAAATAGCCCTGAAAGGCACCAGATAAGGGAAAGGAGATGATGTAATGTTTGGATCTAAAGATAGCCCCACCAAACATGAGAGACTCTCTCTCTCAGCCTGTGAGAAATGTTTGGAAAAGCAGCCTTAGAGAGGAGATGGAGTTATGCCTCACTGTATTTATGATTGTGAACATGCCAGATTCTTTTTCTCCTCCTGTGAATGATGAAGTGGCACACTGTAAATGGTATTTGAGGGATGTACAGTACAAATCAAGGGTAAATGCACATAGCAGAAGAAACGCGCTGTGTGGATCGCGATTAAGTTGAAACTTTTATGTCGTTACGTTAGGCACCGCACATTTATGCAACGCCATTATGCCAGATCTAATCCGTTTCTCATTCGTGTTAACCCATTAAGACGGGGAAAGAATCGGTGTCATTTTTAGATTTAATTGGCTATTCAAAAATCGCAGATCTACAAGCTCATAGCGCGGACCTGCAAAAAAAAAAAAGAAGTTGTGGAAAGTTTGTGCAAATCTTTGAATATATATTTTTAAAGCAAACATTTGTAACTCAAATCTGTGCCTCTGGGAATTCTACAAAATGTCTTCTAAATCCTAACAGTTTTCTGAAAAACGTATGTCGCTATATATACGAGTGGTTCTCAAACTGTTCCATGTCAAGGACCACCAAACATTATATGTATTTGGCCGCGGACCCCCATCTCAAAATATGTTGTTCCAGGGACCCCCAGAAGCACAGATCTGAGTTAAACATGTTCGTCTTAAAACATATATTCAGAGATTTGCACTAAGTTTCCACGATTTTTCTAAAAATGTCAGACCTACAAGCTCATACATGAACTCATACATGAGCTTGTATATCTGCAATTGTTTTAATAGCCAAAGAAATCTTAAAATGACACAGATGCGTTCCCGGTCTTAGTGGGTTAAGAGCTTCTTAAGAGTTTCAATAAAAAGTCAACACTTATGACATTCTTCCAGTTGGCTTGGATATTGTACATTTCACTGTGCTTGTTACAGTGTGATGAATATGAACCATTTAGCAGGAAACACAGAGCACGGTCCAATATCCACCTGTAATTTCCTTCTGCCACTGCTCCCAAAGCTGCCTGAGTCCTTACAAAGCCTACAGTAACTCCAATAATCAACCAAGTGCTTATTATCATCAGACATAAAATGAAAATGTCCCATGAAGTAAATATCTGCATCCCTAAACCATTAGAATAAACACAAATACGCTCCACAGAAGCAGTAAAAACACTGCTAACCGTTCTTGTAAACATGTTTCATCTTAAATTCAGCAGATGTTTTTAGGTCATGGCAAAGATTTAAAGAGCAAAGCAACACTGTTAAACAAACCGAGTTGCTCCCTTCTTGACTAACTGGAGAGGGTTCTCATTGTTTTAGGTTTAAAGGGGTATGGAAAACTTTCAAATATTAACTAAGGACTGGAGGAGGTGTGTGGTATATTCTCAGGAGTTGTAGGGCTTCAAACATGAAGTCCTTCACTTTGCTGATTATTTTTCCAACGATTCGAACCCAAGTAAGTAAACGACGCTAATGAAGGAAGAAAAAAATCTTTATATAAAAACAAATAATCATTTGGAAGAGGCCTTATTGCTATTGCCAGTGGTGTAAAGTAACTAAGTACATTTACTCAAGTACTGTACTTAGTACAGTTTTGAGGTACTTTTACTTTTACTTACCGGAGAATTTCCAATTGTCTATACTTTTACTTCTACTCCACTACACCTCAGAGGCAAATATTGTACTTTTACTCCACTACAATTATTTGAAAACTTTAGTTACTAGTTACTTTGCCAATATAAATTATTACATTAACCACTTTAGCCTTATTTTATACCTCGGCTGTTAGGCCTAGAATAAAATAGCCGATCTACAAGCTCGACGCGTTAGGGTGTAGATCTGCTATTTTCAAACATTTCAGTACTTTTACTTCAGGTACTTTAAAGGACGACTTCACCACTTTTCAACATGTGTTCATATAATAGGTCCTCACTAATGCTCATGATAAAATGATACAATTTTTTTCTACTTGGTCTGTGTCTCATAGGAGGGCTGTGGACAGTCCAGAAACCCGTCTACCAATGACATCATCGTTAGGCATGATTTTTTTTCTCCAAAAAGATTTCAATTTTTTAATTCAGATTTTTATTAAGGCGAGAACAATGGGATCTATTATTGCATTGCAACTTTCCAGGAATACAAAGCCTGCAGTTTCTATTAGCTTGGATTCCCCATCGATGATGTCACTGGTAGACGGGTTTCTGAACTGTCTACAGCCCTCCTCTGAGACACAGACTGATTAGAAAAAAATTGTACCATTTTATCATGAGCATTAGTGAGGACCTATTATATGAAGATATGTTGAAAACTGGTGAAGTCGTCCTTTAAGTACATTTTGATACCAATACTCTTGTACTTTTACTCAAGGAAATTTTGAACACCAGACTTTTACTTAAGTAACAGAGTACTTCTACATTGCAGTATTGACACTTTTACTTAAGTAAAACATTTGAGTACTTTTCCCCACCACTGGCTATATTGCCAGTGCAGACGTTTTAGGGCAGACTAGCAGCACAATCATCATAACTAGCTAAAGTCAGAGCCCACTTCAACAGCTCTATGAAAGGCTATACCGTGTTCCAATTAGCTGGGTGAAATGGGTCGTGCATTTGCTGGACCACCGTACTCGCCTGTGGTATTACGGTATACCCTTGGCCTGCTTTTACCTGAAAGCCTTCTGAAGGAGAGCCCAGCAGTCCTTCACCTCGCTCTGCTTCTGTGTGACGCCATCAGCCAGGGCGGGGTGGAGGTTGGACAGCTGGGACACTGTCACATCCAGCATCTAGCACATACACACACACACACACACACACACACACGTTTGTAGGTTAGCAACCATAAATTCACCATGAGACCCTGTTTCACCGTCCGAAAAGGATAACTTAGTTTTTTTACAACCAAGGTTTATGTTTTAGCTTGTAAATAAAGTAAATAAAAGATATGTTCATTTTTTTTCATTCATTTATTGCTTTCTATAGTTTTAGCAATTTTCGCAATCTTTTTTACAGTGGACTGGGGCATTTGGATAGGTGGCTAAATATCTAATTTTCTACACAATAAAAAAGGTCCCGTGGTCTTTGATGGCCAGATGTGAGTTATTGGGGGCTAGAAGAGCTACTGTAAATAATAATAAAGAAATCGCCGGGCTATTGTGTAAAAAAAGACATAATTAGCCAACTGCCCGAATGCCCCCGCCCACTGTAAAAAAAAGATCGCGAAAATTGCAAAAACTATAGAAAGCAGTAAATGTAAACAAATTAACACTCATCTTTTATTTACTTTAATTACAAGCTAAAACATAAACCTTGGTTGTAAAAAAAAACAAAGTTGTCCTTTAAAGAGGAACCTCACCATAATCTGACTGGCCAGTTCTCTGATCTCCCTGTCTCCATACGTCTCCATGTCCTTGGATGCAGACATGCCTTTTCTCTATAAAAGAATGTAACAAAATGAATGACTTAATTTTCATACGCATTCTGCTTGTTAGTTCTTTAAAAATAGTTGTGATTAAATGAGGTATTTACCATGTTGTTAATGGCAAACAGTGTGTTATCGGCCTGCTGGTAGAAGGAGGACACCTCCAGGGCCAGCTGAAGGTTTTCGTGGTAGTTTTTCAGATGAGACTGGACCTTCAGCCACCTACACACACACACACACAGAACAACGGATCACGACACAAACATAGACTCAAGTGACTCAGTGTTGATTTTGACAGCACATTTTAATTTAGTTTTAGTCATAGTCTTTTGAATAAAATTCCATTTAGTTTTAGTCATATTTTAGTCATCTGAAATGTTTTAGGTTTCGTCTAGTTTTAGCCGACTAAATATCAAAAGATTATAGTCGACTAAATCTACAGTTGATTTAGTCGGCCTTGATGGTGTCGTAACGCTGATTTTACACTTGGTTGCATGCTGAAAATAGCCGATCTACAAGCTCACAACGCGTCGCGCTGCGACGCGTTGTGAGCTTGTACATCTGCTATTTTCAGAGCGCAACACCTGAGCACAACCGAACATAAAAGTTGACTTACAGTAATGTCTTAGTTCTACTGGATCTCTTCTCCACTAGTCCCTTCCTGATATTTTAGTCTAGTTTTTTATTTGTTTACGAAATTGTTAACATATTTAGTTTTAATCATCGTAGTGTAGTTTTTATTTCGTTTTTATTTCGTTTTCGTCAGTGAAAAAAGGTGTAGTCGACAAACATTTTTCGTCATCGTTTTAGTCGACGAAATCAACACTGGCAACAAGAGAGATAGAATTTAAGGGTCACTCGCGACGTACATTTTATTGATGTGTTTCCTCCTGCCGGAAATGTTTCTGCCGTCCATCTTGCCTTGTTTCTCCAGTTTCAGTGCCAAGTGGTTGATTTCCTCGTGCAGGTTTCTGTGGAGCTGCTCGTCCTGCAGACAGACAATTGGCAACACAATCCTTATATGACTTGAACAGCTTTTACAGTGTTACAACCTGGGAGGAAAACCATGTTTCGAAGATAGACAGATGACTAGTGGGAAACTTCGGCAAAAAAAATGTCCAGCAATACTTAGGGGGGGAAAGGGAGTCTTTTCTGGGGGGCTGTTATAGGGATTAAATGTCTTGCTCAGGGACACTTCCCAGACCATGCCATGGTCTCTATGCCAGTGGTTCTCAAACTTTTCCATGTCAAGGACCCCCAAATTGGCACATATTAGCCCACGGACCCCCATTTGAAAAGATATATCAGCCAGGCACCCCGATAAGAGATTTTTTTTACGGCTATGGCAGTGATTCTCAACCATTCTAATTTCAAGGACCCCCACTGGTATGCATTAGGCCACGGACCACCCATTTCATACCATTTTGATCTCTGGGACCCCCAATCTGCACTCTCTGTAGTATCATCGGTGTTAATTTAACTCTGAGAGGGTACAAATGGAACATTTGTACACTCTCAGAGTTACAGACACATATGGGTCAATTTGGTTCCTAACTATCAATTTGGCTGGGGACCCCCTGGAACCCCCTCAAGGACCCCTGGGGGTCCCCGGACCCCACTTTGAGAACCACTGCTCTATGCTATGGCCACCGCCCCCCTCTCTGAAGTATTGACATTGTTTTTCTACCCAAGGAGGCTTTATTTGCCTGCCTTTGATCCTTTGCAACGCTCACCTGCTTCAAATCTAAGATTCTCCTGGTCAGCTGCAGTTTGTCAACATTCTCTCCCAGGACGTTTACCAGGGACTGCTCCTGTTCCTGCTGGCACATATAAAAGTCAGCATTTAACAGCCCTGATTGGATTTGAAACCGAAACCACTACTTCTTTTCAGATGTACTGGACGTTTTACTAGAAACCACAGGAAATGAGACGGCAAGGTCTTCCAGCATGAGGTGTGAAACTCTGGACTGCAAACCAACCAACACACAGGAGGAAGAGGAGGATAAAGCCTGATTTATACTTGATTTATGCACAAGCCCACGATGTGTTGCAGCAGAACGTGTTGAGAGCTTGAAGATCTGCTATTTTATGCAACACCGGCGCATAACTAAGTGTAAATCACACTTAAAAGGAGCTACTACAAATCGAAAAACTATACTCCCTAAGGGTGCTTGGCTTTAAGCCGCAACTATGGAAGAATGCTTAGCAAAATCCATTATATTCAATTGCCAGAAAACTTCAGAACACAAAGAAACAAGAGCAGGGGATGTGCGGAGAAAGACACATATTGAGCATAAATCCTCTAACAGATAGTGTTATAGTGTTGAGTGGCAGCTGGTTTACAGCAGCGGTTATATGAGAATATGCAGCATGTCTCTGTTTTAACAGAGCGTTAAACACAATGGTGACCGATGGTCAGCATCAGAGTATAGATAGGAACTGGAAGGGAGAGGAGCAAACAGGAAAGGTGAGCACAGGAAGATGGAAAGAGAGAGAGAGAGAGAGAGAGAGAGAGAGAGAGAGAGAGAGAGAGAGAGAGAGTTGCTTTTGCAGTTATACCTTGTCCTTAATCCAAGCCTCCAGCTTGTCCACTTTTTTGTTGAACTCCTGTAGGCTTTTGGCTCCACCCAGTGCCCTGGACTGATTGGCTGCAGTCTGTTTCAGGCTCTGCCATTGGTCCCTCAGCTGGCCAAGCTGCTTCTTCACGAGGTCAGAGGTGGGGTTCAGTTTGCAGATCAACTGCTCGCCCGTCTTTTATGTGGACACAGACAAACATAAAGATAATCGTCGAGTAACCATCGGCAAGTATACAGCAAAGTCAACATCTGCAGAGTAGCTAGCTACGTAACGTCACTTTAGAAGCCAACAGACTGTCAGAGAGCCACTACTCATGTGCCAGCTGCTTGGATATATACTGGGACTTTGCCATCATATTCACATGTTCTTGGATGAAAACCCCGCACGCATGCGCACGCACGCGCACGCACACACACACACACACACGCACACGCGCACACGCACACGCACACGCACACACACCAAACCCCTTGAGGGCCCGGTGTGTCAGGGAAGGTTAATTATCAGCAAAATACAATTTCCAAACATTCACTCCTGAGGGAGAAGGAAGTCTAAACTGACTTGACAGTGCTGTCTGGAGCACTGAAAGCCTTGGTTAAGTGTCAGCTTTTCTATATGGGTGAGAGAGGAAATCAAATGGCTGTAGGCCCATTATGCTGTATATAAGCCAGTGGTTCTCAAACTTTTTCATGTCAAGGACCCCCAAATTGACACTTATTAGAGTGCGGACCCCCATTTGAAAAGATATGCCAGGGACCACCATAAGAGAAGATTTTTTACGGCTCTAGCCAACCATTTTAATTTCAAGGACCCCCAGTTTGACATGCATTAGGCTACGGACCCCCATTTAATGGCATTTCTATCTCTCTGGGGACCCTAATTTATATTGTAAAATCTATGTTAATGTAACATTTGTACACTCTCAGAGTTACAGACCCATAAGGGTCCATTTGGTTCTTAACTATCCATCATTTAGCTGGGGACCCCCTGGAACTCCCTCAAGGACTCCTGGGGGTCCCCGGACCCCACTTTGAGAACCAATGGTATAGGCTTTGGGAACAAGGAAGAATATGAAGTCCAGCCTATGCTTTGTTTGTGTCTGTCGCTCTTTGTCTGTCGCTCACAGAAACCAACTGACTGAATCGGGTTATATTCCTAGTGTGACGAAGCATATACTAGGCTTCACTCACCAGTTTTTCAGAACTCAAGGAAAAGGATTAATGGTGAAATACAGCTATATTTTGTCACGTTGGCAAAGTATAAATGAGCATTAGCATTCTGGGCGTAGGTCACTGTGACACATGGCTGCTCTGCATAACTTCCTAAGTGTCGTTGAGAGATCATTCGAGTGTGCCGTTGTGCATTGTTACCTGATTGAGTTGAATCAGGGTGTTCTCAAAGTCTTTGAGGTCTCTCTGAAGTGTCTGCCAGACCTCCTCCCAGTCCTGAAGAGGACAGCGCTGGACATTACAGCCGTCCTTTAGTTCATGCATCTTCCCTTTGATCCAGGCCTCCGCCTATACGCCACAACAATAGCAGATACACATATAGACTGAACATGAAACATGTTAACAAGCCAAAATCAGAAAAAACAAACTTTAACCCGATATATACATTAGCTATTTGCAAATGGCCTATCTGAAAGCTCACAACATTCAAAAGAATCTTGGAAAATATTACAATATTTGTGTCCCTGGCACAAAAGAAATTCAGATGGGGGTCTGTGGACAAATACATAATAATTTGGGGGTCCTTCAAATGGAAACGTTTGAGAACCATACTGTAGAATTCTATAGACATAACTACCTAAACACAGACTTCATCTCGCTAACATCTCTCCTTGATACGTCAGTATCCTAAGTGTGGACTAAAAAAGTGGTGATGCCTTTACTTAAGTCGTTTTGATTATGTATCATCAGTGCATTTAAATATAATATATCTCAAATCTAGATGAAGATGAGTCAAGGTGCCTCTAATATGGCCAAGACATTACATCACAATATTTCTCATGTTTTTGCATTTGTTTTTCCTTTTTTCACTAAATTGCACTTAATGAGAAGTACAATCAAAGCAACCAGGTGAGTTCAACGGGTTTCTGCACCATTAGGACTGTTTTTACAGTGCTTTTTGGAGCTCCATGGAACAGTTATGTGTAGATTCAAATATTTGTATTAAAAATGTAATATCCGGGCAATGGTACAATAAACCTACTCTCATTTACTTTGCTTTGTGCATACTAAAATATACAGGAAAATACATTCCAGCACAATAACGTCTTACAGTATTTCTGACTGTGTTTACCGTTCAGAGCATTTATGGTGGAGTCATAGCTCTAAGTGTTGTCTGCTGGATGACAGAAATTATATGTTCAAACTGATTTATACTTTGTTTTGCGTACGCCAGAAATAGCAGATGTAGATCTGCTATTATCGGTGCACGATGCTGTCATACGTTGCCCAAAATAGCAGATCTACAAGCTTGCGCTGGTAGATCGGCTATTGTTGGCAAAGAGATTTGGTGTAGACGGGGAAAAAAGCAGTCCAAGTACAGAGACAAGTCAGACGACTCAGGTTCGGTTTAAGTCTAGAAGGGTTTTAAGTGGTTCAGCATCACGTTACACTCAATGAGGTGGCGGGCAAAGTGTTGGAGACATGTTATTTCTGCTGACCAGGAGAGGCCAAAACCAGGACATGTCTAGTTTTCACTGACTTAAAGTTACACAGTACTTCAGAAAACATCAAGAACCAGCCCTTTGTTCTCAATGTCATGTTATGCAGAGCAGTAAGTTTCTCTTGGCAAACTGCATGGGGCCCGTTGCATAAGTCCTTGTCTTTCTGAGCAGGCCTTTTCTGGCAACATTTGGAGTGAGAACTGTAGCTGGCTGCACCAGGTGGCCAAGCTCAAGAAACTGAAAGCAAGTACAAGTTTATTCACTATAACAGACAAGGTACACAGTAAAAATCCTCGGGGTTTTAGGCTAATTTAACTCTGAGCGGGTACACGTGTGACCAAATGGACCCGCGCCGGTAAGGTCCATTTGGTTACATTTGTACATGCTCAGATTTACAAATGGGGGGAAAGATTATGTTGAGGATTTTACTGTGTTTGGATGTGTAACTCTTCCAAATTCACCATAATGAAAAGTGTCGATAAATCAATTTAGCAGCACCTTTTCTGATGGGTTCTGAGGTCCATGAGTTGAATGACTCAGAGCAGAAGCCTGAAACCTGAGACTAAAGGATCCATTTTACACTCTCAGCGTTAAATTAGGCTGTACACGTTCAGCATTCTTCACTGCAGAGACAGTGACACATAATTATTTCTTATTGTGAAATTGCACAAAAGTAAATATTTGTCCAACAATGTGTGATTCACTGCATAGAATGTCAGGCCCCCCGTCTGTTGAGACAGTGAGACATTACAACTGCACATCGCCTGGCAACGGCTATAGCTCTATTTGCATGAAATTAAAATGTGACGTCACTCCGCGGAGGGGTAACTCATTAAGTTTACGAGGCCCCAGGGACAGCAGAGGTATTTTTGCACTGAACAGACCAACAGAGGGAAAACAGCTTGACTGAACAGGCCTGCCCCCTATCTCCTCTCACACGGGCTCCCATGGCATATTATGACCTCATACAGGAAGTCTACGATGTCGTTGTTTCTTCCTGTTCTCTCCACAACAATGGACTGTTTATAATATACAGAAATGTACAGTTTGATCTCAGCACATGCACACAAATTATAAAGGAGGAAAGCCAAGACACGTGCGGACGGTGCGGTAGAGGCCACGTTTTACCAGCACCTTTAATTGTAAGACAAAATATCAGGGCAATATCCTACAGAACTTTAACTTCAAACAGCAGATTTTAACACTTTAAGCACAATCACGATGTGAAGTGAACAAGATCTCTGTTTAGATGATATTGTATCTTTTCATTTTTAAGAGTTAAAAAATAAATATGAGCTTTTCAAAAGAAAATCCTCAATAAAATCCTGGAGAAGATTATTCAACAAAAGGAAATATACACATAGTGTAGTGTAGGCTATCCTTTTAGGTCATGTTTACCAACAGTTTTAATTTGCACACCATGTGCAATAACTTCTTGGCACTAAAATGGCTCCAGTAGTCATAGTTTCTCTAGTTTCTAGTGTTTCTTTCTATAATGGAAATGAGATGGTGAAAACTGAGATGTTTTGCAGGGCAGCCAAGGAGACAGGCAGGCTCTTGAACGCGTTGTGTTTCTCCATGTGGTGACCTGCTTTGCTCTCCTTTATTTAAAACATTGTGTGTGTGTGTGTGTGTGTGTGTGTGTGTGTGTGTGTGTGTGTGTGTGTGTGTGTGTGTGTGTGTGTGTGTGTGTGTGTCTGTGTGTGTGTGTGTGTGTGTGTGTGTGTGTGTGTGTGTGTGTGTGTGTGTGCGTGTGCGTGTGTGTAATAACACATTTTCATCAGTGCTATCAGCCGACCAAATCACAGTAAATCAAGTAGGTCCCTAGCTAACAGGGCCCGGGCAATTTAAAGCACAATCATTCAAAATAAACACGATCCATGGCCTATTTTTTTTTGCATGCATGGTTCGTCATGAGAGCAAATGGCTTCTCAGCTTGTTAACATTATTTATGTTTCATATTGCCATTTTCAACACACACATACATCATATTTCTTTCTTTCTTTGGATAGGACCAAAATTAATTTCCAATTATTGGAAGTAAATGGACTATTACTTGCATGGTTCACTTGAGAGAGGCCTAATAACAAAGTCAAACTGCTGGACGAAATGTCCCTGAGCCAAAATTCACTGAAATATGTCCTTGTATGCCGGGGCGGACATAGTGATGAGATAACACAGCCAGTTGTGGTGCTCGCGGGCTGGTCTCTCCAGGCCATAGGCGTGAAGAGATGGAGCCAAACAATGACCTCATCCCTAAATAATTGCTTCACTTGTGGCTGTTCCCTCGCTTTCACTTCCTTTTCCCCAGACCAACTCGTACAGTTCACAGAACAAAATAAGAACAGCTACATATTTTTGCTCTCCTCTGGGTCACAGCACAAGAAAGACCAATTCAGATTTTTTTCTCACTCTCTTTACTTGTTGACCAGCTTTCTTGTTGTTGCTAAACACAGGCTATTCAATGAATCAATTCTATTTAAGTTTAATTTAAACATATATGCATCTTTGCCTGCAAACTCCATTACATTATGGAGTAGTTAAGCCTATTTTTAGTAAAGTATGATGATGACTGCCCTCGTCAAGTATTTAGTTTAGGAGACAATTATATAGTGCCAGAAAAAGTAGAAAAAAGAGAAAGGCAATAGCATTCCTTGGGTTTGAACTCCATAGACACTAATGGTTTGAGCTTGACTCACTATAACTTAATCAGCTGCGGTTAGACATGACGTTTCTCATGGTATAAGTTAACCAGCTGCAGTTAAGGCCTCTGCAGACAGGGTGCGATTTTTCGCACGGAAAAAACGGACAATATCATTTTTTTAAAATAACACAAAAGAACACATCAATCTATGACCTCACGCACACCGGCTCCGAATTTGCCGTGCGGCAAGTGGCTGCGGCGATGTGTCTTTTCGCATGCGGTGAAAAATGATTGACCCTGTCTGCAAAGGCCTTCAGACCTGATGTTTCTCATGGTGTACCTGAAGGATTTCCTTGTTGAAGAGGGAGTTTCTCTGTGCAAAGCAGTCACTCTGTAACGAAACAGCTGTAGGCCCTTCCTTTTGCGTGAATGCCTGACAGCCTTTCCGTTGGAGTTCTTTCTTGGGTGATTGAGGCCTGGGCACGGACGTCTGCATGAACACAAACCATTGCTCAGTGTCAGAAATGCAATTTCATTTTAACACATGAATTGTTATTTTTATTGGGAAAAACACAACACCTTAATTGATTTTATTTGCTCCTTTGAATGGCACGTGGCAATGATTAATGACATAAGCATGATTTCTACTTAGTTGTGTGCTGGTGTCATGCACCGGAAATAACCGATCTACAAAGTCACAACGCATCGTGATGCGAGCGCGTTACGAGCTTGGTGGTTCGGCTGCTTTCGAGCAGCCAAGAAAAATTCAGGCATTAGAGACGAGGCACAGATCTCCAGGCAAAATCACCTCATGGGGAGGGAATGTTAAAGTGTCCATTTAAAACAGTTATTTCCTTTCCTTTTTATGCAATCAGGAGACATTGCGAACATGTGTCAGACGGGGCCCCAGGGTCCCTCTAAACAAAAACCTACTGTCAGCACCATGAGAGGTGAAATGAACAGGACTGGCACAACTTCCTTTATGGACAAGCAAACGCTAATGCTCTCCGGTCAGGAAACATCTGGGTAAAGGCAGGAAGGAGCAGCGGACATATCCTTAGGTGTCTGCTGTACTTCTGTGACAGCCTTAAGCCCGATTCATACTTTGTCACACAGCGGTTTTGCACACCGAAAACAGACTACCTACAAGCTCAAAACGCACCACCCACACAACGCGCTGGTGAGCTTGTAGCTCGGCTATTTTTGGCGGTGCGATGGAGCATAAATAATAACTCTATGTTATACATTATTATGTGCTATACATTAAGTTTAGATCAACTTCAGCCCTTCACAGGTGAGCGGGTAAAAGCACATCCAATGCCAAACGCAGATTATTACTATATGCAGTGTGCATGAAATAATGAATGACAATAGGAAATAAACAATAGCCCAGTGTTTACAAGGTGAGGGTTACTGTAGTGTAGATACAATATTCTCTTTATGGGAAAGAATGGGAGCATTGTTGTGCCAATGCGTTATTATGCCCCCGTCGCTAAGAACCTCTCCATGCCCTCTCTTTTGTGAACATCTTTCCTTACTTCATGTTTTCCAGTGAACTGGAGTGAGACCTGTGTTTCTGTGTAGCCGAACACTCACTCCAGAGGTTGATGATTCTACATTAAACAAGGAACGGGAGACAGTTTACAATGAATGGGCTAAAATAGTTTGAAGCTTCTTTTTTTTATACGTTAGCCGCCATAAAGAAGCTCTGTACTGTAGTCAAACCACATGCCGCAAGAAGACTAAAGGCCACGTCCTCTTGAAACCATGTATTCAATCATAATTTGGCCCTGTAATGTTATAAACAATGTGACCACTTGTGTTCTCTGTGTAACTCTGTCTCTCAAAACCTACGTTTTGGCGACCATTCCCACTATGACCTCACTTCCTACATTCTGAGGATTCATCAAATACACAGCTGGCTATGAATGCTCCCCATTACTGATTCACAACAGATTATTTTCCTGCAGTTTGAATAATAATGGCGAGAAAGATTAATCATTGCGCAACCTTTGTGTAATATGGACCAATTAAGACCTGGAACGCATCTGTGTCACTTTTTCATTTGAGCTAAAAAGCATTATTTTACACTTTTGCTATTCACCGCGCTATGAGCTTGTAGATCTGCTATTTTTGACAAATCGTGAAAATCTTTGAATATATATTGTTTAAAGCGAACATTTTTAACTCTATTCTTTGCTTCTGGGGGGTCCCTGGAACAAAACATTTTGAGATGGGGATCGGCGGCCAAATACATATCATTTTGGGGGTCCTTGACATGAAAAGGTTGGAGCATCACTGATATAGAAACATACGTTTTTTCAGAATACTGTTGGGATTTAGGAGACATGTAGAATCGGCTTCAGGTCTTAATGGGCTAATGCATCATTGTGTCTGTCATCATCATCATCATCATCACCAACATGATTCATGCCACCATGCATGCCACGGCTTAACTTAAAATGAGCTATCCCCGCTATTATAACGGGGTGTATGTGATTTTTAAATAGTGTTAAATAGCTCTATATTCGATAGCTATAGATGTTTAGTTCAGTAACAGAGGATACAGGGTATAAACAAATGAAACTGGAAGTGATGGGGAAAAAGAGCAGTGGACAAAAGACCTGTAACACTATAAAACCGAAGCTGAAAAAATGATCTTTGTGGGGTTCTCTCTGCTCTCTCCTGATTTGATATACTAAAAAGAGATGAGGAGACCCCTGTTACTGAACAAACACTCATAACATTGATGGAACACTATAAAAATGAAGCTGATACTCTTTCCTGATTGGCTGAAATCTTGCAACCCACCTTAAATTTTATTTTCTGATTATTAAGGAGCTGGAGAGACTCACTCCTGTTACTGAACAAACACTATATAACCATTGCTATCAGAATATAGTGCTTTAACCTTTTAACACATTTTTTTAACCTCCAAAAAATAACATACCCTACCTTTAAAGCAGCTCTATATTCTGATAGGCTAAGCATTGCTATATATGGTTTAGACCTTTTTAACTCTATGGTATAGACTCTATAGCAATTCAGTAACAGCTGGTCTCCCCATCTCTCCAGTTCTTTTATAAACAGAAAATAAATGTTCAGGTGTGTCACCAATTTCATGCAATCAGCTTCAATTAGGCTTCAGTGTTCCTTCGAAAATGTTTGAAATATATCTCTCTCTCTCTCTCTCTGAACATATGGGATAAAGTGTAGGCCCTGGCCTTCAAAGCTGATATAGGCTATGTAAATGCACGTGTAAAAAAATGAAATCCTACCTGTTGAGTGGACTTCTCTTTGTGCAACTGAACCATGGTTTGTCGTTGGACGGGCTGATGCTCAGCCGTGCTGTCTGTTGTGAGTAAAACCTAAAATGTGAATAATATGCTAATGAGCCTATAGGAATTCAGATTAATTCACAACACCTGAAAACGACTGAAACACTATATCCAGCGAAACGACGTCGTTACACGAGGTTTCCGAGTTATTAAACTGCTTTGCGGTGAGCATGAAGTGAACATCTTAAGAGGGCTTAGGGGAAGATCGAAATGGCACCACAAAACTACAAAGCCAAACTACATTAACAAATTAAGATCTTTATTAAGTCTCAAAGGGACGATTGGATGGCTGGGTGGTCTTGGCGTATATGGGCACGAATTCACAACGATTTTCGACCAATTTCAATTACTCCTTCAAGACAAGGATGTGGGTAGGTTTTGGAGTTGATCCGTGTGATATAAAACCTTCTCTAATAGCGAGAGAAAAAGAGGAGGAAGGAATGATTGCCCATTAGCACTATATTGTCTGGCTACACAGGCATATAATTTAATAGCAAGAAACCCCCACAGGTAGCTATTTAAAAAAATCTGCTTGTCGATGATCAGCTTTCTATGCTTAAAGGTAGGGTAAGTGATATTTTCACTTACCCTATTTTTGTTGTTGTTGTTAAAAAGGTTAAAGTACTATATTCTGATAGTAATCATTGCTACAAAGAGAATAAAGTACATTTTCAGATAGGTGACAAAATTTAAGACAATCAGGAGAGAGCACTGAAAATGCATTTTCTGTTTAATAAAGAGCTGGAGAGACATGGGAGACTCCTTTTACTGAACAAGCACTCTATAGCAACGAGTACTATCAGAATATAGAGCTATTTAACGCTTATTTTAGCAAAAGTAAATCACTTGCCCAACTAATATCCTATAGCCTATGTATATACAATAAGAAAACTGTAAATGCATGAACCCCAACCCCAACTGAACACACTTATGCACTTGGCTTTTTCAGACTCAGTAAAGTTGGTTTATGCAGCCCACATGTGATTTACACTGATTTGAAAAGTCATACAAAAACGCTTTAGACAGAAATTGTAGCTTTTAACAGCAGGAAATCTTTTTACATCTTTACATTAAGTGTAGTAAGTAAACCTAAATTATAACAATAGTTGTTTGCTGAAAAGAGGCATCCATTGGTAAAGCTTCTTTATAGCCTCTCAACACGTGCTTTATCATTACTACATTAAGAACCCCTCCAGTATGAATGGTAATTGAATGGATAGGTGAAATAAAAGTCATGTATCTACCTTGAAATGAGAGCTGGGTTTATTCTCACAGCTCACCCCCACGATCCTGGGCAGAGGAGGGTTCGAGGTGCTTGTGGTGCTGTTGTTGTTGTTGTTGTTGATGTTCTCAGACGGGGACACAGCTGCGACGACGGGGACCACCTGAGCCGGTGGTCCGCCGCCGCCGCCGGCCACCTTACTCGCCGCACTCCTCTCGCCAGTGTTCCCCGAGATGGTGATCTTCTTGATGGACCTGGAGACGGCCGAGGGGGAGACGACAACGTTCTGGTTCAGGTGGTCCTCGGCGGCCATATCGTCCTCCTCCTGGTGGTGGTGGTCCGCGGGCGCGGTGGGGGGCCGCACACGCTTGACACGGGGGGGAGCGATGAGCCGCTGGGGGCCGCGGGGGGCACACACCTGGGAGCGGCTGAGGTAGAGGGATACAGTGTTGTTCAGGTTGTGCTGCTGCAGCGTGTTGCAGTTGTCCAGGCTCTGGCTCTGTTGTAGGTAGTTCTGATGGGGGAAGTCTGGGCATTTGGACACTGGAGGGAGCGGGACCGACAGCCTCGTCCCAATGGTGAAGGGCTGGACCTTCCTCGCAATACTTTCTGTTTCTGACATAGCCAGTGTGATAAGAACGCCAAAAGCACTGCATTCCACATAAAGTCTGTCACATCTCCCTGGGTTGTCTCCCTCCCCTCTGCTCACCCATCTGTTCTCTATGTCTCTTTCTCTCTCTCTCTCTCTCTCTCTTGCTCTCTCTCTCTCTCTTGCTCTCTCTCTCTCTCTCTCTCTCTCTCTCTCTCTCTCTCTCTCTCTCTCTCTCTCTCTCTCTCTCTCTCTCTCTCTCTCTCTCTCTCTCTCTCTCTCTCTCTCTCTCTCTCTCTCTCTCTCTCTCTCTCTCTCTCTCTCTCTCTCTCTCTCTCTCTCTCTCTCTCTCTCTCTCTCTCTCCGGCGCACGAGCTTAGGGTGAAAAGAAAAGAAAAAAAGGAAAAAAAGCAAGTGGAGCGAGAGCGCTCAGTTCTCCACCTTCTTGGGCATGTGGAGAATGCACAGCACGCAACCCAGGATGGCTTCCTTGGACTCCTGGGATCGAATCCGGTCCCAGACGTAGCGCAGTGCCGTGCCAAGGTGGGCAAAGACCGCGGACAGGATCCTCCTGATGTACTTTGCCACAGAGCCCGCTGCGCTGCTACCGAGGAGCCTGACAACCAGGGACCGGAGAAAGATGAGAACTGGCATGCTGCCTGACGATTGCTATGCAAAAAAAAAAGAAAAAGAAAAAAGAAAGTCAAGGGAAAAAAAGAGAAAAGGTCCAGAAGAAAAAATGAAAACGGCGCCGAGGAGGAGGAGGGGAAAAGGGGAGGCTTGGTTGAAGAGAGAGAATGAAGTCACCACCTTTCACTCTCCTCTTCTCTCTCTCTCTCTCTCTCTCTCTCTGTCTCCTGTCTGTGTGAGAGCATGTGAGGGATGGACAGAGCGTAGCAGAGAGGGGGGGAGGAGGGATGTAGGGGGGGATGCTGTCAAAACTTCCTCTCTGAACCTGAACAGAAAAGCTGCCCTGATAAGAGGCAAAGAGTAATGGAGTCAGAGAGAGAACTCTGTCAGACCTCTTCAATCAGAGCCTCTCCGGTATGAGGTAATGCTCTCAATTTACGCGCGCACACGCACACGCACACGCACACGCACACGCACACGCACACGCACACACACACGCACACGCCACTCCTCTACTTTACCTTTGCCTTACAATGCACAGGAATACGTACAGTAGATGCAACCTTGAGCTGTTTCGTTCTGTCAGTGAATCAAAACAGCGGAGAGAAAAAAAGAGCAAACTACGAGGAAAAAGGTAATATCCTTCAAAGTAAAAAACAAACAAAAGATCCAGTGTATTGTGATGGATTAATTCTCAGCTACCTTCAGCCTGAACTGGTTAAGTGTGAGTGTTAGCCTGTGTCTAGGAGCGACTGTGATGATGCCCTCAGCTGCGTTCGTCCTCTATCCCCGACTGTGAGCAACTGTTGTGGCGTAGGCGGCTGTGTGTGCAACAGTGTAGCCCTTTAACCTGGCCACTTAAAACTCTAAAGGGACTGTTGCATGGCATGGCAGACAAATGTGGGGTGGAGGAAAAATGATAGCCACACAGATGATGACCCCCTCACACACGCACGCACGCACGCACGCACGCACGCACGCACGCACGCACGCACGCACGCACGCACGCACGCACGCACGCACGCACGCACGCACGCACGCACAAACACACACACACACACACACACACACGTGCGCGCACAGGCCCTACAACACTCCTAGATGGTGGCAAACAACTCACGCCTGCCTGGGCATCAGTGGAGCACATGTTGGGCTGACTGATTGGAATGGCGAGAGGGGGTGGGGAGGATGCGTGTGTCGGGGGGGGTGTGGGTGGGGGGTGGAGGGGTTATCGAGGAGGGGAGACAGCGGAGAAAATATTTGCAGGGGAGGAAAAGGGAGAAGCTGCTACAGCTGGTCAAACCTTTCCCAAAAAAGGAACTTTCTCTCCTCACTCCTTTGCCCTCTGACTTTCCCCCTAATACTTGGTCCCGTGGCTCCCATGCAGCAGAACTGCTGAGTTGGTCGCCAAGCCCTTTCGCTCAAACCCGCCGCCAAAATGTGTTCTTACATGGCTTAGTCCATGCCACGTAGTGCTTTTCTTATTTTGAGGGTATAGCGCAGGTGCTAGTGTTGACAAAACATGGGAATGTATTTTACGCACGGGTTACATGCACATCAGAAAGAACAAGAAAACGAAGATTAGTGTTACAGTTTAGTTTTAATTCACACCATAACGTGTTACATATAGGCCTATCAGGTATTCGTTATTGCAATGTTCAAAGAGTAGCCTATACTGGTTGGGACAGTTTCATGTCTGGATGTCTTTCAGTACACCATATGGTAGGGGGGAGCCCTGGATTCGACATGGTTAACAGCGCTTTTAAAAGAGCTCTGGTTTCATGATGAAGTCACAAGTCAAGGAAGAGTTTTAACGTGTCTCAGCTTAAATTAGAGATAAATTCTGCACAGGCAGAATGGTGTTTAGAGGGGCAAGGAGGGAGCAATGGAGTGCGTTGTTTGGGAGAAAATAGAGCAATGAGGTGGTGTTTAAGGAAGGTGACATTTGTAATTCAACATTTTGTAGGGTGAGTGGTTTTAAAACTGTAGGACTGATGCCTGTTAGCCTGCATATTTTGGGACAGTGACATATGCTGAAAGCATGTGGGTTGTGTTGAGTAAACTCTTTGCAACTGCAAGACATGAAAGTGCATGAAACATACCAGTAGGCTAAGTGTTCGTTAACATGAAAGTATGGGTTTACTTAACATGGGGTTTGATAACAGAAGTATTATTTGCAAATGCAATCATGTAATTGACATGACTGTGAATTGTTCTTGGACAACCAGTCAGCAATGTGATGTTAGTAAGTAGTGCATGTCCTTAAAATGAATTGTCACCCAGGCACAGGCCAATACCTAAAACACAGCTGTGTGCACATTTATGTTTATATATTTTATAAACATACAGTCATACACATATACTGTATATTGAAATACAATTACCCCAAACTCTGAGTTTTTTTGACTGAGATGATCTTTGCACACATTGCTTTCCATAATTATAGCATGTAAACATTTATACACAGTTAAATGCTGAGTGTTAATATAACGTATCACCGTTTCAGGTCCATTTGTGGAGTTGAACACTCAGCATTTTGCTGGGTAGAAGAGCAACTGCTGTGTGTGCTTGCATGGACGCTGTCAGAGCAGATTTGAACCAGGTGTCCTACCTCGCCCATGCAAGGCAGATTATGCTACTGTAACACCTTCCTTATGTTGTTTACCCTTGAAGTCCTACCGCCACACACACACACCCACGCACACGCACACACACACACACACACACACACACACACACACACACACATAAACAATACAGAGAGAGAGAGAGAGAGACAGAGAGCACTCAATCACTTCTCATCCATAACAGCAAACTGGTCTGCCCACATCCTTTAGGAATGATGATTTAGTTCTTGGCCCTGGTATAAAAGCTCTTCATGCGTGCCATCCTCCTCCGAGGATGGTTGGTATAAGACGGGTTGTTTCTGGTCTGATGAATGATATCATTGCCTCCCAAGATGATAATATAAACCGGGTGGCTTTTTCTTTTTTCCCCCTCCGCCATAGTTCGGTGAGAGGGGTTGTTAGATGTCCTCCACTTTATTAGAGTCACTAGATACAATATGGAAGGCTTGTGCAGAGCATGATGTCATCAAGATCAACCCGCATGAAAGGAGAGTGATGGCTGTGGTGGAGGAGAGGATATGAATGGGGGGGTTAGAGGGGGTCTGTACTTTTCCACTTGGTTTATGTCACCGGAAAGGCATGATTGGCCCGTAGGTCAAGTTCCAACACAGATAACACTGATACCGTGCTGTGGATTTCATTGAAAAAAAAGCACAGCGGTTATACTTGATTGAAGTGAATGGAATAGAAAATAATGAAAGTGCGCGTCTGATAAGTAGCAGTGGAAGTAAGTATTTAAAGCAACATGAACAGACAACGTTGATTTGCTTCTGCTACTAGCTAAAAAAATTACAGATCTACAAACTCACAGCACGTCAGAACGCATCGTGATCTTGTATTGTAAGATCAGTTGTTTTGGTGGGGGACACCGTTGTAAAACTAAGTATAAATCAGGGATACATTGTGTAAACGGGGGGGAACAGACAGGGCCACTTGAAGCAGTATCTGCCAACGGCAAGTCCTATCATCACAACACAGACGGAACAAAGGATCATTTGCCTTGACAAGCATGTAGATGGTGTAGTGTAGTGTGTAGTCAGTGAAAGTTTTGCTAAATGAGGTCGAGAATGCTGAAAGGCACGGTGGCACGTTGCCAACGATATCGTGAAGTCATGAATGTGCGCCGAAGCGTATCTGTTGATCTAAATGGTTTTGAATTCCTATGTTCTTAGCTCAAGTGTCTACAGTACATCCATATGTTGACAATGACCTGGCTTTCTTTTAGAAGCATGCCGCTGGGGACTTTCTGCTATGTTTTTTGTACTTCACAGACACTGAGAAAATGCTCCCGGAGGACAATGCAAGAATGAAGCTGTAGAAATGATTTGTATTTCTGAACAGGCCAACAAGACAAACGCTGTTTCATGGCCGAGTCACTGAAACGCAGGAATTACAAGCACATTACCAAAGCCACACACACTGACAACATTTCCAACACAATATCCACATGTTTTAAGTGACATTTAGCCCACCCCGAAACTCTTCTGCCTTCCCTTTGACAAGTATAACCCAGACAAAATGTGAAAATAGCACAAAGTGACACCTTCTGAAGTTGTAGATTGTTGCCACATGACATTGTTGTATGACAAAGTATAATGTAAGTGGTTAATAATTACAGAAGTCAAGCCTATAATAAACATTGATACCATTTGCTAAATCTAAGAAACATCGGCTTTCCGAGTTATTGAACACTATTAACATTGATTTAATATTTCCCACAATTGTGACACAAAGAGTACTTGTGCTAAAGCTCGTCGGCTGATAGTTCTAATGAAGACAGCAGGGATAGGGTGCAAAATGTCACAAAGAGAAAAAGCACAAATTAGAAGATGTACAGAACCACGTGGATACCAGTGGTGGAAAAAGTACTCAGATATTTTAGTAAAGTAAAAGTAGCACATACCACAATATAAAAATACTCTGTTACGAGTAAAAGGCCTGTGTTAGAAATGATACTTGAGTAAAGGTACAAAAGTATTGGCATCAAAATATACTTAAAATACCAAAAGTAAAAGTACAAAAAAAGTACAAAAAAGCTCATCAACGCGTCGCGATGCGACGCGTTGTGAGCTTGTAGATCGGCTATTTTCAAATAGCCTAGGTATGAAATAGGGCTAAAGTGGTTAATGTATGTTTTATAATGTAATAATTTATGTCTGCAAAGTAACTAAAGTTTTTAAATAATTGTAGCGGAGTAAAAGTACAATATTTGCCTCTGAGATGTAGTGGAGTAGTAAAAGTACTGAAAATTGGAAATACTCCAGTGAAGCAAAAGTACCTACGAATTGTACAAAAACAGTACAGCACTTGAGTAAATGTACTTATCTACTCTACACCACTGACAATGTGTTTCACCTAAAAGGCTTCAGGTGTAAGGGAGGAATGGGACACTCCCTTAAGAGAGACTGAATGCTTCTCTGGTGATGTTTCTACACACCTGTGAGACGCCCGCTGCCAAGGACTCGTGTTTCACATAGCCTAAATAAACCATAACGCCTCTCCCTCTTATCGCAAACCGTCTAGGAAGTGTTTGGGGTGACCTCACACACATTTTAAAATATCATCGCAGTCAGTCAGCACTCCAAGAATTCCAAGCTTCTCACGCAGGAAAAAAAAGCAGACAGAGAATCAAAATGAAAGCAGTTAAGCATTTTGATAAATACAGCATGCTCTAGTTTTTCTATCTATTTAATAGATTTACATTTTCTCACATTTACCTAGGCTCTTCAGAATGGATGTCTTAAAGCTCATTAAAGTATAGTGGTATTGATGTTTTGAGGTTTTGTCCTCTTTCACCTGGTAATATGCAGTGGCGGAAAAAATACTAAAATGTTTTACTTAAGTAAAAGTATTAATACTGCAATATAGAAATACTCTGTCACAAATAAAGTCCGGAATTCAAAATTGACTTGAGTAAAAGTACAAAAGTATTGGCATCAAAATGTACTTCAAGTACCAAAAGCAAAAGTACCACACGTTTCATGTACTGTATAACATGTATAAAAATCCTTTGAAAATAGCAGATCTACAAGCTCACAACGCGTCGCAAAGCTTAAGTGGTTAATGTATGTTTTACAAAGTAACTAGTAGCTAGTTTTCAAGTAATTGTAGTGGAGTAAAAGGACAATATTTGCCTCTTAGATGTAGTGGAGTAGAAGTAAAAGTTCAGAAATTTGGAAATACTCCAGTTAAGTGAAAGTACCTCAAAAGTACTTGTCCTGTCAGCCTCAGAGCCAAGCTAGCAAGGGACATATTTCCAGTTAAAGTAGCTAACAGTATGATTAATCTACTCTTGGCCGATACTAAAGCAAGAATCAGAGCTTTGCATTTGGTTCGGCACAGACCACCTAAGTTTTCATTTCCTGCCTCTGTATTTGCCCAAAATATCAGAATAATTACTGTTCATTTAGGTAATACATTTGGGGGAATTCGATTTTGGAGTAGTCATGAACATTAATGATGAAACCTGGGTTGGCTTGTATTAATCGTGAGAAATGCAAAAGTTCTTGTTTCTCAAATGCTTTTCTAGTGTGTGGCGCTTTGATATATAGTTTTCTTTCGCTAATGGAAATAACTACTGGAATTTATCATGTTCTATCATCAAATTATTTCTAACGAACATGTATAATTTCTGATTTGTGTGTTATTTGCAATTCAACTAAACTGAACAAAAAATCTTAGATCTACTACATTTTGAATGAGAGCATTTATTGCCTTTACAACTGGAACTTTAGTACTTTAGAATTTGGCATTTGGTGTTGAGGAAAAACATGAGCAGACCAAGTTTAGAGCCCTGGGGGGCGCCGGTCCTGGTCAAAGTAGGGTTTAAGTGGTTAAGAGCTCTCCGCTAAGATATGGCCATAGCAGCTCTAAATGTATCAATTAAAAGCATAAGCCACGCAACTCTACTAATAGACTTTATAGTCTAGCTTTGTGTTTTGTTTTTCCAGCTTTTTCCTGCAATTGACAACAATAATTACCCAGAGGAAGGTTTAATCATCAGGAAGTAAAACAGTACAGTACACAACTCATAGCACACCCATAACAGGGGACTTCACTCAGTCTTCCATGGACTGCACTGGAAGAGAGCTGGTTGGCAGCTACTACTACCAGAATCAGGTAAATATTTTACTGACAAAAGAATGTACATAAAAAACTGGAAATAAGTACAGTATTCATCACATCGTTTTTTGTTATTAATTGCTTTAGGACTACAAAACGTTATACGCAAAATATAATCATAAGAAGGCCTTAAAACAGTGAGAATTTGGTCTCTGATGACTGCAAATGACCGCAAAATGACTGGAATGGATATGTTGATAATATACATTGTGTCGAGGCTTATATACCTTATAATTCTCTTGAAAGACCAAATAGCACATTTAAATTTTCGCTTTGAAAAATCAACTTTATAATTTAAAAAATAGAAGCCAGCCTCAGGTGGCAATCAGGCTGTGCGCTTGGATGAGGTCACTCCGTCGTGTGACATCATAGGTTCAAATGGCAACTGTGTTCCACCAGCAGAAAGCAATTTCCTCATATCAAAGGTTGAATGGTGGAAAAAAAAAAGCTGCAACTTCAGAAATATCAATCACCTTGAGAGGGAGGTTTGACCTTTGACCTGTGATGTCATTCCAGCGTCAGGTTGGGTGCCTTCAGTGCTTTATTTGGAAGCTCTGTTGATGACGGTGATGTGATTTATTAATCACACAGAAAGTAATCAAGTGCCACAGCTGGCCTGGGCTGAAAGTGCTAGCAGCCTTGTGTGCTTGACATGTGTTTGATCAACTGTTTAGAATCTAAACTTTAGATTATGGAGGAACTCGTTTTAAACACTTGTTCTGTAGTGTGAAAAAAACTGAAATTCCAAGTTGAAGGTTAAATTATTCATTTGCATTTTAACCACTAAACACCTGCTTGATGTGTTATTTCACATGCTTTATCGTTTCAGGAGAGTAATGGCAGGGTGGATGGGGGGGGCGTCAGAAACATGTTTCATTTGAGTGGAGTTACTTAAAGGCAAGTGGAAAAACACGGCAATGCCAAAGTACACCAGGAGCAATTTTTATAGCCTGCGGTACAAATTGGTTTAAATTGTTTTGTTTTGTTTTGTATTTGCTTTGTCTGGTTCAATTGTTTTCTTTTAAGTAATCCTACATGGCCATGTTATACTAATTGGAAGTCAAGGAGACACCAAATAAACATCCAACCTGTAAAACCTGAACAGATGTTCTTTCATCATCATCAACACAATGACGGGGCTCGTCTATGCTTTGACGTGAGGTTGTTTGGGAAGTTTTAAAGAAGGGGTCGCACGTGCCTGAAGATTCCTTCATTTTATTTAGCTTCGTTCATACGTCTCTTCTCAGTGAAATGGAATGGATGAGCTCAGAGCAGAGACACTCATTATTGAATTCAGCCATTGCTCTTCTCTAACAAAAGTGTAATATACAGGTTTTTCCTGTATAGAGTAGAGTAAATATTTGGTGACCCCCAAAGAGGTTTTAGTGGACCCAAATGAAAATCACCAGCACAAAATAATGATTAAAAATGAAATATTGATCTTTTCTGCATGGTTTGGTGTGTAATAAGAGCTGTTATTTGCAACAAATCAAGGATTGAAACAATCACATGTCCTTTTTGTGTTCTCCCCGTGTACCCTAGGGCATTGGTTCTCAAAGTGGGGTCCGGGGACCCCCAGGGGTCCTTGTGGGGGTACCAGGGGGTCCCCAGCAAAATGTGGTAACATAGCATCACAATAATTTTAACCTTTTATACTTTGGCTATTCAAAAATAGCAGATATACAAGCTCATAGCGCGGCACCGAGTGCCGCACTATGAGCTTGTAGATCTGCTATTTTTGAATTTTTGCAAACATTTGTGCAAATCTTTGAATATATATATATTTTTAAGCGAACATTTGTAACTCAAATCTTTGCTTCTGGGGGTCCCTGGAACAAAGTATTTGAGATGGGGGTCCGCGGTCAAATACATATCATTTTGGGGGTCCTTGACATGAGAAAGTTTGAGAACCACTGCCCTAGGGTAGGTACCCTCACAAAAAACTGGCAGTAATCCTGGTCTCTATACTGGAGGGGAAAGGAACTGGTTGGAATAACGTGTTCCTTCCACGTGCTACGTCCTACCGGGGAAACTCCCCCCTGTCGGGTGCTAAGAAAGCTTGTTGAAGGATTATTTAGACAATTGGCACTGGGTGAAAAAATGGGTTTGCAAAATCGTGGGATAGGAATTCAAGTTAAAAAAAAGAGATTCTTGGCACTCTCGCATGGCTTAAAGAAACACGTGCGCAGTTACACAAACACAGAATATATGATGGCAACATTTTACAAAAGATACATTCAAGGAGGACAACTTGCAAATGTTTAAAAAGAGAAAAAACTAGGGGAGAAGCACGTGTTTCTTGTTGTGGGATGATGCCCAATGCTCCGTTGTATGAGAGTGTTGCGTGCCGAAAATAGCACTAAATCCTACATACGAACTCAAGTTTGTGACAGGTGGGGAGTTTAAGACTTGCAGTCCATTTAACATCTGTCGCAAATATTTGGAGAGAGCTGCAGGTCAGGTGGGTCACCCACCCCTCGGGGCAAAAATAGAAAGCGATCCTCATAATTAATGTGGTTCAGATGAAAACCCTTTTCTTCTGAATGGCCAGTTGTCTCTCCTGCTGCACTGCCAAAGCTCGAATTAAGCCCGATTTATACTTTGTGGTCTAACAGTGTTGTGCAGCACAAATAGCCGATCTACGAGCTCACAGTGTGTCACAGACTTGTGATGCGTTGTAAGCTTATAGGTTTGGATATTTTCAGTCATGAAAATAGGATTCCAGCATAACTACACAGTATTATTAATAAAGTGTTATTTGCCCATTACAGTAATTGACAATTGGAAACCCAACCCAACCAATGAAATACTCTTAACGTATTACTTTTTTACCTCTGATTCATAGCAATTCAAATGAGCCGTGAGTGAGAAAATGACCTAAAGCACACGCCACTCTTCCAGAACCACACAGAGAGGCGCTCTGTTCCTTTAATTACCCCCAAATTAAAGGAAAATGTATGATTCAGTCATCTTGCCACAGAGTTAGATCATGTTCTATGACATCATCTGGACTGCTTAATTTGCTTGACCTAATCCAACTAGTAATGAAGAAGTCGAATCAGTCCATTGAACATCCAGGGACTACATGGAGACTTACTATAAATAGTTCTGACACATCATTTTAACATGGCTGAAAAATCCAGCATAACTAAAATGGTAAATAGCAGGGGTCTTCAACATTTTCAGGCCAAGGACCCCCTAGCTGAGAGAGAGGTGAAGCAGGGACCCCCTCTATGTTGTATGAAATTGTGTTTCAGATTAGGCTTTTTTTGGCTCTACACCAAACCTCTTTGCCAAAAATAGCAGATCTACAAGCTCACAACGCCTCGCAGCGCGAGGCGCTGTGAGCTTGTACATCTAAAGTTAGATCTAAAGATCTAAAGCTTGCAGATCTAAAGTTAGATCTAAAGATCTGAAGTTATTCTCAGAAAAGGGATGCTAGGGTTCAAGTGGTTAGTGTAGAAAACAATGCAATATCATATCACACAAAGATTTGGCGCCCCCCCGTAGTAACTCTGAGGACCCCCTAGGGGTCCCGGACCCCCTGTTGAAGACCCCTGGTATATAGCCTACAATATATTTTTGGTTGAAAGATTTGACAATATGACAGACAGCACAGGTACATGAAATTCATTGCACACATGATGATCTAATGATCTTAATTACACTATCTGCCGGCAGGCTCCACAGCAAGAGTTCTGCTGTATGTGCATATCAGTTTGGATCTGTACGATGTAAACAATGAGTGAAAATCAAGCATGAACAGAGGCCATACAAGTCTCATATCTAAATACTTATTGTTGGGCAAATAGGGAGAGTAAGTTAACTCAAAGTTAAATAAAAAAGGAACATTTCTAGCATTTCTATTAGAGTATCTACTTTAATAGATAAAAGTGCTCTTTAAATATTGGCAGGGGAACTTGTTCAATGTCACTTTAATTATACCTGCACATCCTGGTACACTATCATCCCTAAAAAGAAGCTGCAGACCTCTCAAAAATGAATTACGGTAGTTAGATTGATCCCAGAACATATCTTCTCCCTACTCATTTTAATCAGGTTAAGGCGGCTCATAGTGGACGAAAAAGTGTCACATATAGAAACAATGGTACTGAAATATCTAAGGTTAGTGATTCACCAGAGGGAGATCCACAGACTTTGTACCATGCAGATTCAATAGCTGTATGGGAAAGGAGGACACATTTTTGCTCAGCAGCAGTGATGTGGAATAGGTTACCTGCAAGCCTTAAATCGATTAGCTCTATTAGCTTCAAGTCCTTCATAAAGAGCTGGCTGAATGGCAGCTGGACATAATTATAACTAAGAATCAGTTGAGTTGTAGCAGGTTCCACAAACCCATGTTATTTTAGTTATTTCAGTTGTATGTATTTTCTGTACGTATCTGCTAGCCCTACAACACGTGGCACTCCGTTTACACGCACACTCTTGTTTAATCCTTTTGTCAGATAATGTATATAAATATGTGTTCATGTATATGCATTTTGTCATAAGGATGTCAATCAAACAATCAATCAGTGCTCTTCAGTATATGGACATAGGAAGCATGTATGTCAGTACTTTTTTCAGGCATAATTTAAACTAATGGGGGGAAAATGAAGAATTAATATTTGAGGAATTATTTGTTACATTTAGGAGCATGTGTAATCCAATATTCATTTCCCTTCACTTATTTGTTTTTCCTTGGTGAGGTTTTACTGTGCATTGTGGCACCACACTCATGCTTTTTTATATGACATGGTTATGGGGCAAGGTTAACCAAACTTGCCATTCTTAAGTAGAGGGTGTACTTTTCTCTGCCACATAGAATCGCAATGCTCTTCCATCACTGGGCTTGTCCAAAGAATCCAGAACAACAGTTGGTTTTTAGCAGTTGTTATTGACTTGACTTCAGTTATGCAGCAGTTGGGCAACTCCTGTTCCCTATGTCAGGCACAACAACAGACATGCACCACATGTGCCGAGTCGACTATAAAGCCGGTAAAACACACCACTAAGCAAATGTGTCAGAGAGTGTCTCAGCAGGGTTGAGTATGGGTGACGCAATGTGTACAAATGCCGACAGGTGGGGTGGGATGGCTGTAGAATTTCAGAGCGACTGGCAGAGAGGACTGGGTGTAGAATCTAGAACATACTTTCACTGGGCTGGTCTGGGCCCTTTCTCCCAGAGGCATGATGATGGAAGCTGTATTTAACCTGAAGCCAATTCTACATGTCTCCTAAATCTCAACAGTATTCTGAAAAACGTATGTTTCTATATCATTGGTGTTCAATCTTTTTCATGTCAAGGACCCCCAAAATTATATGTATTGGGCCGCGGACCTCCATCAAAATATGTTGTTCCAGGGACCCCCAGAAGCAAAGATTTGAGTTAAAAATGTTCGCTTTAAAAAATATATATATTCAAAGATTTGCACACATTTTCACGATTTTTCAAAAATAGCAGATCTACAAGCTCGTAGCGCGGCACTCGGTGCCGCGCTATGAGCTTGTATATCTGCTATTTTTGAATAGCCCAAAGTGTAAAATAATGCTTTTTAGCTCAAATCTAAAAATGACACAGTTCCAGGTCTTAATGGGTTAAACCCTCTGTAAGGATTATGTGGCAACATCTCCAAGTTTTAGCCTGTATGCCTCTTTAGGGTAATTGTTGACCACTTGTGGGTAACTACCAGTGGTGGAAAAAGTACTCAAATGTTTTACTTAAGTAAAAGTATCAATACTGCAATGTAGAAGTACTCTGTTACAAGTATAAGTCTCGAATGAAAAATGTACTTGAGTAAAAGAACAAAAGTATTGGTATCAAAATGTCCTTAAAGTACCAAAAGTAAAAGATCTTTAGGGTAATTGACCACTTGGGTAACTACATAATGGAAAATATACGCCTAATCCCTTTACTGCTTTGAGATAAACAGGGTAGCTCTCTGAGAGTTTGTCAACTAATGTATCTGTAAATAAAAGAGATTTCCATCGAAAGGGATTACAAGCTGATTTAAGCTACGTGCTTAACTGAGCTATCCAGTTTAGTAGACCTTGTATTGCGAATTTGTACTTCCATGTACTGTTATGTACTGTCATGTACTGTTCTCATGTCTTACTAAATAAAGTACATCAATCAATCAATCAATCAATCAATGAATATCCAATGAATCCCATAAACTGGATGACAACTTGCAGTATTAAAGAGATTGTGTTAGCATATGACATCAAAAACGGTTCTAGGACAGATCATACAATAATAATTATTATACATTACCATACAGTGCAAAGAGCCGCCGCTGAACAGACAGCTTTATTGGTCTGAAGCGTTGAGGATTAAAAAAAATCACTCGAGATGCTTACATTTTTAATTAAATTAATGTGCATCTTATTACGCACCCAGCGTGAAGAACAAGACACAATGGAATTTCATTGAAATGGGGTTAGGCTTGAAATAATTCTACATCACATAATAGGGGTTCTCTTCAAAGGGAAAAGCTAATAATAAAATAAATAATCGGAATAATTTTTTATAGTCGTCATTTTTACATCGTCAATGGCTATGCAGTATATTTTATGGCTTGATTTTCAGAGTGGGCAGTGGTGGAAAAAGTACTCAAATGTTTTACTTAAGTAAAAGTATCAATACTGCAATGTAGAAGTACTCTGTTACAAGTAAAAGTCCAGAATAAAAAAATTACTTGAGTGAAAGTACAAAAGTATTGGTATCAAAATGTACTTAAAGTACCAAAAGTAAAAGTACTAAAATGTTTGAAAATAGCAGATGCGACGCGTTGTGAGCTTGTAGATCTGCTATTTTTAAATAGCCTAGGTATGAAATAGGGCTAAAGTGGTCAATGTATGTTTCATAATGTAATAATTTATATCTGCAAAGTAACTAAAGTTTTCAAATGATTGTAGTGGAGTAAAAATGCAATATTTGCCTCTGAGATGTAGTGGAGTAGAAGTAAAAGTATAGACAATTGGAAATACTCCAGTAAAGTAAAAGTACCTCAAAATTGTACTTAAGTACATAACTTGAGTAAATGTACTTAGTTACTTTACACCACTGCGAGTGGGTCGTCTTGCCAGACTTTCTGGATGCTCCAAGGGGCAGCCAGTCATGGACAGCTGTCGTGCGGGTATAGCCCCGAGTGAAGCACAATCTCCCCATTGTGCCTGACCTGCAGCTGGCATGGGGACGGAATGCATGTACACAAATGAATCAATCAAAGCCCCTCCTAAGTGGACCAGACCTGTGTGTAGTAATACAGGCAGTGCTATATAGGGGCAGCTGTAACATGGCTTTACAGTACCATAATCCTCCTCTAAGGGCTCTGCTTTCACCTCAGCTGCCCCATTCAGGTCCCAAATACATACTACTTTCACCCCAATTCAAATCATTTCAACATTATGACGTCAACAATTTGCATACTTTATTGTATATCGTTGATGTCGGGCAGAAACCGGCTAACTACATTTTTCCGCTTTTGCATTTTTGTCCATAAATCAGTGCTATTGAACACACCAAAAAATTTAAAGTATTAAAAAGCGCTTCTGACAAAACCAGCTAACTCCTCAAACTTTCCATCAAAGGGGGGGTGGAGCTAGCTGGTTTTGCTGACTCCAGGCTCCACCCCCTTTTGACCTCCAACCTCATTGTGAGCTTGGAGGTCCGTTCAGCTGTTCTTCTTATCAATGATGAAGAAAAACTCCACTTTTCGTTTTGTTTTTGTCATTACCTGAAAAATTAACATTTTGGAGACAGCCGGTTTCTGCCCAACAGCAGAGATACAGTATGTCATATGATACTGTTCAAATAGTAGGGTTATACTTACCTAATAATAGTTTCTTTATAATACACTATCTGAGTTTTAGATACTTACCGCACCTTATGTCTCACCTCAGGCACTATGTGTAAATATATAAGATAATTTGTTTTTTCTTATTGGTTGATCTCTCTCCCCCCCCCCCCCCCTTCTTATTCTTCCCTTTCTTTTTTATCGAAATAACAAAAACGATGGAACTTGCACAAAAACGAATTTCACCCACTGTTTTACACCTGTAAACCTGTGATGTGACAATAGTTGGGGGGGATTCCAGGGGGCCCCCAGCAAAATGTGTTAATATAGCATCACAATCATTTTAACCTTTTATACTTTGGCTATTCAAAAATCGTGAAAATTTGCACAAACCTTTTAAATATTTTTTTATAAGCGAACAGTTGTAACTAAAATCTTTGCTTCTGGGGGTCCCTGGAACAAAATATTTGAGGTGGGGGTCCGCGTCCAAATACATATCATTTTGGGGGTCCTTAGCATGAAAATGTTTAAGAACCACTGCATTACGGCACAGCATAGGATCCAACAGTGCTGATGCTGAATGATGGAGGGGCCACACAACCACTCAGCACACTCTTCTTTAGTAAGCACTGCACTGACCACAGACATTGGAAAAGGTTATTCCAAAAACATGTGCGACAGCGCCATCTATTGTTGAAATTAGGTTGCGAGAGGGATAGAGACATTTAGCCATATCCTGGATGTATTTATTTTTTGTTTATTAAAAGGTAGGGTAAGTGATTTACTTTGGTTAAAATAAGTGTTAAATAGCTCTATATTCTGATAGTACTCATTGTGTGTGTTCAGTAAAAGGAGTGTTTGTTCAGTAAAAGGAGTCTCCCATGGCTCTCCAGCTCTTTATTAAACAGAAAATGCATTTTCAGTGCTCTCTCCTGATTGGCTTAAATGTTGTCACCTACCTGAAAATGTACTATATTCTGTTTACTAAAGAGCTGGAGAGACCCCTGTGACCGAACAAATGCTCTACCATCAGAATATACTGTAGTACTTTAACCTTTTTAACAAAAAATAAAATTACCAAAAAATATCACATACCCTACCTTCTCAAGTCTATTATTTCTCCTTGCCTCTCTATTCAGGCTACTTCAACACTTGTGCAACATACTTTCCACATAATTATGTCAGGAAAAACACTCATTAAATAGACTGGGCTTTAGCATTAACATATATTTTTCATTTGGGTTATATGACATTATGTCGTGCTACAGCTGTGTTTTTTTAATCAAAAAGTTTGTTTTGATTAAAAAAGTAGAGCTCTATTCTGATAGTTGCTTTGAGTGTTTGTTCAGGGTTCTCCCTGTCTCTATAGACCCCTTAACAGACGACGTCACACTGATAAGAACCAGTATGCGCGCAACCAGTATGCGCGCAATGAAACCCATTCTGTCAGGTCTCTCTAGGACGCGCCTCACTAGCCAACACACAAGAGGGGGTTGGGGTGTGCTGAAACCAGCGCACCCCAAAACAACAGGTTGGAAATTGATTACGTGAAACAATCACCTGCGCATCCAGTCTCAATGTTAGTAAACAAATAATTGGTCTATACAGCTCTTTAATAATCTCACCTTTCAGGTGAGTTGCTAATCTTACACTACAATTAGAGTGTAAGACCGTTACGCCACTGACGTGCTGCTTCTCCCAGCACACCAAACTAATATTTTTAAAATTCAGTTCTCAGGCACTGCATGATGGTTTGTACTAATATTCGATGTGTGGCCCATCTTTTGGCCACTAGGGTGCCTGGCTGCCACACCTCACTTTTCATCATATCTGGCAGTGGTCAAAGTGTGTGCTGTTATGCAGTGGTGTAAAGTAAGTACATCTACTCAAGTACTGTAGGCTACTTAAGTACAATTTTGAGGTATTTTTACTTTGCATTATTGGATTATGTTGTGGGCATGTAGGCCGGCCCTGGGCAATTTGGTCCCTAGGCAATATTCTTCCTGTCCCCCCCCCCCCACACATTTAAATAATAAGAGCACCTCAGTCTCTTTAATAAACAGAAAGTAATACAGAGGACCAGGCCGGGAGTCAAACACCTTTCCAGGCCGCCCTACCCAAATACTAGGCTACATGAACACGAACACGCCTGCCACCCGCACTCACACACATGCCTTGTGGCACAGCCAGTGCTTCAGACCATAACAATAGTCAATTTTATCTGAGATGTTTCTTGTACAAAACAAAACAAACATATACCACACACTGTAGGCCTACAGTAGTAGTCACTACAACACTCACTTCTACTGTACAGTATGTCACAGGAGCAATCCATATGAATTCAACAGTTATAGCATTATTCCTTTCCAGATTGGCAAAGTAATCACCGAAAGTTATTCCATATACTAGCAGTCACACAAAAGTTCTGTATCCAGTCCAATGCTTTTCTATTCCCTGCAACATACCATCAAATCTTGTCAACAAAATGTTTCCACAACAGGACTCCTAAAATAATGCTATACTATGGTATTATGAAAACGTGATTGTCTTATTTTGTCATCAAATTAGCTTGCCAATAGTCGATATGCCAATACCAATATTCAACAAGAGTAGAATAACAGTTAAGAATAGTAAACGTATACAGTAGTAGGCCTATGTCAAAAGTAACGTTCAATTTGTGTGTTATTTCATTAAAAGTTGACAAAGTCAACTCACTCAACTATAAGAGACTAGTAGGTTTTATGTTTGTGATGAGAGACATACCACAACAAAGCACATCTACTAGCACTAAATGGAATGAGCCTTTACAGTAACATGTAGCCTAATGCCAAGGTTATTCTTTACAGCTAAACATGATGCAGCCATATAAAATAGCCTAAAAATTGTGTCGTGTTATGAGCTAAATCTTTACAGCTTGTTACAGGCTGGTGAGAATACAATGTTTAGTAAAATAATCCCTAGGAACATACAAATAACTCAATATTATATCAGTTATGTCCAACTGTAGACTGTTTGTTGTGGCATAGGTCCGGGATTCTCAACTTAAATTTGAAGGACCCACAGGCTAGTGCATTATGTATTGTGTATTATTAGACCATGGACATGCAGAGCTGCTAAATGACAATGAACTGTTAATCATAGCTGGTCTAAAGCAGGGGTCTTCAACAGGGGGTCCGGGACCCCTAGGGGGTTCGGGACCCCTAGGGGGTTCTCAGAGTTACTACAGGGGGTCCGCCAAATCTTTGTGTGATATGATTTTTTTTTTTTTACCTTAAAGGACGACTTCATCACTTTTCAACCTATCTTCATATAATTGGTCCTCACTAATACTCATGATAAAATAGTACCATTTTTTTCTACTTGGTCTGTGTCTCATAGGAGGGCTGTGGACAGTCCAGAAACCGTCTACCAGTGACATCATCATTAGGCAGGATATTTTTTTCCAACAAGATTTCAAGTTTATTATTTAGATTTTTATTAACGCGAGAACAATGGCTTCTATTATTGCATTGCAACTTTCCAGGAATAGAAAGCCTGCAGTTTCTATTAGCTCGGATTCCTCATCGATGATGTCACTGGTAGACGGTTTCTGAACTGTCCACAGCCCTCCTCTGAGACATAGACCGAGTAGAAGAAAATGGTACCATTTTATCATGAGCATTAGTAAGGACCAATTATATGAAGATAGGTTGAAAAGTGGTGAAGTCGTCCTTTAACCACTTGAACCCTAGCATCCCTTTTCTGAGGACAACTTTAGCCAAAAATAGCCGATCTACAAGCTCTCAACGCCTGGCACTGCGAGGCGTTGTGAGCTTGTAGATCGGCTATTTTTGGCAAAGAGGTGTTTGGTGTAGATGGAAAAAACAGCAGACCATAAACAAAAAAAGCTGAATCTGAAACACAATTTTATGTAATATAGAGTAGGGGGTCCCTGCTTCATCTTTCTCTCAGCTAGGGGGTCCTTGGCCTGAAAACGTTGAAGACCCCTGGTCTAAAGCATTCCTGAGAATCCCATGTGTTGAGAAGACTCAGTGCTGTGTAACTTACTTTGACTGCAGCAGAATGTTTGTCTAGGGGCTTGAATATCAGTCATTTTGAGTCTCCTCCACAGTCAGGACAGACACTTGTCCTTTCAGCTCCAACACTCTATTTCTTACTTGGAGAGGCCTTGCGGTCCATATTTGATACAGATAACATGACGTGAACGTCAATTAATCTCTCCCTCTCCTCTCAGGAATCTCACAACAACTCTCCTCTCTCACGTTGCTGTTCTGTTTACAACTGCACTGACTGGTGATGGACGCTGGACGGAAAGCGAAAAAAACATTGGATTACTGATATTTGGACCAATCCAATAACAGGAGCCTACGGCGCCGCCGTTTTCTGCCACAGCGCCACCTGGAGCCTGCCAAAAAAAGGTTGGTACATTTGATACCAATTATTTTGTACTTTTACTCAAGCACATTTTTTATTTCGACTATTACTTGTAACAGAGTACTGCTACATTGCTAGTATTGATACTTGTACTTAAGTAAAACATTTGAGTACTTTTTCCACCACTGGGTCTGTCAGCAGCAAAGGATGACCTCAGAGAGCCTGAAGGACGTGGAGGAACAGTACCAACTGATGGCCACAGGAGGGCACTCTAACACTATGGTCATGGTGAGATTCAATACAAACCCAGCAATATCAATGCATGTATTGTAAAGTAGCTCACTGAAATTAAAAGATGAAAGCATGCCAATTACTTGTTCAATGTTATACAGAGAATTAGATGTCTCTGTCTAAATGTTGTGTAGGCCTATCCCACTGTCCAGTGGTGTAAAGCAGTGGTTTTCAACCAGTGGTCCGGGGACCACCAGTGGTCCTTGAGAGAGTACCAGGGGGTCCCCAGCAAAATTAGTTCATAGCATCACAATCATTTTTAACCACTTAAAGCTTAGGCTATTCAAAAATAGCAGATCTACAAGCTCATAGCGCAGCACCGAGTGCCGCGCTATGAGCTTGTAGATCTGCTATTTTTGAAAAACCTTGAAAAACTGTGCATATCTTTGATCATTTATATATTTTAAAGCGAAAATTAACTGATGTCTTTGCTTCTGGGGGGGTCCCTGGCACGAAACATTTTCAAATGGGGGTCCGCGGCCAAATGTATATCAATTTAGGGGTCCTTGGCATGAAAAAGGTTGAAAACCACTGGTGTAAAGTATAGGTACATTTATGCACTGTACTGTACTAAGTACATTTTTGATTTATTTTTTAAACTTTATTGGAGCATTTCCAATTTTCAGTACTTCTACTTCTACTCCACTACATCTCAGAGGCAAATATTGTACTTTTACTCCTCTACAATTATTTGAAAACTTTAGCTACTATAGTTACTTTGTAGATTTTGGTTTTCTGGACTTTTACTTGTAACAGAGTATTTCTACATTGCAGTATCAATACCTCTACTTAAGTAAAAAAAAAAGTGTGTACTTTTGGAGCCTGAACTCCAGCTGGGAGGCAAGAAAGTAATGACGCCTCTTTGCAATATTTAAGTAAAGCCAACAGACAAGTCGGTACATTAAGGGTAAGTGGGAGAAGAACAACAAAGGAGGCTGAGTTTGGTGAATGCCGAAATTGTATAAATGGTCAATGATGGTCAATTTGTGTCGTTAACCCACAGCGTTCTGTATGTGACCTGCTGTTAAACCTCATGGGAGCCCAGTGCACTGCACTGCGTCCTAGAGTAGAACTACACCACGTGGTTCCCACATTTTTTTTAGCTCAAGAAAGACCAAAAAGGAAATTTGATATCTCCCCAGCCCAGGACCCAAACTAGTGAAAACAGCAGATCTACAAGCTCACAACGTGTCGCTTCGTGCCACGTTGCGAGCTTGTACATCTGCTATTTTATTTTTTTTATTTTTTATTTATGTGTTGTGTTGTGTTGTGTTGTGTTGTGTTGTGTTGTGTTGTGTTGTGTTGTGTTGTGTTGTGTTGTGTTGTGTTGTGTTGTGTTGTGTTGTGTTGTGTTGTGTTGTGTTGTGTTGTGTTGTGTTGTGTTGTGTTGTGTTGTGTTGTGTTGTGTTGTGATGTGATGTGTTGTGTTGTGTTGTGTTGTGTTGTGTTGTGTTGTGCGTTTTAAGAATTCAACAGAAACATGTGCTGTGTGTAGTAGTGTAGTATGTGCCCTATACCATTCAGCAAGCAGAATAATAAGTGAATGAAAAACGAATGAAAAAACCTTAAAGTATTCTCTGCATAAATAATGGCTGCATTATCAATTAACCATATGCATAAAAGAGAGATGGTCTCCTAATTGCTGACTCAACAACACTGAGTAGCCTATGTGTGGGGGCAAGGATGCAGAGGGCGTTTTAGAAGGGGTTTGTTACATTTTGGTGTTTTTTTGTTACTTTATTTCGGTTAATTCGATACAAAAAATGTACTCCATGAAGCGCAGATGTCGGAGGTTGTTTCTTCATCACAAAAGTGTGTGTGGGGGGGGGGGGGGGGGGGGGGGATATCCCCCCCAATGGATTTGAGTGTATCTCTTTGTGGTGAAAATACTTTCAATGCGTCTTGATATTGACGAAGGATGTGGAATACATTAGCTGCTAATGTGTACTGTACATTGTTCAGCCCAAGCACTTTACCTGCTACTGTACAACTACTCTGTTCCAAAAGATCGATGGGCTTCTCTCCCACTCCACACAGACACAATCAATCAAGTGCAATCGATAAGAACACTCACAGGATGCCACACTAGAAGTTAAAGCTTTGCATTGAGAAGAGTGCAACATAAACAATGTTTGATAGCTGATGAACACATTACCAAGTACAACGTAACCTTCATTTACCTCCTGAATAAACATTTTTTTACAAATAGTTTTGAAAAAACATAATCAATGTGTCAACCTGGTGAAGATAAACATGATATATTGTCAGAATATAAGAAGTAGTACGTTTGAAGTGAAAACTGAATTTTTATTGAAAATTAATTTCCAGGTGTCTTGATAAAGACACTTATGGAATGACGGCCCCTTACAAGCATGTATATTGAACATTCAATTTCAAATTATTTCTGTAATGTCAATATTCCCTCCTGTACGTGTGTAACAAATTTTGCCTCAGTTTCTGACTGATATAATATTTTAAGTTACTTTATTTGTTAAACATAAATTCTATTGAATACTTCACAACAAATTAAATGCAAAACTTATGATATATAACTTAATATAATCTAATGTCTAAACAAAAACAAATCATGTCAAATTCTCATTATGTAGCTACTTGAGATGTTGTCACTTATCCGGTGTTCACTCTCCATTCCGACATCTCACCACTCCGACTAGTGGCTTCCGCGTGCGGTTAGGGTTAGCGTTAGGGTTAGGTATAGGGTTCGTCAACGTCGGAAAGGCGACATGTCGGAAAGGAGAAATGCACCCCACTTATCCATCTATAGTAAGTCCCATGGGAACTGAAAAATGCAAAGAGCCCGAGACCTGACATGGACCTGATCTATACTGTTCTGGCAAGTAAATTGATGTGGATGTTCTACTTGCTTGGTGTAACACCCACGTTTTGGTTACCAGTCATTTCCAAAGAACATTTTCAAATGCAATACATTAGGACCGGTTTAGGCCTCTGCTATTTTTAATAAATACTTAGGTGGCTCTTATAACTTTATGTTCTCCCATGTATTTCTGAAGTATCAGATTAAGTTCCTGTTGTTCTGGTTAGTGGTCGTTGACCTGCTGTATGGGTGGAAACTCAGCTGGAGCAGAATGTGAAGCCATACGAGAAGCCTATCGATTGATCTTGACTTAATGTGCAGTCAAACCAAGCAGATGTTAGATTCCACTCTCTGCCTTTGATGGATGACATTAGCCTTGCTGTAGTCAGACGATTAGATAGAGATCTCAGTCATCTCATGCGAGACTGGGATGATATTGACAGATTTAATTATTTCACAGAGCAAACAAACGATTCATTATTGGCTGTGGACATCCTGTACATCATTGTGCTCTGTATGCTGCTGTGGAGAATATATTTTGTATCTGTATACAATAGTTATGTTTATATATGTTTAGAAAACAAAGAAACCAATAACAGTGTTCATGCTGCTCCCTTGGCCAGGTCACTCTTGGAAAAGATATTTAGATTTTTTTAAAAGAGGGATATAATGACTTACTGGTATTTTCTCTGATATTTCTCTCAACTAGCCTAACCATTTATTTTCATACATTTTCTTTTGATTGGGTGGGCACTGGCAGGACGCACGTTTACCCCGCGCCCCTGTCATGTGATATGTTATACATTAAAAATAAATATTGGGATCACTACAGAAAATTGCAGATGGACATTTCATATGCAGGAATTCACATTGTAGACATTCCCACTGACTCACAATTGTCCCACTATTTCCCACATAGTCCATACAGTATGTCCAGCCATATACTGGGTTTTGACCCAGTCTTGTTCAAAGTGCTTTTGTACTGTGAAACCATGGTATTAAACCGTGACAGTCCAGCACTTGGTAACATGGTTACCAGACTTGGTATGTCTAGATGTTGAAAGTTTTAGTTAACAGTAATTTCCAAAGAATATGTTCAATGAAATGCGATACAATACATTACATTAGGACAGGCTCAGGCCTTTGCCATTTACAATACTTTTGTAAATTGTGTATGTTTTAGCCTATAATAACCTGCTCAAAATAAGGTTCAAAGTGGTCGTGACGGGTTCAGTTGTAGGACAGACGACAGCCAGGTTTCAAGATCACCAAACACACTTTATTTTCACCAGTAACCATACAGGATCTCATACACGTCTTGCCATGCTGTGGTAATAGATCTCACGATCCTGTAGCTACACATTGGATTCACAGGGGAGAGCAGATGGTGTTCTGTCCAGACAGTGGCTCTTCCTGAATGGTTGTAAAGATGACTGATTTATCATAGAAATATAAAGGTAGACGCCTCGTTTGGCTCTGAAGTGTATGTATGGCGGACGCACTTCCGCTTCTGGGGGGCAGCTGGAAATTTTCGTGTGCGTCACAGAAGGGGGCGTTCAGTAGGCCAATCAGACGCAGGTGGGGGAGGGACAACTAGATTCTGACAAGTCCTGGAAAAGACGCACTGTGGTTGGCCAGTAGTCAACACGCTGTGATTGGCCAGTGCCCGTTCCCCCCGGAAATATGGTGGCCACCATACCAAGCATGTCGCTCCAATGAACTGCAGAGGCCAATGAGGTATCTAGGTTTCTATATCTGTGTGATTTATCCTGTCGTGCATTGACTTCCTCGATGCACAACAGGTGCACAGCCACACCCAGGTCAGAGTCCAGTTTAACTCAGGCCAGGTGGGACTGCTTAAATCAGCCATCCTCCACCTCACAGTGGTTAATAAGTAAGTAGCTTAAAGCTCACAAAAAGCTTTATGCCCTCACAAAGTAAGCTTTGCTAGGCGCAGCTTGAAAGGCAGGTCATTCAAACAGTGACATGGTACTTATAGAACTACAGACGTGTTAATATAGTCAATGTTTTGATTTATGACTACAAATAATAAAGCAGGGGTTTTCTTGTTTCTCGTCACAGCTGCTTCAATGGTATCTTTTAAGAGATTGTATAGCGATTCGATACTAACATTGCACAGTAGTTAAGTCTATAAGATACATTATGTAAAAATAAATGTTAAATACATCTACATTCCTATCTATAGTAATCATTGCTATGGAGTGTTTGTTCAGTAACAGGGCAGGGGTCTTCCCATATCTCCAGCTCTTTAGTAAACAGAAAATACATTTTCAGGTCGGGATATCAATGTCATTCACTCAGGAGAGAGTGCCCATACAAGAAACGATACAGGATTAAAAAAAAAGTGAATTTGTAATAATAATAAAAAAGAAACAAGAAAACAAAAGAGCCCACAAAATTGGACCTGGAACACTATAAAAGTTAAGCTGACAAATGGGATTCTGTTTATTAAAGGGCTGGAGCTGAACATAATATAGAGCTTTCACTTTTTACCAAAGTTTTTTGATTCAACCAAAATATCACTTTGAGCACTTTTACTGTAAATACGGAGCTTGCCCACTTGCTACGCACTTATTCTCTATTTCTCTATGCATCTGCCATCAGTTCACTGAGTACTATGTTCACTGTATTGTGTAAGAAAAGGAAATTATTTCTATTCGTAGAAGACAATGACACTTAAGATTCATTATTTCCATTTAGCCGCCTGTTTTCAGTTAAGCCGCCCTAAGCAAACAAAAGTTGTGTCCATTCCTTGCATACTTAAGTATGCTCATAACCTTGCTCATAAAAATCATAACCTTGTGTGAACTGTCAATGGGTCTACGTCTATCTTTTTTTCCTGCCATCGGTAACATACTGATGATTGATTTATGTAGCGTGTTTCTAAAGAGGCTCAACGCTAAATTGGCATGTTTTGGTCGTGCAACTCGTTACTCAGGTTTTGGGAAGGGATTTTTTCATATCTGTGGTGGAACGGTTGGAGAAGCATTATATTGTTTGTTTTTTGTTATGACCTTCGTGGGGGGTGGGGAAGTTAATTTGTCGATTATTGTCTGTTGCACCTGGAAAATACAAATAGTGTTTAAAAAAAAGGACCAACCCAGAGAAACACACTGGAGCACAGATCTTCTTTTAACTCATTCACTGCCACTGACGTAATTAACGTAATTAACCAATACTGCCACTGACGTAAAAAACGTTTTTGTTTTTTTTCTCAAATTTGAGCCAAAGACCAAAGAGATATGATTTCTCGAAGATCTAGACTCCCATCCACTTCCTTGTTAACTTAAAACTTAAAAAGTCTGTATCTCGGCTCCTGAGTACTTTTTTTTTTTCAATGAAAAATCTCTGGCAGTGGGCAAAAAAACGCAGTTACACGTGTTTTTCACGATTTTTCTAAAATAGCAGATCTACAAGCTCATAGTGCGGCACTTGCTGCTATCTGCTATTTTTGAATAGCCCAAGTGTAAAATAAGGGGTATAGTCCACCGTAAGTCCATCCCCCCCCACCTTCTGAGAGCCTGTGAAGTCCCTGATACAATTAATGTTCTCCTGCCAGTGCCTTGTTTCTGAGGTACTTCTCCAGACATTGGATAGCAATGACATCTATGTCTACATCAAACTTATTGGCAAAAAGGTGGTGCTGCCCCATCATCCACTTCAGATCACCAGCACCATACACGCATACACCCCTAACATGTTTGCCATGACACATTGGGTACACAGCCTCCAGTTGACCCTGTGATCCCTCATGCCCCAGCCACTTCACTAGCCGTGCAATTGCATTGATATCGCTCATGTCGTACTTGGCGTTTGGCCAGACTGAGCCAGGAACATTATGGATACGCTGAATGGTGGCCCAGAGAAACTCATCAGGACTGTAGGCGTCTTCAAACCATTTCATCAGCTCCTGTACACGGTTGTCCTCCAGCACGCTGCGCACATAGCCCCGGCTAACCACGATGTAGGCATTTCCTGAGAAGATGGGCAGATTGAAGGGTGGTGGGTCCTTAGCCTGCCCCGTTGCCTGAGATAAATGAGGGAATAAATGAATGACTATTTTCTAAATAGAAAATGTTCCATTTATAGCAATGGATAACAACTTTGCTGCAAACTTCTCGTCCAAAAGAGACTGAAATGCAAAGAACCAATGTCAACAATGATATCAGACGTCATCAACCTAGCAAAAAACACCTGATTTGGATGCTATCAATGCATTGAATGGGACATTAATGTTCCATTCAATGCAATGATATCATCCGAATCCTGAGGCAAAAACACAAACATGGAACAAAACTTGAAAAAAAACAAACAAGCAAATAAACAAGACAAACATGCACACGTGACACGAATGATTACCTTGAGCTCTCCATCCACTATTTGATGAACTATCTGGAACCTCCGCTTCTTCCAATCAGGCATTTTCTCCGACTCCAAGCTGTTTCTACCCTTCAATGCCCGCAGGCTTCTCACCATTTCTAGGTTGGTTTTCAGGGGGAAGTCCTGACCACACAGGTTGATAAAATACTTCCAGGTTGTGCTAACATTGTAGAGATCGGCCATGCAGTTGAGATCGGCCTGTACACGTGACCAGCCAGCGTAGACCACGCTCACAGGCTGGCTGACCATGAAGACATTATCGAAACAAGAAGAGATGCCCGAGACAGCAGCAAGGACTGAAGCCTCTGCCTTCTTGTCCACATGGATGCAGTAAACATTCTGAGGGGCGTAGATGGCTCGCAACAGGCGCTCAAAGTTCTGCACCTACAGTATGTGAAATAAGGGGAATTTAATTAAATCGTATTGGTTACTAATATTCACAACTTGTAATGACTGTCATTTCAGCTGAATTTAAATGATAGCAATATAATATAATCTCCGCCAGGCCGAGTTGTCTACTCAGGGCCCGCAAATTTGGAAGTCAGTCATAGCCAATCAGAATGGAATATGACAAATCTGACTGACACTGTACATCTGTACATGACTGTACATGACTCCAGAGATAATGTGTACCGATTTGTGTGAGTTTTGGCATAGATTATCAATTCTTTTGATAATCTACACAAAATAATTGATAATATATATATATATACACACACACACACACACACACACACACACACACACACACACACACACACACACACACACACACATATGTATATGTATATATATATATACATACATACATATATACATATATATATATATATATATATATATATATATATATATATATATATATATATATATAAAATAAAATTATACTCTTTGATTTCCAAACACATTGTATAAAAAAACACACACACACACACACACACACACACACACACACACATATGTATATGTATATATATATATACATACATACATATATACATATATATATATATATATATATATATATATATATATATATATATATGTGTGTGTGTGTGTGTGTGTGTGTGTGTGTGTGTGTGTGTGTGTGTGTGTGTGTGTGTGTGTGTGTGTGTTTTTTTATACAATGTGTTTGGAAATCAAAGAGTATAATTTTGTATACCTTATGATGGACAACTATAGAAAAGGCCAGGGGGAAGTCCTCCTCTTCCTGGCTTAGAGGGAACGTCAAATATTTCCTGCTAAACTTGAACATCCTGCAATTAAAAAATGATTACCTAATCATTGGTGAAATATGGGAGTTACATGGTACTTAGTATGGTATAATTAAAAATGCATGAATGCTGTTAGATTTCAATGTTGTAATAGAAATCAAATATTGAAATATACAACAAAATGATACCTGCAGTCCTTGGTGGCATTAATATAATACTCATCAGGAATCTGGACACTACTCTTGAAGTCTTTAGTGATTAACAATAGCTTAGCCTTCTGCAGTGTCTCAGTGTCTCCTTCCAGGATTGCGGAGCATTCACAGTCATCTTCAGGGCTCCCATCAGCAGCTGTGTATTCCAACCAGCTGTAACTGCGTTTGTGGATATGATCCCAGTCCATCGCTGAGATATTATGCATTAAAAGCTGCAGCCATACCACCATCACCAGGATGACAGTGAAAATTATCCAGCAGAGACACCAAGAAGAACGTAGCTTTCTAATATGTGCCATTTATGGAAAGAATTCCACGTGCAACAATCAATATGTAAGACCTCAGATTTACACTGTTCAGTGAGTCATAATCAAGTTAGTCCATCAAAATCAATAAAATAAAAGTCCATGTGTGTTCTGTGTATCTGCCATATATGTTGAGGAGGATGTTTCCTCGTAAGATCCACAAATCCAGGTAGCTGGTCTCTTTATTGTCACTATGTCAGGAGTTATTTGTCCTGAAAGTTAGGTAAAATAAGCAATAAATACATTCATCCTTGCTACCGATAGCATTGCCATTCAATGACTCATTTCAAATACATCAAACTGTGTGAATGTTCAAATATTGGCTACTTACTGTAAACTTCCAAGACCATCTAGCGGAGACGTAATGTGCGTGGTCCTGTTCAATATAGTAGATAAACTGGCATGTGCACACATACTGTAGGAGCTTTACATTTAAAACTCTCTTGCCATACCAGTTGCTCTCCACCCTGCCATATGTACTGTAGTGCTCAAATCCAAATAGTAAATAGCAAATTAAGTAATCATGCACTTACAAATAAGGAAGTAAAACCTTGATAAGCATTAGGAAAAAGGCAGAGACCAGACCATTGTCAGCGTTTCTGAGAAATGTGGGTGTGAAGGTCATCATTGTGTACATATTAGCCTTGGCCACCTGCCCTAATGGTGTGTGCATGAAAAATGTAAGTTTCAATTGTACAATGTGTGGCCCCTCACTCACTTTATGGAAGTCAGTATGGCCCCCTGGAAAGAAATCTTGCCCACCCCTGCCTTAAACAGACAATTCAGAATAGGTCTCTCCCCGTCTCACTCTCCCTGTTTCCCTATTTCCCTGTTTCCATCTCCACTTGGACTATGAATGTAGGCAGAAAAGCCCCCAAAGAATTATTCCAAAAAAAGGTCACACATCGCCTCAGCATACGTATAAAGCAGGTGGAGATCTGACATGGCGATAATGGGGCTGTCTAATAGCAACATATATAATGACAGAAAATTAAATGTTGTAGCCTATCTGCCTTTTCCCATTTTCGCAGCCCATAGTTTCACTTCAAAGACCATCATAAGCCGGGTATTAGGTCTCGGATGGATTACTTAAAGCCATACTACTTGGTCCCGAGCCACGGTGCGACGTTAACTCTATGTTATTCTCATGATGTGCTCTGCATCATTATTTGTGCCATGATGTCATACAGCAGTTATCCGCATAACCACATACATTACAAGTGTAGACATTTACAAAGAAATAAATAAATAGAAAGCCCAACACCCATCCCTATTGTATATGGACAGACATATTCTACAACATGTAACCTGTAAAATCTGGAGTGCAAAGCTGCAATCCACCAGATTTATGTCCTACCTGGGATTCAAACTCATACATTTGTACTGCTGGGCTAAAACGGAAAGCTCATTTGGGCAAAGGAGATCCTGTGCTTTGAGCTTCATGCAATACCTCTTCTCAACCACTACGTGTCATACCTGGCCACAGGATCTACATTTCGTAATATAATAGAAGAGCAGGAAGACCACCACCAACCACTGCAGATCGTTATATTGCTGTGGTCATCGCCATGCCGTGTTGTCAAACTATACTTTTTCCACGGACATACAAAATGATATTACTATAGATAGACCAAGCCCTAAATGCAGGCTATATTAGTGGACTCCTAATGTGCCCTATAGCCCTAAGCCTAACCTTATAGTGTCAGTGCATTAATTAAATCAGTGTCCTACCTCTTCTGAAGAGAACCTGGAGACTGACAAGTCAGTAACTGTATATTGGCTGTATAGAGGCATCAATCCAGCATGGTCCAAGTCTGTTCTGTGTTTGGGATTTCAGTAATTTGGTGATTTCCGTGATTTGGTGATTTCGTAATTTGGTGATGTTGGTGCTTTCATCGCACATTATATGTACAAAATAAAAACATAATGGAAATAATTGGGTTTTCATAATTGTTTTTTAATCAAACATTTGCCACGGACATGGACAAGTCTTGCAGACACATTACGGACAGATTGATGACCCCTGTTATATTGCATTAACATACTTTACCATTGTGGATTGCAGCTTAACTCTGAGACACCCTGTCTCAGAGTTACAGCAGCACTACGTCACTTTCCTCTTCCACCCCGGATTTGAACCCGGTTTCCTGCGCAGATGCTGAAAGCTTTACCATTGAGCTAATAAAGCCGCCCTGCTTGCTCAGCTCTGCTTGCTCACCTAGACACAGATCATCCTGTGTCTAGGTGAGACATGACCTTTGACACGATCTAAATGTCTCAATAGAAAGCACAGAGACAAAATACAACCAACCCAATTGTATGAGTTATATTGTATTAACATACTTTACCATACAGATTGGACACAATTAAAATGTATTCATAAACAAAAGTTGCATAGTGAGGCTTTAAATGAAGTCTCTGGAACTGTCTGTGTAGCAGGAGCTAGGCACTTTGTTATTTGGGGCAAAAAAGTATTTTTGGAAACCTCTGCATTTGTGGTGTGAATTTGTCAGAACTACTCAACAGGGGCATTAATCATGGCAGGTCAGCAGTCTGTGAGTCATTATCATGACTCTATATTGCAGAATACAGTATATGACTCAGCCTCTTACAGTGAAAAATTGCCTCTTGGGCTTCTGTCACGTCTCAGCTCAAGAAAAACACCCACGCGTGACATCATTCAGTAATCACATGCTTTTATCACCCCCAAAGATATATGGCAGTGGTTCTCAACCAGTACTGGAAAAAGTGCTCAACTTGTTTTACTTAAGTAAAAGTATCCATACTGGCAATGTAGAAGTGCTCTGTTACAAGTAAAAGTCCGGAATTCAAAATTTACTTGAGTAAAAGTTAGAGCTGTGCATTGGCACTGCCCTCACGATTCAATTCGATTACGATTCACCAGGTAACGATTCGATTCGATTACAATTAACCTTTTAATAATTCGATTCGATTCGACGATGCATCGCGATGAATCACACTTTTCTATATTATTGTACAACATGGAAACCTTTTCATCAGTCAATACAAGCAGTCAGATATACTGAACGACATATACATCTGCCTGCTTCTCTGTGCAATTGATTAAAAAACAAAAATTAAATAAATGTAATAAAAAAAAACATATTTTCTTTTTCAAAATTGATTATTCGATTAATCGATTATTGACATTTGTGAATCGATTCATATTTGTCCACGTCCGCATTGCGATTAATCGATTATTCGATTATTTTTGACACCACTAGTAAAAGTACAAAAGTATTGGTATCAAAATGTACTTAAAGCACCAAAAGTAAAAGTACTAAAATGTTTGAAAATAGCAGATCTACAAGCTCACAACGGGTCGCGATGCGACGTGTTGTGAGCTTGTAGATCAGCTATTTTAAAATAGCCCAGGTATAAAATAGGGCTAAAGTGGTTAATGTATGTTTTATAACGTAATAATATGTATCTGCAAAGTAGGTAAACCAGTAACTAAAGATTTCAAATAATTGTAGTGGAGTAAAAGTACAATATTTGCCTCTGAGATGCAGTGGAGTCGAAGTAAAAGTATAGACAATTAGAAATACTCCAATAAAGTAAAGGTACTGTAACTCCCATCCAACGCATTTGACTCAGGGTTCCTTTTACTGGTGTTTATTCTTTTCAAAACATCATAGAACTGACAATACATACAGAAAAGACAAAAAACAAAACATCAACTTGGGCATTCTGACATTCACAATCTAACTATATAAATGGCGACCAACTTCCGCACCCTCGGTGTCCACACCCCACAGCTCTGTTATCGACTAAACAACGCACCGCCAGACCACATGTCGCCAACTGACTCGCCACGCCGGCCGCGCTGAATTTACGCCTCGCGTAGGGGACATCTCACTGCTCAATACACCTTTTCCACCGCGCAACATAATTAATTCTACTCACCAAATGTCGGACAAAACGGAAGGGGAGGCAGCTTCGTACCGTTTACCGTGCGCACGACCTCATCACCACAACTGCACGCAGCCGCTGCGGGGGTTTTTTCCTTTTTTTCCAAACTTTTTTTTTGGTCACCATTTTCTCCAGGCACCATTTCTGGTGTAACGTCGGGTGTTTCTTTTCACCAGCCAATCACCTTTCACGTTGCCACGTCCGTTGCCACGTCGCGCTGACGTACGCTAAACAAGCGCTGCCGTGCGCACAATGCAAACGAGCCCAAAGGCGCGCCAAAATCAGCCGACCATTGCTTAGACACAAAGTCAGACCTGGCAACGCAGCCTACGCCAATCATGTGTGAGAGATCTACAAGCTATGGGGCAGAGACGCCACCGTATCTTAGCAACAACTACAGCGCTCACTCTCATTGGTCGTGTCACGCTAAGAGCAGTCTCCAGACAATGGCATCGCAGACAGCTTGCTGTTACTGCTGTAGCCATCACAGGCAGTTGCAGCACGACGGACAGGGCGCTGTTATAGCTGCCATGTCGCTAACGCTAACCTGGTTGTCATGCCTGCAGCGGCTGTGCAATCACTTTGTCAACAATGCACGTTCGTGTGGTGAATGTCTATATTGCTGCTCAGTTCGTCCATTGTAGATGGTGTATGTTTGTGTGTGTCTTCTGGAGAACTATGTCGCTCCACAGCAACTACAGTAACTAACGTAATGGCAGGACCGCCCCGTGCAACAGATGTTAGGCTGCATTATGGTCATGTAGTAATTTCAGATAATTTCGCTCCGATTACAGCAGTGTTTATCAACCCTTTCACGCCGCCCCCCCCCCCCCCCCCCCCCCAAATACACGTACTTGATCTGGGACCCCCCCATTCTGTTTGACTCCGTTCCACAAGTAAATATTGTGAAAATAGCCGATCTACAAGCTCGAAACGCCTCACGTTCAGAGGCTTTGTAAGCTTGGAGATCGGCTATTTTCTACATGATTGCCTCTTTCTTACATTCTTTGCCAATGTGGCCCATGTTTTCATAGCATAGTTTATTGACTACTTCTGTTGCAGAAATGGCCATTTCCTTTACTTTCGGTTTTTTATTGTCTCCGCCAGGCCGAAAGGCATGGCGCAACACTATGTTTCACCCCCTGTCCGTCCGTCTGTGATAGCTAATCTCTCACATCGTTGACTTGATCGCAGCAAAATAACAGCCCGATGTGGACAGTCAGTGAGAGCTGGATAAACGACGTAAAATGTGTCAAAAGGAGTCTGTACGGCTGTCGATAAATGAACACATGACGTTGGTGGGAGAGCAGATATTGTGTCTTTTGGACAAACAGCAGCGTGGTGCTGATGTTTGTTGTGTGAAGCAGCTTAATGTCAGAGTGTTTGTGTTGGAGCGCCTCAGTGCGGCTGCAGAGTTCATGTGCAACCTCTTCCAGAGAGGCACAGAGACACTAGAAACTCTGCTGGGTAAAAAAAACACTGCTGGGCATTGACTTTCCTATGGACATTGATCTACACACTGCAGGTATATCTGCTACACACACAACATCAAACTACACACTGCAGGTATGATGCAGCGTTTGCATTACAGCCAGCATGCCAGCGTAGTTCCCATATGGTTTCAAGGTGGGCTAAACCATATGGACCCCATGTCAGCAATGTCAGCGGCATCCACTTCAGTCCCAACTGCGATGCCCATGCAGGCTATAAGTAGCTTCTACCTGGCCCTTAGGTGGGCCCCAACTAGCCATGTTTATGTGGGACCAAGGCGGGTCCTAACTGGGTTTGCCCATGCAGGCTTTAACTGGGTTCTACCTGGGCCCTAGGTGTACCCTAACCAACCACAGTGCAGTGCCCATCGCTCCAATTGTTGTGACGTCAGGGCTCTCAATACTGCACATTGGTGGAGGAGGAGGGGCCGCAGGGCGACCGCACACATCGCTGAACCAATGGTAGCCCACGGATGTTTCCTCTGTGGATTTACAATCTGCCCCTCTATGCCACATATCATCCGCACTACAGGGTCTTCACTGACCCTCATGACGCTACGCCACTTAAACGTGCGGCAGCATGCGCTGGGTTGCCAGGTTTGCACAGCCTGCGCCAGAAACAAGCAACCACCTTCATGAAAAAAAAAAAAACACCGAAATGGTCCGCAATGTTCCAGGGGTGTCCCCGCGCGTCCCAACACTCCACAGGGGGTCAGTGGACCATCAGGGGGTCCGCGGACCCCCTGTGGACCCCCTGAAACATAACAAATATTATTTCTTCAAATTTTTTCCTTTTTCAAAAAAAAATTTCCACAGTTTCACTCCGGCGATTTGGGTCCCCCAATATACACACGGCTGGGCCCCGTGCGCGGCTGGGGTTGAGGGGGGCGTAGCCCCCCGAAACTCTAGTAATATATACATGACTTTCACATTAAGACTCACAACAATTACTGACCACTTTGCCTGCTTGCACACGTATGGGGGTGGGGGTCGACTTGGATACTTCAGTCTTTCTGCAAAACCTTTGCTTTTCTCTTCTTTACATTCTTTTATTTCAATTTACTTTCTTCTATTTTACTTTCATTTCTTTCTTTCTGTTAAACTCTCCTTCTCTCCTCCTGCTCTCCCACAGTGGAATGAGAATACTGCCCTCTTCTCAACAGGTGCCACAAACATACTTGATTACAAAAAAAACACAGATGTGACAAATTACCTAATTGGAAACTTACAACACATAGAACACACTTAGAGCGCCCCCAAGAGACATGTCACTAGAAGGACAAATACACAAAATAAAACAATGACCTGATGCCAGCAGTAACAGGTACCTCAGAATTGTACTGACAGTACAGTACTTGAGTAAATGTACTTAGTTACTTTACACCACTGTTCTCAACACTTTTTAATTTCAACAAGAACCCCCCCATAACTCTGAGAGTACAAACGGAGCTAAAATGCACCCGTAACGGTCCATTATTTTGCACTGCAGTGGCAAGGCAGGGCAGTGGCATTCACAGGCTGTTTCTCTCTATAGGCTTGAACTGACAGGCATTATGTGCAGCAGAGCAGGCCTGCGGGACATGTTCTGAACCATGGTGATTGATGAGGAAAACGGATGATCGATTGATCACTTACATGCTCCTGAATTCTGTGCCCCCTCCCTGCACTCTGACCCCTGGCTCCATGTCATCCCCGTACTACTGCGTGTCTGCGTGACAGCTCCATGGTGCCTGCCCTGGAGCTCTGAGGGTCTGAGGGTCTATGATATATGATTCTTGTATTTGGTATTATGTCAATATGTAATGATTGTTGATATGTATTATTTGTATTAGATTGTAGTATATTATTATACAAATTATTATCATATTACATATATTATCACGGTAGTAGGCCCTATATTATATTACATTATATTATATTACATGCTATATCATATTATATACTATATTATTCTACTATGACATTAAATGTGACTTTACTGATATTGTAAACTACTTGGTTTAAGTCCTTTCAGTTATTTTATTTATTTTATTTTATGTAGTATTTTCCTTACCTTTGATAGTTATTCAATTAATGTTAAAAGGGTAGGCACAATAAGCTAAGGCTTCAGCCTACACCTTTTTGGTCTATGTTTTCACTGATACCAAATGAAGGTATTGTATTAAATTGCATTTGATGACCAAAACTGCTAAAAATGACAAAAACTGCTAATACTATCTTCTCATGTGAACCTGCCATTGAGCTGCTACGTTTTTGCACTTTTTAGACACAAGTTAAGTCTAACCTCATATACCTCTAACCTACATACCTGCTGCTTATTTATGTATACTACTGTATGAATATACTTCTTTTCTTTACATGCCCCCCCCTCCCTTTCCTTTTCTTTCCTGAAAACAACAAAATGATAGAGCGCGCACAGAAATTAATTTCACCCATTGGTTTACCCCTGTAAACCTGTGACGTGACAATAAAACTGATTCTGACCGCCGCAACACCTCCAGACCGCAATTATTTCCCCTTTTGCCAAGAACCGCTATGACACACATCCGCTCACAGGTGTAACAGTGTCCAGGTTGAGTGTGCATGTAGGCAGATAAAGAGGGACTCCCACCAGCAACATCCCGCAGATCACTTGCCTTGTCAGAGTCATTCACAGAGAACCACCAGAGATCACAAAGAGCCACCAACAGGCACTGTAACAAGAGCAAGATGCCCTCGGGCCTTACCCCCCCACCTCCCACTTCCCCCCACCCTCCTCACTCCATCGACCCCTTGCTGACAGCTAATGGTACTTGTGTTACACGCCACCCTGAGGCTAGATGACTCTTGACACTTGACACACAGATTTCTAAAGGAAATGCGTTGGTGGAGGCTGCTTAATGACATAGTTTAGACTTTAGAGCATCAATAGATAAGTACAGATTCACATCATTTAACCACTTAAGCACTATATACTTTGTTTGTATGATGAATAGTGAAAATAGATGATCTGCAAGCTCACAATGTGTTGCATCGCAATTCACTGTGAGCTTGTAGATCAGCTACCTTCACTATCTTTGAAAAATGTCACCTTATAACTACATGGCCAAAATAGTAAGACCAGGTTTAAAGTGGATATTGTAATAATTTGTACTATGCGTAATTCAACAACAATCTTGTGCAGTAGTCTTGTGTCTGTAGATAGCTTTCTCTGCAGGCTGTTTCATGTCCCCCGCTCCTCGTTTGATCCTAGGCTTAGAAGGTAGCATGGAAGTGGGGAGTGCTAGCAGCTTTGAAACCCAACACTGTCTGGCTACAGAAGCATCCCCAGGGAGCCCTGTGAAAGTGACGCAATGGGAAGAATGGTTTAGGAATCAGTGGTAGTGGGCAGCCGTTGTGGAATAGTGGTTAAGGCAAACCAGATCGAATGAGTTCCTTTAGAAAGGCCTTGGATCACATTTGACGTTAACTGCCCACCTGTCAAGACCACTGGACCGAAGTTACCACTTAATTACGTCCATTAGCACAAAAAAAAGGGTACTAGAGCTCAATTATGGCCTTTTGAACAAAACATGACACCACAGACAACTTTGCTGCAGGGAGGCAAGTGGAAGCATTGTGACAGGTATTTATGCCTGGTTCAGTTCTACTTGGTTGCGCACCTTGTCATCATGCCGCAATAGCAGATCTACAAGCTGAGTTGGTAGATATATGTAGACATTATGTGAAAAACTAAATAGTGGAGGTACATCTGTGGCCTATAATGGCAGTGTGCACAAGAAATTAGCCGTTGATTGTTCCAGTGGCTTGTGAGATTAAAAATGTTTACTGAGTGATACGAGTCGGTGTTAACACCTGTTATAGATTCTATCTTGTACAGATATTAAGAGTACAGGCGTGCCCTGAGATCTTGACTTGACCCTTGGTGTGGTTTGAAAACTACTGTGGTAGAGCATGTTAAACAAAGTACTATAGTAATAGATCAAATAAATAGGCGCACACTCAGATTGTTCAAGGGTGGTACTATTTGAGATTGGTCCTGCCTGTGTGATTGAGCCAGGTGCAACAGTATGTGCATACAATTGGCAGCACCTGTGTGCTGCTTACCTCTTTTTGGGTTTGAGTTTGAATTAACAACATTGCATTTTCCATCCCAAAGTACAAAGTACAGTAATAAATACAAAATATATCAACGGAACCAATCCACCCTAAGAGCTATTCAGGCTGGTCTGGCCCACTGCAAGGGGCACAGGCACAGCTACTGTGCCTATACAGTGGCGTGCAGGTGCACAAGTATAACTCAGGCTTTACACTTCTGTGCTTCAGGCAGCGTTGCACACCTCCAAGGCCTGGTGAGGTGTGAACCACACTGCTCTCCAAATGCACACATCTGCCAGCCTCCCTTGAACAAACCCTTCACAAACACTCAAATGGTGCTTTTAAGTACCCTCAGAATAATATTCTCGTATATTACATGAGATGACCGCGGTAGCTGCCTGTACGTGTGTGACACCTTGGAAAATGGTCAAACTGTGGTTTGAAAAGGCTGAAATAGGCATTGTCTCCCATGTGGTCCGAACAATGTTAGATGTGCATCTGCTCTAATTGAGGTTTTGGCCGAGCATTGCCTGGACAATGGATGATAACATGTCATCCACAGCTGCCATTGTGCCTACTGGACGTGCACGTACAAAACCACAATAGAAAAAGAAATATGCCCCCCCCCCCCCCATCTAAAAATCCTTGTCACCGCCATCCCCCATTGAGCTCTCTTTTGTCCCAGATTGTTGGTAAGCTCCCTGCATTTATGTGCCCTCCGTGTGGAGAAGGATCAAGCGTGTAGGGTGCCACACAGACATCTGTCCCACAGATATGGTGCGAATGCATCTAAGCAATATGGTAATAAGGGACCAATTCACTTAATATTTATTCAAGCCTTATACAGATTTAAAAAAAAAAGACTCTTATGCTACTTGGGTTTCATCAACGCATGCAGCTCCCCAGAGATTATAGCCAATTGGCATAGTTATGGCTATGAACAACACAGATGTATTGTTGTTCATAGAATTCTTTAATTTAGTAACTGGGATGATGAACACATATAGATTTTGTGCACATTTATTCGGTGTTATATAATGGACACATTAATAAGGAAACTGCTGTCTTTACCCCCTGGTGTTTTACGGTGTCACACAATATTCAAGAAGATTCAATATTTCTTTTTTTTAAATGTCATATTTTACAAGTACTAGACCGGCCTACTGGGGAACTATGGAAGTCGGTAAGGATGCAAGTTGGGAACGCATTCCCCACCCGGTTAAGCAATACCCGTTTTTATGTTTTATGTGTCCGTTTGATGCCTACTGTATATGGAGATCCCTCAGCAGTATATGCCCATATATGGTAATCAGTGTATACCAGTATAGTATCAGTGACCGTTGTTCTGATCAGTGCAATATTGAAGGGTGCGTAGCACTGAAAAAGTGCTGTGTATTGGTCCTGCCTTAATAAAGTGCTTACATACAGTATGTACCGTATAAGTATCATACTGTAGTTGTTTGCATTTGTTTGTACATTTTGTGCATACACAGCTACATCTGTGTGTGTGTGTGTGTGTGTAACATGAGGCATATGGTTAGATGGCTTATGTTAGAGGGCTTATGAAACATAAGCAAATGCATGCATGCACATTTACGCGCACACACAGACATATACTTGGTGATGCTGGCAAGGCTGTGAACCCCCTCTGTCATAGTTACATAATCCATCTGCCACTCTACTATAGGGGACTGAGACCCTTGACTTGATCAGGACCGGGTGACACTGTGCCCTTGGCAGTCCTCCCACCATGCAGTGAAACCTGCAGGAGGTAAGATTAAATTCATTGACTTTTTCCCCCCATGCTCGGCATGCTGCAATGTTGGTGCGGTAGACAATAACAAACTGCTACAAAAAAAATCCCAACATTTATAATACAAGATATGATACAAGTTAGGTACTACTAGTGATAAGCAGCGGTGGTGTAGTCTATAGTTTTTAGCAGAGGGTATACTGTGATTATTCCCTCCCACACGCACGCAAGACACTTCACCGGACTGTTCCTGGGCGCCGTATAAATGGCATCCAATCCAGTCAGGATGGGTAAATGCATCGGGCCAACGATGCCGGGGATTAGCTGTTCAGACGGACAGACGGACGGACGGACAGGGTGCAAAGCACTCGGCCATGCCTTCGGCCTGGTGGAGACAAAAATACTGTAAGTGCTCTGGCGGAGAGGGGGTATTTACAGGTCAAAGACAGTTGACCTGGCAGTTGCGTCATTATTCAAAGCTCTGATCGCCTGAGGGAAAAAGCTTTTTGTGTGCCTTTGGCCTTTGACATCTTACACAAAGTAGTATAGTCAGGGTCACATATCAGATGCGTTGTTCACAGCTCAAACAAATAGCGATTTTTCTTCTAAATTTCTCACATGGTTTCATTTCAATACATTTTGAAAGTATCCAATATTTTACAAAGAAATGTATAGAAAAAAATGAATTTGTGTATCAGAACATAGTTTTTTTCTTCTTTCCTCTCCCACTAATCATCTCACAACCCATCCAATTTATCTGATCTGGTGACTCTTTGGAGGGGCCTGACCTAGCCCCTAAGGTTGGGTACTGTAACAGATGACGCTTACCGAAAAGCAGATCTACAAGCCGAACCAAGCTTGTAGATCTGCTACTTTCAGTGAGCGACACTGTAGCGCGACAGAGTACAAATTAAGCATTACAATACCTTTGGCTTCAGGATTTTTTGAAAACCATATTGAAAACCTTATGGAGGAACAGTATCATTGCATGCTTTAACTCCCGTATCTACAAAACCATTAACTTTGGATGAACTATTGCTTTAGTCACATTTACAGACAGACATAAAAAAGACTAGTCTAAAAGATAATATAAGGCAGATTAATCAGATTAAATTCAAGGTGCTGCCGTCTTGACATTGAGAGAGCTGCACATTGGTTTAATTTGTCTACATTTTATGTAAAGACATGTCCCGACCTGCATTAACACTCTAAAATGATGTACATTTTTATTTACAGTATACAGTATACTGTAAATAATAAATTACTCCTAATAACCTCCCTAATATTGCAAGGGGAAGGAAGAACATTCATGTTTTTTTTGTTTGCACTCTTTATTAGGACAATTGTGAAGCTTATCACGCGTGGTTTGTTACTTTATAATTTGAACATAACAATTAGATGCGACAATGCAAATAAAAGGCAAACATATTTTCTATCCTGTAAACTTTTTCAGGTGTCAGGTCAGCATCAACAGATCAGATAAACAAATGAATTCAATGCATTTTATTTTGTTGCAAAACTTTAACCTAAGTCAGTAGCATCTCAAATAAATCTCAAAACAAAAATCTAACATTAGATCAACTTCCATTAAGACCTGGAACTCTGTCATTTTTAGATATGAGCTAAAAAGCATTATTTTACACTTTGGGCTATTCAAAAATAGCAGATATACAAGCTCATAGCGCGGCACGAGTGCCGCGTTACGAGCTTGTAGATCTGCTATTTTTGAAAAATCGTGAAAATGTGCGCAAATCTTTGAATATATATATTTTTAAAGCGAATATTTTTAACTCAAATCGTTGCTTCTGGGGGTCCCTGGAACAAAATATTTTGATGGGGGTCCGCGGCCAAATACATATAATTTTGGGGGTCCTTGACATGAAAAAGTTTGAGAACCACTGATATAGAAACATACGTTTTTCAGAAAACTGCTGGGATTTAGGAGACATGTAGAATCGGCTTCAGGTCTCAATGGGTTAACTTAGTCAGTAGCATCTCAAATAAATCTCAAAACAAAAATCTAACATTAGATCAACTTCCCTTTAACATCACACTCACTCTCACTCACAGGTATTGCCATCTCTTCAGATATACTAAAAGAAAAGTGTCACAAAAGCTGAAGCGGTATGAAGAGCGACGTGGAGGTGTTTATTCTTCCGTTTCTTTATTCATAACCGTCAGATGAATAAACCATGTACAGGGGTGGGGTCATTGTTGCCCTGTTAAATATTGATTGATCGTCACCGCATGGGCACATCCTCTGACTGACAAGACTAGTACACAAGAGGCTCACATGTCAAAGGAGAGACATGGTGGACAAGTCTTCCTGTGTGACCTTGCCCTCCATAAGAAGCGCCATTTATCCTACCTAGAGAATAAATTAACATCACACAATGACAGATGTCAGGTCCATCAAATGAAGCACCATTTTTTTGGGCGACTGACAAGTCTTCAGGTACAGCGTATCTACGTTCTGCACAGATACTCTTCTGCTTTGTTCTTCTACTTCACATTTAATTATTCAGCGTGCGATACAATTTGTGTGGCAGTATGTGAAGTAATGCATAAATGTATACATGTGACACACTGCACTACATCCTTCAAGCTGATATGGACGCCCCTCGGGTCAGGTCACAGCCATGTCAGGCAAGAGGATGCAAATATTCTATTAGATTTCAAGGCTGTGTGCTTTGTTTTTTTTATATGCATAGAGAGGGATAAATAAATCAAAGGTGAATGCCTTAACCTGTGCGTAACCTCACAACCTGTGCATAACCTCTGTGCTTGTCCTTAAGAGGCTGTGTGTTTAAGACACTCCTGTAAGGCTAACAGAATGTCTTGGAGAATGGAATTTCTGTTCTCCTTGGACACCTGCGAAGAGAAAATAAATATGCGGAGGTCGGAAACACTACAAATGAAGGGGTGGGGGGAGGGTTTGGGAGGACTGTATTTTCTCTGTATTTTTGTCTTGTCTTTTTTTTTTCTTTGTCTTGATTAAAGAAGAGAAAAGAAAGAAGACGTATGATAACGATATGTGTACATTGTGCATTGTCAATAAATACATCTTTATATAAGAAAACACAAAAAATACTACAATTTTTACACTACAAATGGTAGTATTAATGACAAGTGGCATACTTGCCAGTATATAATGTTGATGATTATGCTGGTAAAGATTAGCTTAATAATAATATATTATAGCACCATATTTTCCCATAGTACCCATGGGTCAATAAAAGTATATGTATGTAAGTATGTGTATACACACGCGCACACACACACACACACACACACACACACACACACCCACACCCACACCCACACACAGTATTCCATTAAAATAAATAACAACCCTACTATTAATAACTACCCAGGCAGTTGTGGTAAGCATTATGCATGGCAAATATCCAAAGCTACAATCAGATTCCTGTGATAAATTATCTTGACATTTGAGAGCGTCCATTGTGGTTCGGATCAGTCACGCAACATCTCAGGATTAATCCCGCTATAAGGGAGGGATAATGCAGTGCCACGCCCCTCCTGCCAAAGTGAGCACGCAGACAAGGGAACTGAAGCAGATTGCTTATCTAATGGCCCTGCTATGTAAACAGCTTTCAGTTCCATGGTGTGTGGAGGGGCTTAAAAGTGTGTGTGTGTACACTGGCCTGATTATTATTATTATTGCTTTTATTCAGGTCATGTGTTCACTGTCTGAAATAGCCAATGATATATACACTCACAGTGAAGAGCTTCACATCTCTCCTGCTCCGCACTTCCTCCACCAGGCCTAGAGGTTTGCCCTTAGGGACAGGGATGGTACCCAGGACGCAGACATTGCCGCTCCCCAAGGTCTGCCTCACCGCCCTTATGAACGGCTGGCTGAAGAGCTCCATTTTCCCGATCTCATCGATGACAAACAACCTCCTACTGCCTCCATCAGCAGTCCCAACCTGAGGCAAGAGATGGACGACAACCCCAATGTCAATACTATACTGTACATACAGTAGACCTACAAAGAGATATTTAGGCATACATACCTTAGCTTTATTAGCCCATTAAGACCTGAGGCCGATTCTACAAATTCCTTCTAAAGCAGTAGTTCTCACACTTTAAATATTTTTCAAAAATAGCAGATGTACGAGCTCGCAGCGCGGCACGAAGACGGGTACTGTGAACAAACTCATATGTGGCCACATGTGTCTCCTCTACCCTAAATAGTATAGTCAGATATCAGAGTGGTAGTCACATTCCTGTATGATTCAAATCAAATCAAACTTTATTTATAAAGCACATTTAAAACAACAGAAGCTGACCAAAGTGCTGTACAAGGTTGAGACAAACAAAGCATCAACGCATCAATAAGCGCCCATTGGCGCACAGACAAATACAGTGCATTATTAGGACACAATAGCAGCAGATCAAGGACAATTAAAAGCCAAAGAGAATAGGTGGGTTTTTAGGAGGGATCTGAAAACCCCAATGGACTGGGCAGAACGGGTGGGGAGAGGGAGGTCGTTCCAAAGCCTGGGGGCGGCAGCAGCAAAAGCGCAGCCACCCCTGGTCCTTTTATTGGTCTTTTGGACGATCAGGACTGATCAGCAGACCTTAGGGCCCTGGCTGGAGTGTATGGATCTATGAGCTCAGCGAGGTATAGTGGAGCAAGCCCGTTTTGAGATTTAAAAGCAAATAAAAGGACCTTAAAATGTATTCTAAAATTGACAGGGAGCCAGTGAAGTGAGGCCAGGACAGGACTGATGTGCTCACGTCTTTTTGTGCCAGTGCAGGGCAGCATTTTGGACCAGCTGTAGGCGCCTGACAGATGACTGCGCCTGACAGATGACTGATGGTGTGTCATGGCATACAGTATGTCGTTGAAGCTACACACGCGATGTGACCTGCAGTGATTATGGAATGGCCGTAAACGAGATGAAAGTGGAAAATGTGCCGCCAAGGGCCTTCATATATAGCACATGTGTGTACTAGACAGCGCACCAGGATTCTCGATTTACATGCAGGATTAATCAGGGCCAAGTGACAGCCAGACGGCACCGTGTGGACACTAAAAGTGTCACTCTGGAATTTATGCAGGCATTTGCAGGCCTTCAATTACAACCATCGGTTCTGGTTGAAGCAAAGTGCTGATGACTTGATAAGTGGGTACAAACATGAATGTTTTTCCCTACTGTGTGATCTATTAATGAGGGTCATTTTCAATGTCATTGTGCAGCACTGTTTAGCTTACATTTCTGAAGAGGGGTAGAGCCAGGTTTTCAAATGAAGGTAAATCGACAACATACTGTCCAACCGTGTATTCTCGTCTTCCATCAGATGCACCCGCAGCATCTCTGTAAATTGAAATGAGGTGATGTTCAGGTGTGGGGGAACAAATACACATCATAAATGAGAATTGGTTTAATTTTGTTTTAACATGACAATTAAGTAACCTTATTCTGGACAGGCGGCCCCTCTCTCCTGCTACTGTGACAACATCAAAGCCAACTCTCCGGCCTCCTTCTCTGACCTCTTGTGTATAGAATCCATCGGTGCCCACACCTGATGACATCATAGCCTCACAGGCCTTCTGGACTAGTGTGGTCTTCCCCACACCTACAGTATATGAAAAAAGGGGAGGAAAAAAACTGACAGTGCAATATTATTGCTTTTAAATGAAGGGCTTCTGTGCCTATAAAAGTTTATTGCATGGCATGGGTGATATTTTTATCTTTTCTTTGCCCAAGGCACTGTTTGCATTCCAGCGATGGTTTTCCCATGCTTAAAATATCTTCAAAATACACAAGACATACTGTATGACACCTTTTGCTGGCCTCTGTCTGGAAAATGAGTCAATGTTTTTTTCTCTCTCAGTTGTTCCATGGATAGATACTGCCAAATGATTTATTTCTGAATGATACTTCAAATTCACACTCTAATAATTAACCCAATATTGTGTAAAAAAAAATATAGGTAGGTGGGCACTTAGGGACATCTGGGCACCTCGATGTAAAATTACAGGTTTTGTAGCAATTGTAGAAATATTAGTTTGCCCTGGAATATCACCAGTAAAGCCCGTATTTCTTCGAACATGTACAAATGCAAAATATAAAGGTGCTTACCCGCTTGCCTCAAATGTTAACTAGGTGTCCGGAGTATTTGTGCAATATATTAGTCCATATTTATCAATAAAGACGTGTTTTAATCCCGTCTGTGGCCGAACGACATTTCCCCCCCTCGTTTACTTCCTGTTTACATTGTATCTAATTCCGGCTTTCACCGGACGCGCCCCGTCACTACCACCCATTGGGAACTTCCGACAGAATCGGCCACAGGCGGGATTAAAACACTTCTTTATTGAAGAAATATGGACTAATACATTGCACAAATACTCCGGACAACTAGTTAACATTTGGGGTAAATGGATGAGCACCTTATATTTTGCATGTTTGTACATGTTCGGCGGCCTTTACTTGTTACATTCCAAGGCAAACTGGGGGGTGGTCGCTAAGACTCTCGTAGATACAGACTCGATAAAATACATCTGATAGTCTTGATCTAAGGCTAGTGCCCACCTAGGATCTGGTGACGCGAGATTAGTCCTGGATACAGGTTAGGTGGGCACTAGGGACATCTGGGCACCTCGATGTAAAATTGGCTATTTTGTCCAAAATGTTCAGTTGGGGAAAAAAGTAATGTAAAGTATAGCTACATGTGAACATGCACGGTACATCATTATCAGACTTAAATGTATATCCTTTAACTTCTTGTTTATGCCCCCAAATGATTGGAGACTTGTTTTCAGCAGAACGGTCAACGCGTCACAGTCGCACAAAATAACAGTTATCAGTTGAGCAGCCTAGACGTTCAGACTAAAATGCAACATCATGTCCCGTTACCTGGAGGTCCTGTCAAGAAAACGTGTTTAGACATTTTATTTCGAGTCACACCGGCGTTACATTCACCCTGTAAACTCCACCATGCAGCTGCTGCAGTTGCTGCACTTCCGTACACACACTGAATCCGCACATGCGCACTGAAGAACATGATTGCATATGGCATTGGTTCTCAAAGTGGGGTCCGGGGACCCCCAGGGGTCCTTGGGGGGGTACCAGAGGGTCCCCAACAAAAGTATTTAACATAGCATCACAATCATTCTTCTAACCACTTCATCCAATTATACATTGGCTATTCAAAAATAGCAGATTTACAAGCTCACAGCGCTGCGAGCTTGCACATTTACTATTTTTTTTTACATATTTTGAAAAATATGAACGATTTTGAATACTTTTGCATTCTTTTAAATATAGATCTTCTCTTCTGGGGGTCCCTGGCAAAAAACATTTTCAGATGGGGGTCCGTTGACAAATGTAAATCAATTTGGGGGTCCTTGGCAAAAAAGTTCCAGAACCACTGGCATATTATGGAAACGTAGACGTGCGTGTGTGTGCGTGCTTGTCCTGGCCTTGATAAATTCTAAAATACTAATCTAATGTAAATGAGAGATTTAGGTCAAATTACTTTGACCTAAATCAAAGTAATTTGAATTGTTTTGTCAAGGTCAGATATTGGGTTTATATTATCCATAGATAAAACTAAGACATGACTTTCCAAATATCTTCACAATTCCATGCTTAGGATTAGTGGCTTCTATCATATCATCCTTTAATGACTTTATAAAAAATGCACCCAGTATTTAAGTAAAGATTATCTTTATTCAAACAAATTCACAAAACATCACAACTTATATTTCTCAGATCTGACCAATACTATATTGTTATTAAACCATTCAGTGCAATCAAACGTAACAATAACTGTTAAAACTTATCTTAAGATCTGGGTTTCAAAGCACTGTACACAACAATTTCCTATCTATGCCCCACTAGCTGCTAACCATGCTGCTCATCAGGCGCATTCCGCATACGCTGGTTATCCAGCTTGACAGCGGGTCGCGGGTTTGACTCCTGTCAGCCTACTTTCCTATCAGAAAACGCCCCAAAAAATGTCTTTTAAAAAAAAAGAGATGCCTGGAGTAATACTTTTAATCAATACATCGTCATAGTATTGACATCATAGTCTGGCCTCCAAATACAATGATAATGGGTACTGCACTAAGTACTCTGACAATGGGTACAACAGGCATCGGCCTAGTTTAATTAATAACGATGTGTGTATTGATAGGGGGTTTGCATCTTTTCAGCATCTCTCAGACAGACTTTCACTTCCATGGCAACAGTTTTTCAGTTACAGGTTACTATGGGTTACTATAACCCTACCTAATGATACATTTTGGATGATTTCTTGACACCAATCCCATTCCCCACTCCAGGAGGCTTAGTTTAATATAATCAAATTACAAATGTTTTGATACATATTTTGTCAAAAAGTGCAAAATATTCTAATCAATTTGAATAACTTCTATTTGAGAACATTTAACTTCTAAGCAAACCAATAAAATATATATATTTATTTTGATAGATACAAAATAACACAAACTTAACTTATGTCAACGACTTATAAATAGCTGATTTTGTTTTTGTACTTTTGAAAGCTTCCGCCTATAATGACATACCAAAAATAGGCACACCAGGTTGACAGTGATAAAATATTGGGACACGTCGGCTGCATATTGCCGATACTGATGTCAAAAAAGTCAAATAATGGCCAAGATATTGGCAAGACTGATATATCGGTTGTGCTCTAATCATAATACTAGAGGACGTTTGGGCGGAAATGTTACAATGTGTACAGTACATAGAACTTCTATCTGTGCAAGACATGCTCTAATAATTCAATGTAAAGTGGTACACCATACCTACTACACAAAGTCTTTGACAAACATCTATGATGGTGCAGCATCAGCCTTTGAAAGGTGATATCTCCTGCAAACGTCATACTCATTTTGGCTCTGTCCATACATGCATTATTGGACAGAGATTTTTCATAGCCTCAGTGATAATTGTAAAAAGTTAAAAGTAAGACCAAATGTTCTCGGTGGGTTGTTTGATGTCTTCCCCTCATTGCCTCCCCTTACTAATATGTCTTAGCTGGAGACTGGAGAAGAGACATGCTTTATTTTCTTAGGAAAAAATCAGACTTCCATTTGGTGGCCCCTTCAATACATTTGGGGAAATATGGGGCCCATTCTTCCAACTAAGGAATACATTTCCCAGTCATTCTGATTGAAACAACGCATGTGGTTTTGGGTAGTATTAATTTTGTGTTTGATGTGGCGTGTGATATGCTGCTTCTTCTATACTGGCTATTCTATTATTGAAACAGTTTACTATTAGCTAATCTGGGAATCTATTGGCAAAAAGGGGGGGGGGGGGGGACAAATCTGTCTTGAGAGATTAACTATTAGCTGACTGGTTTTTATTTGTATTTTACTTTTCCATCTGTCTTTATGGTTGTGTTTTCATTTTCTCAGTCAAGTTATTTTTGTGTTTAGCTATAAGTCAATAAGTCACTTTGTCTTTTCATTCTTTATATCTTTTACTTTTTATAAATGCTCTGATCACACAGTTGTATGCTCTTGCAAACCCCAATAAACAGTTTAATAAATAATAAATCATAAATAAATAAAAGCAACAAATAAAGACTAGATATCGTGCTGTTTACATAGTGTATCCGGGGAGCTTGTGGGCCACAAGCTCAGAGATGTGTTGGTAATTGTTTTTTAAATCCAGAGAACCAAGCTCATCTCCCAGCTCCTCTAAGTCTCGAGGTTCAAATCCTTTAGCACTCTTTTGGCTTCCTGATAACCTGAAACTCTCTGTAATGGAGGCTTTATTTGCTCTGGAGCTATTTGCCTTCTGTGTTCTGAAGTGTACCGTGGGGACAGCAGCAGGCCCATCTCTGTCATCGTTATCCGAGGAAACGCTGAGTGCCGAGGCCAGGGTTCGTGGTCGAATTATGTGTGTACCCCTCAGTGACTGCTGTGGAGAGCTGGGGGCTTTAACTAGCACAGGGAGGGCAGTTTTCTTGTGGATCCGTTCCGTGGTGCTGTCAGAACGGCAGAGGTCGCCACCGGGAGGAGACCTGGGTGTCTTGACGAAAACGGGCTCCGGGCTACTCAGAGGGTCAAGAGAGCACATAACACCGGGGTCTGGGGAGAAGCCATCACTAGGATCAAGACTGGTAAAGTCATCAATGTAATCTTCTACTCCCTCTCCTCCACTGCTGGGATCTGAGTTTGTGGATTTTGGGCTGTAAACTCGACTGCTTGCTGGAGTTTCCATTTTCTCTTTGCTCCCGTGAGAACCGGACTGAGCTTGACCTGATTCACTTTGATGGTCATTATCGTCTCTCTGCTGTGCTGCGTGCTCATCGTCGTCCATGCTGGAAATGGGAATCAACAACCTCATGTTCGAGTAAGAATGTTTGGATTTTTCCTCATCTTGCTTAGCGTCAACTGCAACGCTGCTCATGACCGTCTCAACATTTTCATCAAGACTTATCCTCTGGTTTACAACCTTATTTTTTTGCTTTATTACCTTATTAGCGTTTGAAATCGTTGCTTTATTTTGTTTCAACCTGAGATGGAATGTCTTAGTTGTCCCATATGCCAGCTTTTTCTGATTACATGTATGGAAAGGTTTATTGTCATGGCAGACATCTTCCCTTCTCATCTTACTGTATTTAACCTGTCTTTCCTGTACATGTTTTGTGGAAGAAACTTTTTTAGGCAAGTGAATAGCTTCTAAACAGGGCCTAGCAACCCGTCTGGTTTTAGACATCAATCTGGTTTGGTCCTCTCGTAGCGGGCTTCCCCGACTAACCGAAGTCTCTGTGGAAGGTTTGTAGATCCATGCTAGATTGGGGTGAATATTTAGAGGCAGTTGCTGGGTCTGTCCATTCAATTGTGACAGCTCAACAAGAAGGGCATTTAGCAGAGGCAACTGCCTTAAGGCTTCCCCAAGGACATTTGGAGTAACCCCAATTTCCTGGTGCTCTTGGCCACTTCTCATTTTTGCATCATGTGTCACTCTCTGGTCGATCAATGGAGACTTTGGACCTTGGGGTTCACTTTCAGTCTCCCCATCCTCCTCTGACCATACGTCTTCCATTGAAAGAAGCTCTGCGTTTAGTTTCAATAACTTGTAATCCTTCGTGTCATTTTTGCCCGTCTTCTCTACGGAACTATTGTAGAAGAGGCGTGGAGGGCAGAACACAGCTGAGTCCTCTTCCAATGTCTGCTCATTTTGTTGGGGTGCTTGATGCGTTTCGCTTCTTGGCTTGTGTTCTGTCTGAGTAGCAACACAGACATCTTCCTGCATTGCTGAAGTCACTTTCTTATCCTTACAGAGATCGGACTTCTGCAACTTTGGTGACTGTAACAGCCATGTGTTGTTAAGCGGTGGCCCTTTAATAGCAGAGTTCTCCTGCGTGCATTTGCTTCCATGTCTGCTGTGTGTTGCCGAGACATGTGGCAATAAACTAGGTCCTAGACTCACAAGTTTATAACCCAAGGAAACCAATCCAATCTTCTCTCCCGTGAGATCATATAAACCAACGACATTCTTTTCTCCATGGGAAGAGGGAGACAAAACACCACGAGCACTCACGTCCCACTTGATTTTGTCGACCAGTTTTGCCAGCGAGATCTGTGAGGTTCCAACTAATGTAGGCAGCTGGTCCTTCACGTCCAACACTGTGGCAAAGAGAGGGGTGCATGATAGATGGCCGTGCAGGGTGTCCACGTTCATCTTGAACAGACACGACTTGCCTTTGTTGAAGAAATATTCACCTTCACGTTGGCATGGCAATGCCACATCATGTACTTTGTCGTGGTTCTCGTCACCAAGGTGTCCCTGTAGATAGGCACACAGTCACAATTATTGCATAGTCGTCTAATCACAATTATTTGAGATAATCGCAATTATTTTGTCATAATCGTCATAATCGTTTCCATGTTAAGAATATTCATATATTTTCAAACATTTTAAAAATAGTTGAAATGGCAGATCTACAAGCTCACAACGTCGCGATGTGACGCGTTGTGAACTTGTAGATCGGCTATTACCACTATTGTTTACCACTTTTTTTTTTAGAGAATAAAGTTATTAAATATATCAATCATGTATTTGTATATTTTGTGTCATATCTGCCATGTGCAACTTCTTCAAAGCCTAAAGGCCAAACAGAAATGTCATTTTCAACAATAAAAACACAATTAAATTGTTAATCGCAATTATTTGAGTGACAATGACGTCATGTAAAATATCATAATCGTGGCAGCCCTACCTGTGGAGGGTTACTATGGTTACCACCACCATTCTGTTCAGCTTGGTAAATGATCAGTGTGGGGAAATCAAGCATTCTCAATCCAAGAGCTAACTGGCGGTCAGAATCCCTTCTTTCTTTGTCAATTAATCGGATATATTCCAACAAGATCTCAAATGAGAAAAGAGTTTCCAAGTGATCACTGTTTCGTTGTAACGATGACATTCTGACGGCCCGCGGTAGGCTTTGTTAAAGCGCTAAAAACAAAGCTTTTAGCTTCAGTCGGCTTTAACGCGTCGGTCAGCTCCATGGAAACACAGCTGCTGACGGCGCATACTTATTGCGTCACACAATATCAGGTGGATACCTGGGAAAAGTAGTTTTATAGCTACTAGACCAGCTAATGGTTTATCTTTTTGGTTTCTGTAACTCCTAGTCAGTGGTGTAAAGTAAGTAACTACATGTACTCAATTACTGTACTTAAGTACAATTTTGAGGTATTTTTTTTATTTTACTGGAGTATTTCCAATTTTCCACTACATCTCAGAGGCAAATATTATACTTTTACTCCACTACAATTATATGAAAACTTTAGTTGCTATGTTACTTTGTAGATTGTGTTCATTATTATAAAACATCCACTTCAGCCCATTTCGGCCATTTGAAATAAATAGCCAATCTACAAGCTCACAATGCATCACGTCAACGCATTGTGAGCTTGTAGATCGGCTATTTTCAAAGGATTTGCATCCTTGCATATTCATTATACATTTGAAAACTTGTTAAATGGGACATTCTGCATAACGAGTACTTTTACTTTGGGTACTTTAAGTACATTTTGATGCCAATACTTTTGTGCTTTTACTCCAGTACATTTTAACATGTATTTTATAAATTATTATATCAAGTGGATTGATTGATTGATTGATTGGTTGATTGATTGATTGCTTGGTGGATCATGTACTTTATTTAGTAAGACATGAGAACAACAGTACATGGAAGTACAAATTCACAATACAAGGTCTACTAAACTGGAAGACTCATAAAGCACTGAGCTTGTTTAAGATGAGATCCCCATGCACACAAATCATGATGACATATAAGAGACAGACAGATATACACACTACTATACAGAATGTCATACAATCAGCTTACAGGTTACTGGTATGAAGAGTGAAAAATATGTACAAGAGGCATGTTCAGTTAAGTTGATCCGGGGACTAGTAGCAGTCTGTTGTTGCAGACAGCTATAGGAAAACACCTTTTTATGATGTGAGAATGACAGGAATATGAGCTTTTTGGTTCAAGGGAAATTGTGAGAGAAACTTTACTGCGGTTCACCAGATGGTGCCGCTGTAGATCTTTTACACCATGTTAACCCAGTTTGATGTATGTAGCCGTGCTGGGCTCTTTTTGAATGGTGAGTTTAAAATAAATATACAGTCCTCATTATGGTATTTTTAGAAATCTTTTTTTTTTGGGTGTAATTTTACAATTCAATAACCAAACGGCAGGTTTATTGTTTGGTATTTATTAATCTGAACTAGAACAATTGACAGCTGTGTGTATTCCAGACAAATCATTGAGATTGAGAATGAGGAGGCGGAGTCTGGTCAGCGTTGCCAGATGTTGCGAGAGAAATAAGCAACCAGGTCTATATGAAAACAAGCTCAAACGAAACCACACGAGCACTTTAAACTTCAAATAGCCTATGCATCGGCTATTTGAAAATAGCCGATCTACAAGCTCTGCTAATTAAAAGTCATGTGATTAAAAAAAGAATGGAAATGTGGAATATTTTGGACAGAAAATCCTGTATGGGGGTCCCTGGCACAAAATGTTTAGATGGGGAGGGATATGCGGACAATTACATATTAATATGGGGGGGTCCTTGACATGAAAATGTTTAAAAACCACTGGTTTACAAACAACATTAGGAAACAAGCCCAAATAAGCAAGTTAAACTTTAGAAACAAACCCGCAAACAAACGTAACCAAGCGAAGCGACTTTACGGGGGGGGGGGGGAACAAGCCCAAAAGTAGCTTATAATAAGCGGACATGGCAAGCCTGAGTCTGGCGCACTACGTGTTGTCATGATCAGTGTAATAGGTAGTGGATGGATCATACAACAGTCTATTACTACTCAGTGCAGTCGGGAGGCTGAGAGAGCCGCTCTAACCGTTTATTCATCATCAAGGATCATTATATCCACACATTGGTTGTTTGTGGGGAGCATTGTTCACGGTCAAGGTAAGATCCAAGCATATTTTTTCTTTAAAAAAAATAACTAACAAACTGAGAAGAACAAGTCACTGACGCTATGAAGTGTGTTTTATATCTTTCATGTGCGCTCTGAGTGTAGAGTGTGGCTTACAGTAGGAACTTGTGGGGAAATAACGTGTTGTTGTTGGTCTTGTTATTTATGAGATGAGATCACGCTCACACAGAGCACAAAACATGTAATATTGTGTCGGCTAAACCAGTGGGTTTCAACCTTTTTCGCATCAAGGACCAGGACCCCCAAATTGACAAATATTAGCCCAGGGACCCCCATTTGAAAAGATATGCCAGAGACTCAACCATTTAGGTTTATTTGGGGTCCCAATCTACACTGTATCACCGTCATCAGTGTTACTCTGAGAGTGTACGAAATGGAACCAAATGGACCCGTTTGTACACTCTCAGAGTTACAGACATATAAGGGTTAATTTGGTTCCTATTCCTAACTATTAATTTGGCTGGTGACCCCCTGGAACCCCCTCAAGGACCACTGGTTGAAAACCCCTGGGCTAAACTATCCCATGATTTTTTTTAATACCGTTTGCTGTTGGCATCTATTTAGTTCAAGACATATTATGACCTAACCAGATTCAAAACACTTTCTATGGGCATTCATAATAATCATGTATATAGATTTTTTTTTAATTGTTTTAAAAATGTGTTAAATGTTTTAAATTAATTCATTAATCGTATTTTTTTTTATCCAGACAAAAGCAGTGTTATGCCTATTTAGTCACTGGCTTTGATTTCTTATAGTTGTATTTTGGAAACTTAAAAGAGCTCTTCATAGATTTGTTCAGAAATTATCTCTGAACGAAATTTCCCACTGGAATCAATGCTTATTTGAACCAGTAGGGGGCAGTAAAGACATCAATACATCATGCTGCTTGTCATCATGTATAATAAATGTCACCTACACCGGTGGTTCTCAAAGTGGGGTCCGGGGACCCCCAGGGGTCCTTGAGGGGGTTCCAGGGGGTCCCCAGATAAATGATGGATATTTAGGAGCCAAATGGACCCTTATGTGGCTGTAACTCTGAGAGTGCACAAATGGAACCAAATGGACCCTTACGGGTCCATTTGGTTCCATTTGTACACTCTCAGAGTTATGGTATTCCAAAGATCTTGATATTCTTTGAACATTTTTTAATAGTTTTTGACATTTTTAACACCACAAATCTTGTATGGGTTCCGGACCTTGGCACATCATCTATTCAGATGGGGGTCCACGGCCAAATACACATTAATTCAGGGGTCCTTCACATGAAAAAGTTCGAGAACCACTGACCTACACTAGTCCACCATATCTAAAAACTCTCATCTGGCTGTGATGTCATCATATCCAATTGTTACGTGTAGTTTGCCTGCCTAGTAACGTCCAGTAGTTTATTGCTGTGTCAGGAGGACATAATATCCATGGCTAAAATAGTGGTTAAATTATATTACTCAATTGGGGTGTAATACCCTGAGACAATGTTAACAGCCTGTGAAGGGTATATAGGACCATATCTTCAGCAGCATGTGTTGCTCATCGTCAGTAAGTCTGGGCAAAGGGATTTACATGTTTTAATATTGGTTTGGATACTTAAAAAGAGGGATGTCATACGTAATTCCAGGAAGTCTAGGCATACACAGCATGTATCTGACATTATTGTTGGCTGCTGCTGTGGCCTTCCTTAGAACACTGTCTTTTTTTCCCAGGGTTAGTAAACAAGTAGAAACATTGTTTATCTCCAGGAACTACTTTCTTCCTGTAGGAAGCTTAGCTTAGTCTACACAACAATTAAATTCCTAATAAAGGAAAATAAATTGGCCCGTTCCTCGACTGGAGGCTATCACCGGTCAAAACAAGGAGGTGCTTCTCTCAACTCACACAAAACCTTTTTCTTTTCCTTTTAAAGTTTCCTTTACTTCATTTTCTGTAGTCTGGGATTTATGTCCTTGTGGCTTCACAGCTCTCTCATGAACAGACCAAGCACTGTATGAAGTGCTTTCTGCTCCTTGAGTGTTAAAATGAATAAGACACCAGTCCTATTCACACAGGGCTACATGTCTGGCAGAGATTAGTTTTTGATAGGACTGTGCCGTTCTAAGTAGGCACGGGAGTGTTTTAAGATATCCCCAGAATGCTCTTGGCCTGTTTTAGTGTTTAACATATTTTCCTCTAAATGTATGGCTTTACTCCAGCTGTAATTGATCGGCATGTAACAGAGGTAAATACACTATATAAGCCTCAGACTCAACTGAAGGTGAATGAAGAAAAATGCAATGGTGTGGAAAATGTTATTATGCACATGGGATATGCCCACTGTAACTTAAACTTTAATTCATGTTTTGGAATGGATTATCCACATATTTTCTGTACTCAGACACTTTTGTGAACCTTGATTTGAGTGACCTCCATTCAAGAGGTGTCCAGATTGTGTTGATTTGTTATCATTATATCACTCGCATATGATCTAAAACCATATGAACCCTGGCATCCCTATTCTGTGCATGCATGTCGTAATAGGCAAACATTTGGCAAAACTAGGCGAACACTAGGCCAATCTACAAGCTCACAAAGTGATGCGATGCATTGATGATTTTCGATGAACAGATTTGGTGTAGAGGGAAAAAAGGAGAGGGCCAAGTATAAGCCCCTGGGGGACCTCAGTCAGCGAAGTATAGGGTTTAAGTGGCTGTATGGTTGTTTTTAGAATGGCTTTATCCTATTGTTTTAGAATTTCTAGGTTGCTTGCCACCATGGCATGGATATTATCCAGGGGAGAAAACTGTCTCCAGATACTTTAAGGAGGGAATGATCTCCAAATGCTCCCCCATTGCAGTTACCAGATCAAAATAAGACCACATGTGTGGAATGTCTTTACCCAGCGCTGTGAGAGACCTCACTCAGAGCCCTGCACTCTTCAAAGAGACCTTTTGTGAATGGCAACAATGATGACAGAGCCATGGGAACGTCTTTGAATCTGAGTTTGAATTCAGACTAACCTCTGAGGGCTCTCAGGAGAAGAAACAGGTTTTATTCGAGGCAGGAGGAGCAGTACCTTCTGCATGAATAACCAGACAATATCTAAGTGAGCCTGATCGATATGTCGTTCAGAAACAAAAGTTATGTGCTCTGCACAGTGGGTGTGTGGCTGAACAATAAAGCACCTGTCAGGTTTGGTAGAGATACAGCTTCCTGTGACATGCCTGCAGGCTGCTGCAGGGCTGTTTGACTGCAGAGTTGTGTTCAGATATCTCTCACCGACTCACCCCGGTGGGGTTGGAGAGAGAGAGACGCCCCACTAAAGTTACAGTCGTCATCATATCCCATCCATCTCTTGGAAAAAAAAACCACCCCCCCCCACCACCAACCGGGAGCCCAACTTTACTCGACTTCCCAATGTCAATGCAATTGTTTTCATGAGTTCGCTTTTAGCGAACATCCCAAAGTGATTTACAGAGGAAACAAAGGAGGCAACCAGACACCCAATTAAAACGGGAGATGATAAAGCAAGTATTCAAACAAGCGTACAGTACAGAATACTCTAATAATAATTCTACTCAAAATAGTCTAACCAAGTTCGCCAGGCAACGACTTCTATGTCCCCGGTTGCTCCCCATAGTCTGCCTCCTTTCCCACGGTGCTTTGCTTCTGATGTGCTGAGTAGTCATGATGTGGTGCGCACAGTGGGAGAAAACAAGCGCTGAAGGACTTATAGGCCTTGGCCTCGTTGATTCAGCGCTGATGCACTCTTCCCTTTTGTGCCAGAGAGTCACGCCGAGCCGTGCGGTGGAGGACGGCGCGCACCCCTCCCAAACAGATCCCCACACACACACCCCCCTCCCTGCATGTGACTGGGATCAGGAAGCATGGTCTGGTCTTGCTGGCGAGGAGTCACTCACAATAGGCCTCCCGACCAAATCCTGTTGCTCCAAAAGCAGCCAACCAGCAGGCCGGGGGATCACATGCTGCCTGCTCTTGTTGTCAGAGCCCAGGCTCTATCTCTCCTGTGTGTCCTGCCTCTCTTTGTCAGGCTTTGTTTAGATAGCAGTCTGAATTTATGGACCATTTTTTAGCCCACTCATCACTGCCAGGGAAAGCACAGATGATCTGTTGAGACACTGCCAGTGAGTTGTTGTTTTTCTCTTCTTAAACTGGACAGCAGAACGTATAGAACGGGTACAGGAGGTATTGACCCCATGTTTAATTCACCAGTGGTCTGTTTGTGATGGATGTCTGGAGCTTTATAGAGCATCGCTCATGACGGATAGAATGGAGAAAAATGTTGGAAACGGGTATTCTATTTGAAAGGTGAAAGCTAAGGAGATTAAGATCATCTGGGATGCAGCACCACTGGTGTAGACTAGCTTTAACCACTTAAGCCCTAATACTTCGTTCTACGACGGTGTCATGTGGTGAAAATAGCCGATCTGCAAGCTCACAACGGGTTGCATCGAGACCGGTTTTGAGCTTGGCGATCGGCTACTCTCACCAGTGTGAACCACAGGGATGTGTACTGATCTGCAGAACTACCCCATCACCAGAAACGGAAGCCTATCATCAGGGTGATTACATTATACACACACCGGTGTGGTGGTCTGATAGATTACTGAGGGTTTTATTGCTACCAGACCACGGTAGAAATGAAATATGATTACCAGCGCACTCTGACACCTGGACGCTAATTGTAGATTTATACACAGTATTTAGCAGCTCCGCTCTCTTGTTTGTGTTATTATTATGGCCATCCCCTACGAGAGATGAGATATGAGGCAGGTGAGCCACAGTGGGTGTGCTGCGTCCTGGCCCACATTCACAGACTTAACTGGTCCAAGGTCGGGGTAATGGGTTCTCTCGGGGGCTGTTTGGCATTTCTGTCTGCGCTGCACATTATACACGTTCTCATGTGTAATCGTCATTGTGATTGTGAAGATGGCATGTTTAACAGCTTGATCAGGCTCTGGCTTATGCTGTCACGATGCATCAGGGACCAAAGTGGCTGGCGATTGTCCTTTTTTTATAGCTACATGATATTTCCTGTCTTTATGTGCAGCGGACAAATTAGATTTTGTAGGCTCTTGCGTGTAGCTTCAGGGCTTTGATGGATTGCTACCTTTGTGTGTTGGCTTGTTTGTTTGTTTGTTTGTTTGTTTGTTTGTTTCTGTTGTGAATTGCTGTGTGGTTGATTAATCTGACCCTATACGGTGATGTGACTAAGCCTCGGGTGATACTATACGTGGATGTGGACGCAGCAGAACACGGTCTACAGTCAGATGCAATGCTTCTCACTTACGGGGATGTTCTCAGGGGATTTCATTGTGTAGTAGTGGGCATGGGTCAGTATTGCATTTCAACGTTCACGTCACAGGGCCACAAATATCCTGATGAAGCGTATTTGTCCCAGTGTTTATAAAACAATGGGCTTATATTCCATTGATCCAAAATCACTTGTTTTATAGATGTAGCTGCAAAAACACATTGCATTGAACATAAACTTGCTGTTCTGTTACATTTTCACACAAGGGTACACTGAAGATTAATTATATTTTGGAAATGTAACATTGTGTAGAATAGACCGATTATGGTCACTTAATCACACAGACACAATCAGCAGTGTCATAACACCTGCTTTTTACGGCTTGGCTCTTAGGGGGTGAGCCATCTTACAAGATTGTCTGTCAGTCTGTGTGTATGTCTGCGCTGCGGCTAATCTCGCAAACCACTGGACTGGACAGTAACAAATGCCAGTAGGCCAAGGCATTTTTTGTCACTTATTGTGAATATTTCTCTTTTTGAGTGAATATCTCAGATTCACTGTTCCTTCACTGTTGGGCCAGGCTGAGGTCATCAACATGACGTCATCAACATCAGCGATTCACTGACCCAACTTGTATGACAGTGATTCTCAACCTGTGGGCCGTGAGGGTATTGCAAGTGCAAACAACAAACAACACTAAAATCTTAAAGTCATGATATTTTTCCTTTAATACTTCAACTTAAACTGAAAAATGTGTTTTCATTGTGATACCGATAGCAACTTAAATTATACAAAGTTGGTTCCATCGATCGAAGCTGGAACACAATCAATTTATCGATTATTAAATTAAACATGCTCTGAAAATGCATGCAGCCCACCCATCATTCTGACCACTTAACACGGTAGCCGATAGGCTGTTTAGTGCACAGATGCATGATTCCGTGAACACTTTCAAGTGGGCCCTGATCTAGAAAAGGTTGAGAGAGAACCACTGCTGTATGAGGCATACTCTTTCTACACTCTCATGTCTGAGATAGATAGATAGATAGATAGATACAGTGTAGATAGATAATTCAGTTAGTGGTGATGTCCCACTGTCTACACCAGTGGTTCTCAACCAGTGGTCCGGGGACCACCAGTGGTCCTTGAGGGAGTTCCAGGGGGTCCCCAGCTAAATGATGGATAGGAACCAAATGGACCCTTATGGGTCTGTAACTCTGAGAGTGTACAAACTCTCAGAGTACACTCTCAGAGTGACATTGACATTGATTTTGTTATATAAATTGGGATCCCCAAATGGCATTAAATGGAGGTCTGTAGCCTAAATGGATGTCAAACTGGGGGTCTTTGAAATTAAAATAGTTGAGAATCACTGCTAGAGCCGTAAAAATCTTCTCTTACCCTGGCATATCTTTTCAAATGGGGGTCCCTGGGCTAATGTGTGTCAATTTGGGGGTCCTTGACCCAAAAAAGGTTGCAAACCACTGGTCTACACCACTGACCCAGCAGACTGTGTTTGTGCCACGGTAACCCCCCAGAGACACAGTGACTGAGGGTATAGAGCCCCCAAGAGGGAGCTGCTGGGGGGTAGCAGATGGCTTCATGACAGTTAGCAGTCAAACATAGAGATCGTCATCATCTCAGACGACGACCCTGTCAATCTCCGTGATGATGGCCCGCCGTCCCTTTCGTGAAAGGAGGCGGGCAGGGGGGGGCAGGGAAGGGTTAAAAGGTTGCGCCCTCCGATGACCCACTTTGCCATCACGATAATACGAGATTATGCCCAGATTGATACTTAACGATTTACTTTGCTAGTGTTTTGGAGCTTTCAGCACTTGCTAATGGAAAGAGGTTTTGAAGCTCTATTATTGGACAAGGCCATAGGATGGACAACAATTAACCACTTAATCCCTATATAGCCTACTTCAACTCATGACGAATAGTGAAAAAAACGGATGTACAAGATCAGAAGTCGCGTCAATCTATTTTCAGTATTTTCTTTTAATGTTGAAAAGCTTTGAAAATCGTTCACCAGGTTAAAAGCGGCAAAATCATGCATTATATATCAAATTCTAGTAACTTTTGCTCTTCCATATCATGTGACCAGCTTTAGACCAGCTTGGACGATAGTACCGTTTAGATCATGTTCACATAAACCTGTAATGCTAGCCCCCCATCTGCTCCAAGCTCTATCCTACACACACACACACACACACGCACACGCACACACACACACACACACACACACACACACACACACACACACACACACACACACACACACACACACACACACACACACACACACACACACACACACACACACGCGCGCGCACGACTGATAGACAGAGCCCCATGATCTTTAGTCTGGCTATACCTTTTTATTTTTCCAGTCTTTTTGAGAATGTGCGCCATCATTATGAATGTCGCTGACAGTTTGAAGATTTAAGAGCCTCCAACATGTGATTGCTTTTGTCATGAATGTTTTATTACTTTAATAAATTTGATTTGTGGCAAAATCATGATCCTTAAGAGTATTACACAGCAGAGCTTAGCTGTGGGCGTATTGTGTGTAGACTGAGACTCATGAGACTATGGTCTGTATCTAGTATTTTTCTTTATCTTATTTTCAAAGGAGAGATTCATGTTCCCAATGTGGACATAGTGGTTTTCCTTAGGTCTCTCTTTGTGATCCTTTTGCTGCGAAATCTGCTGTGTGGTCAACAGAGCAAACACCACTTGTCAGAGCCACGAGCAGAGGGGAGGCTCGCACTTTGTCTTACCGGGCCAATCATTAAACAATGTCAAGTCGTGGGGCACACTGTTAGCTGACTGACTGGACAATGCGTTTCTTCCTTTTGGTTCGATTCCAGCTCGAGAGACCTGCGGTGTGCATCCCCCACTCCCTCAAATTCCCATCTCTCTTCTATAAAGTACTGGCCCAAAATTATATACATTAAAAAATAGGTTTCCTTTGCCATGCATAATGGATTTGCCATATCCAAGCCTGTAGAAAAACGTGTCCGCGAAGATGAATCATTTCCACGGCTTGTGTTTCCTTTGGGACTCATTAGTGTCCATATCAGGAATGTTGGGGAAAGGGCAGCAAAAAGTTGCTGACCCTCCCCTGCATGTTTTGTCTACATGTCTGTCACTGGGCCTCAATAGAGAGAATGAAGACTGGGGGGCGGTCATTAACCCCCGGGACACTGGGTGCAGGGACCGGCGGTGACCCAGGGGGTTAACTCTCGCTTGTGTTCCAGACAATTGGGGCGACTAACCTCCCCAGTCCCTGTCAGGCTCCAATAGGAGATAAGAAGGGATTTGGTGAGTGCCAGAGAGCGCATACCTCCTCCCTACTGTAGCGAAAAGCAAAGGGCCCTGTCTGAATGGGCAGACAGGGCTGGGTGTTGATGATGGCAGTTTTCTGAGCCAAGATAGCATGCCTTTATGAATCTGACTCCCTCGCTCTTTCAGTCTCTCTCTCTCTCTCTCTAAAAGATAGTTGCAGTGAATGATCACACTGGTCTCATGTAGCCAGACGATCCACTGATATGTCTGGGGAAATCTAAATTCAATGAATGGGGCTTGCTGGAGAAAACCAATGCTAACACATTTACACCCGCTGCTTTGAAAACCAATCCTGATACCATCCCGTGTGTAGGACCGCCTTTAACCCATTGAGACCTGAAGCCGATTCTACATGTATTTTTATATATGTATTTGGCCGCCGACCCCCATCAAAATATTTTGTTCCAGGGACCACCAGAAGCAAAGATTTGAGTTAAAAATGTTCGCTTTAAAAATATATATATTCAAAGATTTGCACACATTTTCACGATTTCTCAAAAATAGCAGATCTACAAGCTTGTAGCGCGGCACTCGGTGCCGCGCTATGAGCTTGTATATCTGCTATTTTTGAATAGCCTAAAGTGTAAAATAATGCTTTTTAGCTCAAATCTAAAAATGACACAGTTCCAGGTCTTAATGGGTTAAGTCTTTGCATTGGTTCTGAAGCGGTTATTTTTCTTTTTTTCCCCTTTCAAATTGTTTCCATGCACCCGGATTTAGCCCACATTGAATTTAGATGTCACCAGACGTACTGTATCAGTAGGCGGGGATCTCTGATCCTCTGGTGACACGAGACGCCGGTGCCAATAATGCGCATTTAGAAAAATCATGTTTCACATGAAACGTAGACTAACTAATGTATGTAAAGTACCAGGCGGGCACAATGGCCCGGCATGCACAAATCATGTCATTGAGTGTCGAATGGACTCTTGAGTACGCCAAGGAACAATCACCCGTTTGATGAGTTGTTTTAGAGTACAAAAGTATGCTGACTTGTTTCTTTTAGAGGTTGATTGTAATTAACGAGTCAAATGGAGCAGAGCCGTGACAGATGTGCCATAATGTGCTCACTACCATTGTGTGTGTGGGTGTGTGTCTGTCTGGATCTGTATGTATATGTGCGTATATGTGCGAGTGTGCGCGTGTGTGCGTGCGAGCGCGAGTACATGCATGAACCAAGCCATTGGGGTATTGCTGCCGGAGCCAGTATCCTTCACCTAACCTCTGCAGCTATACACCCACCCATGGCAGACAGACAATGCACTGCAGTGCTTTCTCATTGTTATTGCGCATAAGTTCATGTAGCAATTAAATTTAGCCTTATCTGCAGGATTATTTTTGATAGACATTAGGCTGTACAACAGAGTTTGAAGATAGAATTATAAATAAACACATAAAATACACAATTATTTGCCTATTGGAAGTTACAGCCTCCATCCAGAGCAATGTTGGATGGAGGTGTAATGTGTATTGACCAATTCCACACCCCAAGTATGACGTAAGTGTAAAATGCCAGCCGTGTGACTATTTATTATTATCATTATAGGTGTAAAACTACCACAAAACAAGGGGCTTTAGTTGTTAATCCTGCGCTGTCCGGTGTGCGGTGGTGTTGTTGTGAGGTGGAATGCTCTGCATTGTGACACACATTGAGGGGAAAGTTCATTTTTTTCGGCATATCGACCTTTGACAGGAAGGAAGGAACTCTCCCCTAAACAGTCTTTTTTTTGTATCAATTGTGAGAAAGTGTCTGTTTTGTGTTCGGTTCTTTCATGTCGCCAGCTCGCTGTCATGAGACAAATTAGAAAGTGTGGTAAGGCCTGTGTTCTGTCATTGTCTTAAAAAAAAAGAAGAAACAACAGAAAAAGCTGGCAAAACAAGGAGCCTTGAGGATGTTAGTCTTATTTGCTTTTCCTTGGGTTCATAAATCAGACCACAATGGGGATTTCTCACGCTACAAATTCAGCTTATTTATTGGTGGTTAATTTGTCAGGGTAGTCACCTGATCACAGAACTTGGGCAATAGTGCAAATAATCATATTCCCATAAAAAATAATGCTCTGCTGTTATAGCGGTCTGACATTGTGGAGGATTGCAGCTCATTAAAAATTGTTCCTTCCCTTGACAGCTACATAAAGAAAAAAAAAACATTCTTAGGGGAATAAAACAAGACAGAGTCTAATAACAGCATGGCTACCCTGTGCAATTGAAAAGGTTTTCAGACAGTTTGCTAAATTAATTAGCAACTGGCTTGAAGCCCCCTACATATAGCTATTTAACCCATATATTAAAATGTCAAATGAAAACATTTCCTCCAGTCTCTGTACTGCAGTGGGAAATTAGCTTTCCTTACACAGGGCAACAGTGTGCATCTTGAACAATGCATACATATCAACAATGTGCTAATGTGCTAACATGAGCTTTGTGTGCTAACATTGATCATGTTGCCTACAGCGCTTGGCCAGGTGGTTCACTTGTACGCAGGTAGCAGTGTGAGTACAGCCTAGCTATTTAATCTATGCAATAACCCAGGCCATGCTGGGTACTGATAGACAGTACTGAAGTCATAGTACTGAGTACTGACGTACAGATACCTGATGTCACAGACTGGCCTCCAAATACTTTGTGCCTGAAACCTGAACAAGCTGCTTATTGTCAGCTTGTGTCTGATAAGGCAGCTATTAGACTACCGTTTAAGCTTCAGTATGCATCCTCACAGGTGGGTTATATATGCTACTCCCATTACTTGCTGTTATCAAAGGCATGTTGGTTGGTGTGATGTTCTCAAACAGGACTGAGTGAAGGGAAGCTACTATTTGTACCCTGTAACCCCTGTACTGTGTATTAGGCATTAGAGTGGAAGGGAAGGCTGAAGATAGGAGCTACTGTATACTGCCCTGTGTCAGGCCAGGCCTTTCTCTTTGGATGGATGAATGGAGGCATAGCAGTCAGTAGCAGCAGTATTATATGTTTAAAGAACAGCAAAGGCCCAGCCAAGCAGAGCTAATGGTAAAGCCAAGGTAGTATAGAGCCTCCTTCTATTTATTTTCTTCCTGTTTCCTTTTGCGACATCATTTGAAATCGCTTTCCTTTTATTCGATTTGTAAAGGACGTGGACTGGGGAAGATAATGATCTGGACTGGCAGTGGCCCTGATTCCTCTGTAATCTCATTGTCTGTCAATGCAGAGCAGATGAACAGCGGCCCCCGCTCCTCCTCCAGGACGTTTGGAGTTTAGGGGGGAGGCTTGTTAACAACATGTGACAGAGTGGTTGCTTGTGTTTTTTGTACGGGACTCTGGCCTTGAAGAAGAGGAGGGCTAGAGTCTAGACTAGAGTGAGATTACATAACACATCCTGCCTATTCTAACAATGTCCCACACACACAGCATGTTCAAATCTGAATCACAACCAACTAACTTCTGACTAGCAGTGTTTACTGAGATCATTTCAGCTGCGTTTTGAAATGTAAACTGGGCTACATGGCACCCCAGCTACAGTATGCGATGTGCTGCCTGGGTCTGGGCCAAACCACTACGCCCAGCACTACTGTGTATGGGAACAGCCAGCGGTTATATGATTGCAATGCCCTCAGCTGTTTCACTCTGAAGATTATTTTTATTTAGGGTATACGTGTTCAAAACATTTGTTTTCTTCCCAAAAACCTTAAAGTTAACTGCCCGCTCACTGACAGATGTTTCAGTCAGGCCTGACGTGTTTTGTCAGTCAACCGAACGCTGCATGTTGCAGTTTGACACAAAGATCAGTCTTCATTTGGTTGGTTCTTTCTCACGTTTCCATCAGGTCGCACACAAAGATAGTATAGGCAATGACATCAAACCTTTTCTGATGGTGAAAAGACAGGCAGAAAAAGGTTAATTGTTTGCTGTCGTTTTTTGCTTTAATTGTCAGCTAAAGGCAGTCTGAGACTGCAGGGGTCCCTGAGCTGCTTTCCTCCATTTCTCCTGACAATCCCAATAGAGCCAACTCCCTGGCTGGCTGCATGGCTTCCAGAAGCTTACCGCTACAATGCATACTGTAGTATACGCAATCATGAGTGATCTCTGAAGTAAAATCATGAGGGGATTGCTTTATGCCAGTGGTTCTCAAACTTTTTCATGTCAAGGACCCCCAAATTGACACTCATTAGCCCGCGGACCCCCATTTGAAAAGATATGCCAGGGACCCCCGATAAGAGAAGATTTTTTTACGGCTCTAGCAGTGATTCGCAACCATTTTAATTTCAAGGACCCCCAGTTTGACATGCATTAGGGCTACGGACCCCCATTAAATGGCATTTCTATCACTTGGACCCCAATTTATATAGTAAAATCTATGTTAATTTAACTCTGAGAGTGTACAAATGGAACCAAATGGACCCGTTAGGGTCCATTTGGTTCCATTTGTACACTCTCAGAGTTACAGACCCATAAGGGTCCATTTGGTGCCGAATCTATCATTTAGCTGGGGACCCCCTGGAACTCCCCACTTTGAGAACCAATGCTTTATGCAATATGGTATTGATGTGTCTCTGTCTCTGTCATATTTTATTTGGTTAGCAATCATGCTCTGTGGGGGTATTTCAAGGTCAGAGGGACGATGCTCTCTATCTCTGTGACCTGACATGGGATCTTTCCTCTTACCCAGCGGACATTGATACCGCACTGCTAATAGAGCAGATTTACTTAGTCTTTAACTTATTTAGCCAGAACATGTTCAGCCTGGGGGTAAGGGACCAGGTTATAGCCTTTTTGTATCCGATTCAATCTGGAGATCCTAAATCCAGCTAAACTTGCTGAATGCGTTTCTCTCTCTCTCTCTGCACGTCCAAAATTTGAGTCAATCTATTCCGCATGACGTTCTTTACCTACAAGATTAGTGCGCCTGAAAACGGAACGTACAGCAGGCAGTGCTGCCCGATGCGCTCTGTAAACAGTAAACACTGCCATCTTCCTGACATGCGTTTACGCCTGCTGCAGCTCCGAGATAAGAGCGCCGGCAATAAGGAAATCTGGGCTTATTTGGGGCACTGTTGTTAAGCAGGGCCAGCTTGGCGATTAAGGACAGACTCCTTCCCACACTCATTTCTCATCTGGCGTCTGATCTCTGCTTGAGCGTAGTGGAAATTACATTAATGGTGCTAACTCCAGATGCCCTTATGTGCCTCCCTCTGAATTACATAAATATTAATGCACCAGGACTCCCGTGTGCATTTGCCAGTGGGGTTCTTCGACGGGAATATCGTGTTGCTAGAGATAGAGCAGTCATATAAGCTTCTTGTTACTGTCAGAGACTGTTCCGTTAGTAGGCTACCCCTCCTCCCAGCCCATATTGGAATATCTCATCAGATCGTTAGCCCTGGCGGATTGCAGAGGTCAAGGGTTGCTCAATCTTTGGGGGCCTCATGTCAGGTCGGATGAGTGCACTTGGCTCCTGGTGGATGGGATGAATTCATCCGCACTCATCTCCCCGGACACTTCTCCCCATTTGGCATGGGGGGACGGGGGGTGTCTGAGGGGGGAGGGGGTGTAAGGAGAACCGGAGTGGTGGAAAACAGCGAGGGCAGATGTACAGTAAGAGGTGGGAAAAGGAGCAAATATGAGCGACTGGCTGTGCCAATGCATTCATCATGTCCCATTCCTTCACTCGACGAGACCCGCGGCCAGGGGTATGTTCAATATGGGGCTGGGGGGGGTGCAGGGGCATGATGGGTAATGGAACAGAAGGGAGTGGGGAAATAATCAGCCGTGACAGGTTGGCTGGAGGCAGGGGTGGATATGGCAGCTGGTTCATCTCTAAATCATTGAGATTAAAGGTCCGCTGTTGAGTGGCGAGGGGGGTCCATGCTACAGACACAGGGTTGATATGGACAACAGGTCCCTGGCCTGCATCTCTGACCTTGACGATTTAGGGTCTCACATCGTGCTGCTGTATACACAGACTTTGGCATTTCGTGGGCCTTATCTTTCCACAGTGGATGAATAGCTGACTATTGGGGTTTTGAAAGGACACCGTAAACAGGCCATTTTTTACTCTAGAGCTAAATTAGTATGCTGGATTTTTACTGTGTGCGTGTGTGTGTGTGCCGTGAGTACATCGATGTGTGGGTGGCTCTTAGTGGGAGGTTCTAGTCTTTGACACCCTCTTTTGCTGTTCCACCTCCCTGCTGGAACACACCCTGTTGCATACCATACCACACCATACCATACCATGCCAGCTGCAGCTGTTGTGTCTTGCTGCTGCTAAAGATGCAAAAAATTCCACTCACTCTGCAATTAGAGCTACGCTGAATAGCCGACTTAGCTGTGTGTCCAAAGAATGCACTTTGGTCCCCCTTTCTACACTTCCGAGACCGCTTGGTAAATTGAAACCGATGAGATAGAGTCATGAATAAACCAGTCCGTCCCCCGTCCGTCCGTCCCCCCTTCCCTGCCTCCCAGTTGACAGATTGTGTTTTTTTGTGCACAAGCTGCTTCTTGTGATGCGCCGTTACCCCGGTTCAAGAAACCCAAGGAGTGGAAAAGGGGGCTCATTGATGGGGTGGGTTTCTCACGCCTGACTGAGAATGTTCGCTTTCCAGCAAGTCAAGTGGTGCATTGTGAACCCAACCAAAAGAAATGCAAATATATGGTAGCAGATGTACTTCTTCTTTTCTCTCCATTTTGTGAGCAGGAATAATGCTTAATTTTTATACCCTGTCGTACGGCGGTGTGGTGCGCCTGAAAATAACAGATCTGCAAACTCGCGTCGCACCGCGGTGTGAAGCATTGTAGAGCTTGTAGATTGGCTGTTTTCAGCGCGCGACGCCGTCGTACGACGATTTATAACGATCAGGCTTTAATCCCTCACTTGGGCGCACACACACCCCGGGCGTGGGGCTGCGGTGTTAACAAGGGAAAAGCCATGTCACCCCTGGCACACGTGATGATGGCTGCCCGCCTCTCTGGGGCTGTCTCTCAATACAGCTAGATGCTCAGGAAGGATAAATGGAGGCTTTTGTGCCCTTTGCCAGGGGGGAGAATGACACAATGAAGGACACACACAGAGCAAGGTCCTTTCCAGAGAAAAACAAGCTAATAGCAGCATTTTCTGTGGGCCCCCTCTTCCTCGTTCTATTCTCTCTCTCTCTCCTTCACTCTCCCCTTCACTCCTTCGCTTAAGACTTTTTCTCCTCCGCGTGAGAACTGAACCTTGCTCCCGTAATGTTTCCATAAACGGGATGAGGGAATGGAAATAACTCGGACCATTTCCCATGCACCCCCCACTACACATACACACACACACACACACACACCCGCGCGCACACTACTAACGCTGTCTTTACAGGGCCGTGGACAGTACTTAGGCACACTTCCCCTAATGATGCTCACTGTTTTACTTAACTCTGAGCTGCTGCAGCGGAGCTTAGCCTACATTTAAGCCGTCTCTGTCCGCCAGCCCAGGGCAGCCTTAACAAGGCAGTGCTACCGCTAGTATATATACCTCATCATCAGGCTTTACTGGGCTCATTCCCTGAACAGCGCTACTGTTAAAACTGGATGGACGACGTCAGATTTTTTTTCTTCTTATTTTTTCGTAGTGCTACTGTGCGTTGGCAAACATAGGCCGGTAGACGCCGGCGCAACAGTGATACACTTGAAGTCGCTAGATATCAGTCTTTCTCCCACTATAATCTACATTCTCATGTTGTTACATAATACATTTCTGTCCTCTTCCACCATTGCTCATTTCCTTCCCTCGCTGTACTTTTTCCCTCCCTGGCTTTTGATTGATTGATTGTAAATTTTATTAGGCAAAAGAATGTAAAACAACACAGTTACATTTATAATGCTTTTGTCTAAAAGGTCTGGCCAAAAAAGTCCTTGCGGGCTTGTTTCCGTTGGGGTCCTTCCGTTGGCTGTCCCCATTTCTTTTCTTTTTTGTATTTTTGTCCTCCCCTGTTCACTCATCTGCCACTCATCACTGACTTGTTGATCTTGGCACGTCAGTTGTCGTAACTGTCCTACAGTGGCTGTCTGGGGGGGTTTTGCGTGTGTGTTTTGCATGTCGGTTTTCTGGCTACATCTGCGGACCATCCTGCCAGAACCGGCCAATCTCTCTCTCATGTGGGCGGGTGGCCTGGAGCAGATGTTTTTGATGCCACTTGCAGGGGGAAAGCTTTGAAAGTGACTCCCATCTAAAAAAAAAAAAAGAGAGAGATGCCAGCTGCATGACAAACCAGAGCAGGCAAGTTCTCATGAATGCTGTCGGAGCCGTTCCTCTCCGAGTATACGGGAAGCGTGGGGGGGGGGCCTGTGGAGAATAAGGAGAGTTTTCACTTAATCAGGCCGTTCCCTTCGGAGATCTTCATTAATTACAGGAGGAAATTGCGGTGGTGGAACATAAGCTCCAGATGGCCACAGTCCTCACTGTGAAGAAGTTGTTTTTCTGTTGTTGTTGTTGTTGCACTAGTTGTTTTTCATTTTGGGCTACACTTATAATCCATGTTTTTGAATCCAGTCTCTACACCTCTTACTGCGATGCTGCTGTGACAACTGAATATCCCTCGGGATCTATCTATCGATATATCGATCGATGTATTGATTGGTCGATCGATCGATCACGCTCACGTCGTTCACTTGCTGATACACAGTAAATCCATATGTTCATTTAAGAGTGTTCTGTACAAATGGAACCAAATGGACCCATGAGAGGTCCATTTGGTTCCATTTGCACACTCTCAGAGTTACGAAGGCATAAATGAACACTGCAAAAATGTTACTTGAGTAAAAGTACAAAAGTATTGGCATCAAAATATACTTAAAGTATCAATAGTAAAAGTACAAAAATGTTTGAAAATAGCAGCTCTACAAGCTCACAACGCGTCGCATTGCGACGCGTTGTGAGCTTGTAGATCGGCTATTTTCAAATAGCCTATGTATAAAATAGGGCTAAAGTGGTTAATGTATGTTTTATAATGTAATCAATTATATCGGCAAAGTAACTACTAACTAAAGTTTTCAAATAATTGTAGTGGAATAAAAGTGCAATATTTGCCTCTGAGATGTAGTGGAGTACAAATACTTCAAAATTATACTTAAGTATTGATTGATTGATTGATTTATTGAATATTTTATTAGGCAAAAAAATTTAATGTTAAGTACAGTACTTAAGTAATTGTACTTAGTTACTTTCCACCACTGCTGTTCTGTTTCTTAGTACCCTATAGCTCCTTCTAGCCAACCTCGCTGTGAGCATCTGGATTTAAAATGCACTAGTATCAACGTATCAACTTTTCCTGGCTTCCTGACTGCCTGCCTGCTCCTACAACACCCATCCGTTGAAGCAGCAGCACCCCTGTGTTGGCACGCAGGACAGCGCCTCCTGCCAAAAGCTCCCAATGAAAAAGCAGCACGCTAGCCAGTGATTATTATTCGCGTGCTAATTTTAGACCCTCCGAACGTCAAAAACCCTCATTATCTAGCCCCGGCGTGTATGAAAGACGTCATCCGTGCTGCGTACAGCTAAGCTGGAGCTGGATCCACACAGCATTATGTGGGTGCCAACCTTTTCGCCCTGCCACGGTTGGAATACGCTTGTATGCTGTGGTGGTTGGTAACACTGCTGCAGTTCTTGTTTCTTGTTGATCCCTAACCCAATGAGACCTGAAGCTGATTCTACATGTCTCCTAAATCCCAACAGTTTTCTGAAAAACTTATGTTAGTTTATCAGTGGTGCTCAATCTTTTTCATGTCAAGGACCCCCAAAATGTATAGGTATTTGGCCGCGGACCCCCATCAAAATATGTTGTTCCAGGGCCCCCCAGAAGCAAAGATTTGAGTTAAAAATGTTCGCTTTAAAAATATACATATTCAAAGATTTGCACACATTTTCATGAAGTTTCAAAAATAGCAGATCTACAAGCTCGTAGCGCGGCACTCGGTGCCGCGCTATGAGCTTGTATATCTGCTATTTTTGAATAGCCCAAAGTGTAAAATAATGCTTTTTAGCTCAAATCTAAAAATGACACAGTTCCAGGTCTTAATGGGCTAATCATGGTTTGTGCCCTGCATGCTCAATTATGTAATGAAAGACTATGCATGGCAGAAAGTAAATAAACAATGCAGACAGTCGCTTGCTGCTTCTTTTCATGAGTTCTATGAACCGCTTTGTAGTGATCGCTCATCAAAACAAACTTTAACTTAATTTCCATTGCACTAGTGCCTGTTTAGTTTTTTTTTACCTTGCATGCAGGGCACAAACCATGATTAGGGATCAACAAGAAACAAGAACTGCAGCAGTGTTACCATTACAGCATATACTGTACAGCGTATTCCAACCGTGGCAGGGCGAAAAGGTTGGCATCCACCTTTTTTGCATGCCTGAGGCCGCTTCTACAAATGCCATCTAAAATCAGTAGTTCTCACACTTTCAAGATTTTTCAAAAATGTTCAAAAAATAGTAGATGTACAAGCTCGCAGTGCGGCACGAAGTGACGCACTGTGAGCTTGTAGATCTGCTAATTTTGAATAGCCAACGCTGGGGCAATCTGGGAACCCAGAACTAACTGAAAATGAAAAACAGCGACCTCTGCTGTTTGTTCTATCTCAGTTAGCTCTGGGCGGAAGAAAACGCAGAACACGTGCGCAAGGAAACCAGGGTTTTTGGTCTGCCTTCACCGCTCCCCTTCCGGGTGGTACGACTATGTTTTCATTCCCACTAACAATATTTCTACACGGAACACTAACACCACTTCAACCAGAGAACATGGATGGTTTTGGTTATAAGCCCACTTATTTCTATGATGAAAGAGCAAGTTAAAATGTGAATATCTTTCCGTGGTTTTGTCTGCTCCGCGGACGCTATTGTTAAATTAGTTTTGGTTAGTTTCGAGGGGGGAAGGATCGACGGACACGTGAATCCCGCCCACTACATTTGATTGGGTAAAGTGCGGCCTGCTTCCTGATCTGAAGGCACGCCCACTTGAAACCAATGCGCACGGGTTGTCAACACGGCTACTGACAGATTCAAACGTAGAGCAGAATCTGTTCTTGAGAGATTAACGCTGGGGAAGTGCTTAGAAATTTGCAGATGCCATTTTGACTCTGGGGCAACATACAGTACACAGTTTGGCACAGCCTTTCTTCATAGATCTTCAGCTCTGTGTTTGTTCATGACATGACATTGCATTGTATCACAAATCCAGCAAATCACACAGTGTCTCTGAATAATATCTACCAGACAGAACAATGACTCATGGTGGTCCCTCGTAACCCCATGCTCTAAACTTTTTCTCTGTTTTGGTCTGAGGGGCGTCCTGCCGTCACTCACGGCTGTCATATTCTGTACAAGTTGTCTCGTGAAAATGTAGATAGACGCAGACGAGACAGTTGTTTACACTCAGCATAATTTGCTGGCAAAGCTTCTCTCTCTCGCTATGTCACTGTCTCTGCGTGTGTGTGTGTCTCTCTCTCTGTGTCGCTCTGTCACTGTCTCTGTGTCTCTGTGTCTCTCTCTCTCTCTGTCTCGCTCTGTCACTGTCTCTGTGTCTCTCTCTCTCTCTCTGTCTCGCTCTGTCACTGTCTCTGTGTCTCTGTGTCTCTCTCTCTCTGTCTCGCTCTGTCACTGTCTCTGTGTCTCTCTCTCTCTCTCTGTCTCGCTCTGTCACTGTCTCTGTGTCTCTGTGTCTCTCTCTCTCTGTCTCGCTCTGTCACTGTCTCTGTGTCTCTCTCTCTCTCTGTCTCGCTCTGTCACTGTCTCTGTGTCTCTGTGTCTCTCTCTCTCTGTCTCGCTCTGTCACTGTCTCTGTGTCTCTCTCTCTCTCTCTGTCTCGCTCTGTCACTGTCTCTGTGTCTCTGTGTCTCTCTCTCTCTGTCTCGCTCTGTCACTGTCTCTGTGTCTCTGTGTCTCTCTCTCTCTGTCTCGCTCTGTCACTGTCTCTGTGTCTCTCTCTCTCTCTGTCTCGCTCTGTCACTGTCTCTGTGTCTGTGTCTCTCTCTCTCTCTGTCTCGCTCTGTCACTGTCTCTGTGTCTCTCTCTCTCTCTGTCTCGCTCTGTCACTGTCTCTGTGTCTGTGTCTCTCTCTCTCTCTGTCTCGCTCTGTCACTGTCTCTGTGTCTCTGTGTCTCTCTCTCTCTCTGTCTCGCTCTGTCACTGTCTCTGTGTCTCTGTGTCTCTCTCTCTCTCTCTGTCTCGCTCTGTCACTGTCTCTGTGTCTCTGTGTCTCTCTCTCTGTCTCGCTCTGTCACTGTCTCTTTATCTCTCTGCATCTCTCTCTGTATCTCTCTCTCTCTCTCTCTCTCTCTCTCTCTCTCTCTCTCTCTCTCTCTCTCTCTCTCTCTCTCTCTCTCTCTCTCTCTCTCTCTCTCTCTCTCTCTCTCTCTCTCTCTCTCTCTCTCTCTCTCTCTCTCTCTCTCTCTCTCTCTCTCTCTCTCTCTCTCTCTCTCTCTCTCTCTCTCTCTCTCTCTCTCTCTCTCTCTCTCTCTCTCTCTCTCTCTCTCTCTCTCTCTCTCTCTCTCTCTCTCTCTGTCACTGTCTCTCTCTCTATCTCTCTCTCTCTCTCTCTCTCTCTCTCTCTGTCTCTCTGTCTCGCACTGTCACTGTCTCTGTATGTCTCTCTCTCTCTCTCTCTCTCTCCCTCCTCCTCCGTCCTGGCTATGGAGTGACATGTGAGGACAGTGAGGACAGACTTCAGCCTCCTGGTCTGGCTGAATGCAGACATCAGAACAAACTGACAGGGGGGTAGCAAGGTGGGGGAGAAGGAAGGATAGAGAGAAATTAGTCAGAGAGAGAGAGCCAGAGAGAGAGAGAGGGGAAGAAAAAAGTGTAGAGATGACATTCAGAGAGATGCTGTGTGTGTCCTGCTGTCTGCCAGCTGCTATCCTTCCCTCGCTCTCTGTAGGAAAGAGCCGCTCCGCTCTCGCTCTGCATGACTAAGGGCTTGTGTCTCAGGATGGACTGAGTGCTTCCATCGTCATCACGCTGGCCCCATGCTGCCAACCATGTGAGTAAAAAGACCAGGCAGCATTCGCAGCAACGTGTCACGTGCCTGGTGATCATCATATGAAAGGTTTCATTCCACAACACTATTTATTCATTTAACTTTTTACTGGCCAACATTTACCGGTCAGTATTTCATTTAAAAGTTTTTCTTTTTACCCCTTTTTTCTCCCCTATTCAGTTGTACGTGTAATGACAAATATCACCCTCCACGCCTGGCTTCCCTCTTCTGAACACGGGCCAATTGTTGTTCGTATAAACACTCGACAAAGCCGGATGCACCAGTCAATATTTCAAGAGTCTCAAAGCACCACTAGTCGACCCGTTGAGGCTATGCTGCACTTTACACCCAAACGGACAAAAGTGGTTTGAACTGACCGGCATTGCCATCCATAGACCCCCAAAAGCTATTAAGTGAAATCAAATAAAACAGAAAACAAGTTGAAGCTGTGATGCAGGGTATGAAAAGCATCCTGCAATCCGCCTGATTAAAATGTACATTTTGACCTAAGAGTGACACTAGAAGAAGGGCCATATGCCAGGGTCATTAAAATCAGTAGGGTTCATCCTTCAGGGAGCAAATTCCACGGTAATCCAGGCTGTAGTTTTCGAGATTTTGTTTGGGAGGGGTGGTGGACAGACAGATCGACCGACTGACACCACTATCCTTGAAGCCCTACCGCTAGTGGGGCTTAAAACACAGATTATTTCATCCTCAAAAATGTCACTTCTTTGTGATCAAAAGTCTTGAGATGACTCATTGTAGTCAACGCAACGGTAACCCATAATAATGCATCCTTAAGTGTCGGGACAGAAGGTATACATTTCACTCATTCCTGGGGCATTCAGGTGTCTCTCATTCTCTGAATTATTTAGGGTCCCCTGGTGGAAGCAATCAGGCCCAAGTCTTTGTTCCTGACCACATTACGGTTTTGTAAGCTGTTTAGTGCTGTAATTACATAGCACGACTCAATGGCTTCCATGCTGAGCTTGGTTTGGCCTACAGGTTCACTATTCTCTATACACCAGAGGACATCAGTCACACCACCAGGTTCCTGTACAGTTAAGTAAAAGAGTCCTGTTGTGGTATAGGTACAGTACGTAGTCCTTACTCCCTGCTATAGAGCCCCACAACTTTATTGTCCCAAATGGGAAATTTGCATTCAGTGAGGCATAAAACACAGCACCTAGTACCTACTTACACTAAGCAAATGAAGACACACCAAACTAAACTGCCGATGTAAAACCAACTATGCCACTGGGGGCATGGAGTGGAGTTTGTTCGTTTAAATTGGGCAGGTTTATATCATGTGGGATAAACAAGAACATAAAAGTCTGTTTGATTTTGCTTGTGGTTACCTGTAGGGCCGGATCTGGATGTTCATGGGCCCTAGGCTCTGCCTTCATTTTGTGTCACTAGGTTAAATTACGCAAATGACTAAATGAAAGTGTGTGTGTGTGTGTGGGTGTGTGTGTGTGTGTGTGTGTGTGTGTGTGTGTGTGTGTGTGTGTGTGTGTGTGTGTGTGTGTGTGTGTGTGTGTGTGTGTGTGTGTGTGTGTGTGTGTGTGTGTGTGTGTGTGTGTGTGCTGGGTCCCCACGAGAAGAGAGCTCTAAAGAACATGAAATTTCACCAATTTTGAATGTAAATCCCATTGTCAAACACATCGTTGAAACGACGCATATGCCCGATTATGCAAAACAGCGCATTTGATGTCATTGCATGGGAGAAATACACAGAGAGAGGACATAGGTATATGATCTCACATCTGAACAGTGGGATTTAGGTTCAGAAGCTGCAACAGTCTCCATTTAAATACTACTTATTACACAGTGCTGACAATGTGCTTAAGAACAGAATTCTGCCTGGTCAGCTAGACTGCATCAATTCATTTTCATATGGTATTATATCAATATTACTATCTTCCCTCAATTCTGGGCCCCATGCAACGTTTGGACCCCAGTTCTAAATGGATGGATCTCCTGTGCAGAGATCCATCCCAGGTTGCCTGAACCTGCAACCTCAGGGGAATGGCTCATAATCTCTCCATGAGGGCCTTAGCTTCCCTATTTTGGGCACGTCATTATAGGTGAAACTTCCAAAGGTGTGCAAAGGATTTATTTTATGTGTGCCTTCCATCACTGCATTGTATGACACAGTATAAAATAGGTGTTAAGTGGTTAAGTCTTGAGCCTAAGGAATGAGTCAGATCTGGATCAGTTTAACGAATTAATGTTGGCTTTAGCAACCAAATATTATTCTCTCGACGGCGGTTTGTGAGTTTATTCTCGGTGCCGTGTTTGACCCTCTGCCTTATAGCATGTGTGCACGAAGGTGCACGTGTGTTCGTTTCATTCGTGTAATGACTACCACTGGTATTTAAATTACCTACCAGACCCCAGTGGCCCATGTGGAACCAAGTGTTTGTGTGTGAGTGAGTGTGCGTTTCTCCGCAGGACCTGTTGCACATGTGTGTGTGTGTGTGTGTGTATAGGCTGCAGAATGGTGTGTCTGTTTGCCGGGTCCCCGTGTCAAGAGAGCTTTCTAAAGTGCTACCTCCTGGGGCTTCCTGCTCTTCAAATAAAAACTCTTTTCCTTTCCCTTTAAGTCATATCAAAGCTGAGAACCTGCCTTGCAGTACAGAGACTGCTGGATCAAAGCCGAGCGTGGCACAAAGGCCTATACTTGCTGCCATTCATTCAGCTTGATTAAGGTCTGTCATTTCCTGCCATTAACGCGCTCCTGCCTCCTCCAACCACAAACAGACTAGAGAGGCAGAAGGAGTGCATCAGGAAGCACTGTGAGAATAACAGTGTTTTAGTTCTCCGTTCCAACCATGCAGTGGAGAGCACACTCATCGCTCATTGTTACAGTACATACATGCTGAGATGTTTTTTGTTTCTCGTAGCATCAAAGTTAACCCATTATAGACCGGGAACGCATCATGTGTCATTTTCAGATATCTTTGGCTATTTTTGAAAAATCGTGTACATTTTTGCAAATCTTGGAGTATATATATTTTTTAAAGCGAACATTTGTACAATATTTTGTTCCAGGTAGGCCTACCCCTCAGAAGAAAAGATTTGAGTTACAAATGTTTGCTTAAAAATATACAGTATATATATTAAAAGATTTTCACAAATTTTCACGATTCTTCAAATATCGCAGATCTACAAGCTCATAGCACGGCACTCGGTGAGCTTGTATATCTGCTATTTTTGTATAGCCATAGAAATCTAAAAATGACAGTGATGCGTTCCCGGATTTAATGGGTTATGTCACTTTTGCACAGTTGTCCATAGCATAGCGATGGAGAACGGGGGTGTGCTATAGCTTTAATCTTCCTCACACTGCACCCTACCAGCAGCCCACCTGTCCACTTTTTACCGCCATCCTCTCCCCCTCCCCCTCCTGTCTGTTCGATGTCCTGAATTCCCCCCCAGGGATCAATAAAGGTTTATATTATCTTATGGTTTATCCTACAGTAATATGTAGCATCTCTGCTGAAGGAAAAAACTAATAAAACAACGTAAGCTCAGCATACGGCGTGCGGATCAAGGCATTATATCAGGGTACTGTCTGAACGAGGACGGATTCCCTCTCTCTGACCCATCTTTACTCTGTTGGGGTTTCCTTTCAGCTGGTCATGGTTGCTGGTTTGGTTAAAGTCGAGGAGTCTTTTTCCGTGTTGCCCAGGCTGTGGTTCACAGAGGGGGGGGGGGGGGGGGGGGACAGAATGGAGTGAATTCCTCTCTCTCTCGTCTCCCGCTGCCGCAGCCACTCCAAAAAGCCTGCCGTCACACCGCATCTGGATAGGTCACCGGGTGGACCTGCGCTGTCTTTTCCCAGGAACAATAGCCTTTTTCCTCCCTTTTTTCTGCCCTCTTTCCTGTCAGCCAGAAAAAACTTTGAATGTCACGGTCCCCCCCCCCCCAAACCCACCCCACCCTACACCACCCCACCCTACACCCTCATCCCCACCCATCCAGGAAAGCCACCTACTTTCTCTTACATATGCTAATGTTGCAGAGCCCCATTCAGCTGTTGGGGGGCTTTGTGTCACAGGAGAGGAGAGAGAGGGGAGAGGGCTCCAGGCATTAGGAGAGCAGCTGTATGCGTTTCACTAAACGGATGGCCTAGTGTAGTGGTTGCTTGGGTCTACTGTCTGTCTGTCTCACTCTCTCAGTTTGCTTGTGTTTTCTATTTTCATTTCCCCTCTTTTTTTTCTATCCTGGGTCATTATTGGATAAAGGAGGATAAAGAAGATTGTAGTTGTGGTATTTCAGTTTGGACCATTTCTGCTGTGCGTGGAGAAGGGAAGTGTGCAGTGGATTGTCTGTCTCTCTCTCTCTTTCTCTGTCCCTCGCTTTCTCTTGTGTCACTTTTTGGACGGCTCTCCCACAGGCTAGTATGCAACAAGTGCCTGATGGATTTAATGCAGTTGGATAGAGGCTCCGCAGTGGGCTCATTATCACCATGGCACGCAGGGCTTTGTGTCGCCTGCTTATAGGATTTATGGCTCTGATGATAAAGGACTGCCCTAATCAGGTAGGCATGGCAACTAACTCTGCTGATATAGATCAAGCTGATCTTCTATACTGTCCCAGTAGGAGAAGTGCCAAGGCTGTATTATCCTTTTTTTTTGAATGGCATAGCACCAAAGGGGCATTTGGCTACAGTATGTGTACTGTACTGTATGTCCCTGTATGTTCCCTGTATGTACATATGTACTGTCTGTCTCCCAGATGTTTGTGTGTCCACGGCTAATCTCACACTACACTGATCAGGGTCAAATCTCTTATGCATGCTGCCAGCAGGCAGGCCATGGACGTGTTTTGTGAATTTATAAATCTCTTCAAGATCCACTGTCCCTCCAGGCTGTGGCCAGTCAGGAGATACTTGGATGCCAGTACTGTATGTATGTATGTCCCCATCTCCATAGTTTGTGCAAGACTAACGTTTTAATTGATAATGTCGTGAGGTCATTCACAAACTAGTACCTTGGTACACATGCAGATTGCATAGGGAAGCCACACTGTTGTACCATGTCTTTCTTTTTTAAGGTTGTGGCTCTGTAGGAGGCTTGGTCGACGTGTGTGTGTGTGTGCGTGTGCGTGTGCGTGTGTGTGCGTGCGTGCATGCGCGCGTGCATGTCTGCGTTTGTCCAAAGCTAATCTTGCAAACCGTTGGAGCGATCAGGATCAGCGCCACATTTCTTTGGGCGTGCTGCCAGGAGGCCGTCCTAGTACCTCCATGCAAAAAAATCTTTACACATATGTTAACTTTGATCTTATATAATAATGGAAGTCGATGGGGCTCGGCTCGGGCTGGAACCATGCTCAAATCTGGAGTCATATTAGATGACTGACGTCACAGGCTGGCCACATGAAGTACCAGATCCATATTGGAGCCATGCCGTTCCCATGTGGATCCTGAGATGCACATGATTTGATTTGATTTGATTTGTTTTGCTTCCTTTCACTTTGCATTAATGTTTTCCAGAGCACAGGGTAAAAAACTAAAAACCACTGTTGTCTGACATGTCAGATGGATAGGGCTGATGCGCTGCAGAAAGAATGAACGAAAGAATGAACGAGGCCACGTTTATAGCAGGCACTGAAGGTTTTGTGGCTGTTGTTGAGAAGCGAATAAACGAGTGATTCATCCACGATGTCCTGCACCTCTCCCACCCTTCCCTCCCTCTATACCTCCCGTCTTTCTCTCTCCGTACACTACCTCCCGGCAGTGTGTTAAAAAACCCCGCACTGTGACAGACTGTGGAGATTACAGCTGCCCCCCCCCCCCCAAAAAAACAAAATCCCGAATTGTCTCTCTTCTGCCAGATTTCTGTCAGCAGCAGTTGGGGGGAAAAAACAAAACAAACAAAAAAGACCCAGAGAAACAGACCAACAAACTCACTGCAAAGAAAATAAGTTCCAGTGGAAATGAGTAAGCCATGCAGGCAGGGAGGTTGTTCTGGCGGCTGTTTCAGGATGTTCCTCAGCGTTGACACATTCTGAGGTTGCTCTGCCGGTCAGCATTATAGTGTGTGTGTGTGTGTGTGTGTGTGTGTGTGTGTGTGTGTGTGTGTGTGTGTGTGTGTGTGTGTGTGTGTGTGTGTGTGTGTGTGTGTGTGTGTGTGAGAATGGGTGTTAGTGAGTGTGCGTGCGTGGGTTTTTTCTCTTAACGAGTTCCATGTTCTCTGTGGCTGATGACGTACCGTACGTGTGTGTGTGTGTGTGTGTGTGTGTGTGTGTGTGTGTATGTGCGCGTGCGTGTGCGTGTGTGTGTGTGTGTGTGTGCGTGCGTGTTCGTGAATGGGTGTTAGTGAGTGTGCGTGCGTGGCGTGCGTGGGTTTTCTCTCTTAACACTCTCAGGCTCTATCTGTCTCCTCACTTCTCCCCGTATCGCTCCCTCCCTCCCTCCCTCCCTCCTTGCTCCTCCTCGGTGATAATTTGACAACGTGGCCTCTGACTGACCTTGGTTTGTGTGATGGAGAGTGAGAAGAAAAAAACACTTCCTCTCACAGCCTCCTGTCTGAACGCTTCACTCCCTTTTTTAACAGATAGTTATGAGAAAAAGAGAGAGAGAGAGAGAGAGAGAGAGAGAAACAGAGATGGAGAGATGGGGTAAGAGACACAGAGATAGTGTGTGTGTGAGAGAGACACTCTACTGTGTCTCTAAACCCTCCCCTCTCTCTCTCTCTCTCTCTCTCTCTCTCTCTCTCCCTCTCTCTGTGTCTCTATGTCTCTCTATCTCCCGGAGGAGAACAGGGTGAGCAGCAATAACAGCAGGCTGCTGGGAGCTGGCAACAGGGATCTGTGCCGAATCATAATAGGTGGTGCTTTTATTTTGGAGGTCCCGCTGGGCCACATGGAACCCACCCATCCCCGTTCCCTGTGTCTCTGCCACAAAAGGTGAGGGCCGGCCCGCCTAGCCTCCCCAGTCCTGGAGGACAGATGGTCCTCCTGGAGGAGGGCCACGGCACAGCTCTCCCTGTCAGCGGGGCTTCGCCGCCGCGGCCAAGAACAAACATGATCTCCTTCTGTTGGGAACATGCAGGGGCTTCAGTTTTGTGTGAGGCCTGCATGGATGCACTGAGGATGACATCAATGCTTCTGCATTGATGTCAGATGAATGACATCAATGATTGTTGCAGATGTAGGCTTGATGTATAGGCCAGTGGTTCTCAAACTTTGTCATGCCAAGGACCCCCAAAATGATATGTATTTGGCCGCGGACCCCCATCTCAAAATATTTTGTTCCAGGGACCCCCAGAGGCAAAGATTTGAGTTACAAATGTTCGCTTGAAAAATATATATATTCAAAGATTTGCACAAATTGTCACGATTTTTCAAAAATAGCAGATCATAGCGTGGCACTCGGTGCCGCGCTATGAGCTTGTAGATCTGCTATTTTTAAATAGCCAAAGTATAAAATATGGATAAAGTGTTTAAACATGATTGTGACGCTCACGCTATATTAGCACATTTTGCTGGGGACCCCTGGAATCCTCCCACGGACCCCTGGGGGTCCCCAGACCCCACTTTGAGACCCAATGACGTAGGCTACCGTTTGTAACATTTATGCTAGTCACATTTACAGTAATCCTATTGTGCATTAGTATTGTAATAATGATTGCTGACTTTATCCTCAGCAGAGAACACAAAGTGGATTTAATCTCAGTTTATATCGATCTGCTGGTTAATCATATTAACCCTGGCATCCCTATTTCTTTTTTGGGGGGGGATAAATAAAACGTAGCAGATCTTCAAACTTACAGCGCATCACAATCACATCACGTTTTCAGCGCGCTAGATCGGCTTTCGCCATTTGATGTACGATCAAGACAGTATATGAGGCTTAAGTGGTTAATGCAATATGGAGTTCTCTTATTCATTTAAGTGCTGTTGTTCTTTGTTCTCCTGCGGAGAGGAGCAGATACAGATCTATTGTCCTCCTGTCTGTCTATTTTCATTCTCTAATCACCGTGAGAGACCTGAGTGAAGGACAATGGCAGTGTGCTGCATGGCAGGAGCTGGGCTGGCAGCCAGCTGGCAGGGGACCAGGGGGTACGAGCCTCTCTTTTTTTTTACCCCAATGTGGGCAGGAGGAGGAGGAGGAGGCCTTCTTCTCCTGTCCTTCATCGCGGTAGCCACACTGTACACCCAACTGTACCACCACCGCAACTGTGGTATGAGACTAGGCATGAAAGCAACCAGAGACACAGTAGGGAGTACAAGTGTTCCATTCTCATCGTTTCGAGCTTCAACCGTATCCCACAGCTCAGCTCCATTCATCATCAATGTGATAGTTAGTGGTTAGTTGTATCACACACATCATGGTTTAGGTTTGCCGTTTGCACCTGGTTGGCTGTTACTCTTGGCATGTGGATGTTGTTATTACAACGCTGGGAATTATGGCCAATGGGTTGCAGTGGAACTTTGAAATATATGTGAGTGCATATGTTGTCACACGTTTACAAAAAGCCCCCCAAAAAACGTTAAACATCTTGATGATGTACAAATTAGGGTGTCATTCAGAGCTTCATAATAGGTTTATGTATGAACATGCATAGCATTTGGATACTTGTGTATCAGCATTTCTTTGTTTTCACTCGCTTTCTTGGTTTGAAAAATTAACAATCATAATGTGTCTCCTTGCAGAACAGCGTCTGTGTCTGTTAAAGAGCATATGGTAGACATTATGAGGTATGAATGTGTACAAGGAATGATAAGAATTTGAACCTTTTGATGTTTGTCCGATAAATGCTCAGTTTACCTTAACTAAGTCAAAATGGTGGCAGACCATTGGTGACCTTTGTCCTCCAGTGTCAGCCAGCATGCTGGCACATTCCAGATGGAGCCATGCAACCAGTTTCAAGCTCAATGCACGTGGGGGGTACCTTGGTAAATCACCTGTAGGAAAACCCATTTCTCAGCGTTAAGCCTAATTAGTCTATTTAGTAATTAGTCAATCAATTAGTGTTGCTCATTGAGCCTAACAGGTTTTTGACTGAAAAATATCAACATGACACAGCCGAAGGACAAAGTATAAATTAGCCATTAGCTGCACCGTTGGAGGTAGTAAGATTATATTACCCCCATAAATTACCCCCCAGGCAGGAAACCAAACATACAGATCTCTTTATTGATTTTGTGCAGAGATTAGCAGCGGATGACTCGAGCGGTAGAAGATGGATGGATGGATGGATGGATGGTGGATGGATGGATTGAAGATATTGCTTACAGAGTTCTATGGTTTTCAATTAGAAACCCCACTCCCCTTGCCCCGGTTAATTATCTTTTATTCCGTTTTTATAGGACAGTAGGCTGACAGGAAATGGGGAAAGAGAGAGATGGGGAGTGACACGCAGCAAAGGCTGTCGGGATCGGGACTCGAACCCGCGTCAGGCTACACTGTAGCCTAGCTTAGGTGCCCGGAATGGGCCATTATTCCGTTTTTATGAGTGCAAGCATTTCTGTTGACATTAGGTGTGGTGATGGTGACAGTTAGAAGACTCTGACCTTGTGCTGCAGCCGCAGAAATGGATATCAGACTACAGGGCTTAGCTAGAGGACAACTGAATTTCCCTCGGGATCAATAAAGGTCTAGCCATTCCGTGAACCGTTGAAGGGCACTTTTTTCCCCCACTCTGTTTTGGTTCCTCTTCACCCGAATAAACACCACTGTCTCCTCAACGGAGAATCAACCATCCACACCATCTACCATGTTTGGCGGCCGAGTTTCATCAGTGTTTGACATGCTGCTGATTTCCAGGTTTTTCAGGTTGCTCATTGTGACAGTTGGCTGCCATAGCAGCCCTTTGGCTTATCACCCTCTCTGTCTTTTTATCAGCCCCAGTGCAAATAAAAGGCTAGGCTGATTAACCAACCCTGATTTGAGTCATGTCTTGTGACTCTATCTCTCTCCCTGCCTGATTCCTATTTGCTTTAACTCTCAGAGAGGTTGTACTGGGACAGTGCTGAACGCCATATATACCGTATTGTTTATATATATATATAAATATATGTCACAATATGTTTGGAAAACCAGTCAGATTGAAAAAGGTGCAGTCGTTTTCACCGACGGTGGCGTGACGTCTGAAGGTGACTTGAGCCACGAGAGGCACCACCGAGCAAGCTTAGGCGAGCGAGTCGCCGTGCAGAGCGTGGCGAAGGCACCTTCAGCCGACTCAGCGGGCAACCGAGTTATGTCCCGATAGGGATAGAGTCGTAAATCATCGTCCCCCTAGTCTCGATACTGCCGAGACGTCATTTCTTTTTTTGACGGGGGGGGGGGGGGCTGCCTGGCCTTGGGGGAGTGCGGGAGGTGAACTCTAACAAAACGAGCACTCCTTTATATATATATATATATATATATATAGCACACCAAAAAAGATCTACAAGCTTGTGGTGAGCTTGGTTTAAGTGATTAAGGAGAATTACCCTTTATTACATCAGTGGAGCTCACTGGGCTCACCTGCAGCAGCAGGACATTAGTGAAAGTGTGCGTCCCACAGTGTGGGACTCAGGTCCAGAGAGCAGTGCGGAACAGAGATGATGAAGCTATATGTTTACTCTCTGCCGCCCGACCTCCTTTTGTCTTCTCTCTGTCTCATGATGGTTGTTTCTGCGCTGAGGTCAGCTCAGGTCTGTGTCTGGCGTGCGCTGAGATGTAAACAAAAGCCCACTAATCGCCTCTGTTTCTCCTTCACTGGCTGCCTGTTTTAAGTCTCATCTTAAGCGCGCGCGCGTACACACACACACACACACACACACACACACACACACACACACACACACACACACACACACACACACACACACACACACACACACACACACACACACACACACACACACACACACACACACACACACACACACAGGCACACTTGTCCCCCCCCCTGTCTTGTCTTTATTACCCCTCAGTCTGTCTGCTAGCTCTGCTGTTGTCTCATTCAGCATTGAAGTCAGTATACGGCTCACTGTTGGCAGTGGACTTAACCATTTAAAGTAACAATGCTCGACAGCCGTGATAAGAGGGGTGAAACAGACGTAGACAGAGAGAGAGAGAAAGAGAAGAGACTGGATGAGAGATGGGATCGGGAGTTAAATAGTTAAAGGACCATACCAGTGCGCTAGCATGTTTAGGGGTGCTCTGGTGGTGCAGGGATAAGAATACAGAACAGAATCAGAATCATCTTTATTGCCACATCACAGCTTTTACAGGTGTAAAAGTGTTTTTTTGTGCAAGTGCCATCGTTTTGATTGTTTCCAGAAAAGAGAAAGAAGAGAGAGGGGGGGACGGGGGGCAAGGGAAGAAAAGAATAGAAGGAATGTACCTGTCTAGGGGTTTGAATCCACTGCGGTACATGGGGTTTGGCCGAGCGTCTATGCAAACACAAGCCCATGTTCGGGGGGAGGGAAGCCGAGGGTGATCTTTGTCGCTGCACGATGACACCTGTCAGTGCGGGGGGGGGTTTGAACAGAGGCACTACATCCTCCTGGTGGGCGCTCCTCACTGGCAGGTGAGCTAGTAGTGATTGCAGTCACAACATCGAAATGTTTGGGGAGGGTTAATTGGCCGAAAATTGGGAGAGACTAAATTGGGAGAAAGAAGGGAAAAAAAATATTGGCTACTCAATACACATGTTTAGCCCATTGACTATGACAGGTTTACTTGATGTTTCTGCAGAGCATTTTCCAAAGCATACTGTGGTTAGTTTGATTACAAGGAAGCCACTGGATTCTGTCCATTCCTCTTTTGTCAAAGTTACTTCATTGTATCATTTTATAGCATGGATTGAATTGAAAAGTCTGTCACAATCGAAAATACTCCCTGGAAGAAAGATAGTTTTTTAAACTAAAGTCAAACATCCCTGACTTGCACGATTAATTGCACAATGATGTTTTGCCAACATAATTTGGTAATGTGACTTTGGAGAAAATGTAAACAAACACAAAACTTAAAAAAAAGAAAAATGCCATTAATGGGAGAAGAGTCTGTTTATGTACGGTTTATGTCTGAATAAACGATGTGAATTGATGCTGATATTGTCCTTTTAAGATAAGGAAGAGAGCAGGACAGAGAGGGCGTGATGGTGAAAATTAATCTACTTTTATTCATTCAATTACATCCCAACATCCTCTATAGTGGAACATGTGAAAATGGCCTATCCGTCAAGCAGCAAAGAGTTTTTAATCCTCTTCCTTTGGTACAAATCAACCCCCACTCTCTGTCTTAACAAATGTTAAGCAGCTGTGCTTGTTAAATTCACAAATTCCCATTCACATTTTTGAGCATTTATTATTGAATAACTAGGCTGGGGTAGACGACTGGCTGTTCGTTACACGTCAGGCCAGATGCGACAGCTGGGCTGGGGTCCATCTCAATGGTTTCCCCTACCCTCCTACTGAGGGTGTTACCCTCCATTCAAACTAGTCATTAAAATCTCACCGTTACTCCCTGCAGGCAGTGCTGGCCCGCCGCTGTGAGTTGGGCTGGTGGTCTGATAACAATAAGAGGGGTGGAGCTGGGAGATCGAGTTCATAGTGCCTGAGTTATAGCTGTGTGTCCAGGAAGGTGTGGGCGGGCAATTACAGGCCAGGCTATAGCGTCGGTGCTAATTTGAGTGTCAGCTGGTGGGAGATCCTTCCCCTCGTTTAGGGGTTGAATTATGGTGACATCGGAATGAAAGACGACAGAGGAGAGAGCGATGTGTTGGCTTTTCTTTGGACCGCACACTTCCATCCAGTGATGATGGCCTTGTACAAACAGAAACACGCACGTTACACTTTTCTTTACAAGTGCCCCCTATGGTTACGGAGGGCCGGAGGGCCTTTGGGAAGATGAAGCGCCCGGTTTCCCAGGCCCCTCTAATGAACTCTCAAGGATAAGATCGCCCAATTAATTGGGTCTGTGGTTTAATTGCACAAATCTCTCAGAGCAAGGTTTGGCAAAACTCCCATTCTGACCCCCCTCCCCCCTGTCCCCTCCGTCCCCACCACATTCATTCTTCCACTTTCAACCTGTCATCATCTCTATTTTAGACCAGATTAGAGGTGAAAGTGAAACTAATGAATGAATTAAAAAGTAATAGAAAAAACTATTTCTAAATTTCTAAACAATTCAAACATTTGCAGTAAATAGGCTCTACATGCTCACAACGCGTTGCGATGCGGCGCATTGTGAGTGTGTGTAGATCAGCTATTTTCATGCCTCACCATTCATTGTACAACAAAGTATATTATAGGGCTTTAAGGGGTGAACCTCCCACTGTCCTTTGCAATAACCCAGTTAAAGCAAAGAATAGCTCCAGTGGAGCAGAAACACAAGTGTGTTTGTCAAACTGGAGATGCCCGTGTCTGGTTGTTGTGGTCTCTCACTATACTCCTGAACCCCCCCGCCTTCTCCGACCGCAAGTGTGAGGAATTTAATATCTGTCTTTGCCCAAAACCATCACACGCTCCCCCTCCCATTCCCACCTCAAGGATAGAACAGCTGCTCGCAAAAGCAGGATTGGATCCAGAACTCTCCTGGCGTTGTGCTTTTAATCAGTCTCACTGAGACTCCACAACATCATCTGCAGTGCACATTTGATCATGTTCGGTTCGAGTGCAGAGTGACCTGGAAATGTCATTGTTTTGATTGTGTGTGTGAGCATATTGAAGAATATAAATGGTGGTCAGTGAAGGATAAACAACGTGCTTCAGGCCGCCGGGTTTGTTTGTTTTCCGCTCGGCCGTTCTCCTTCCTACTGTATGTACTAATAAGCCTGTGTGACACGTCCAAACCTACTGTAGTAGAGGAGCAGCCCTGACTCTAGCCCAGAAGCCTTATATCTCCCTTGGCCAGGGGGGGATCACGCTTGTAGATGGCTGTGTAGATGGCTTGTTTTCTCTCAAGGGAGACTCAAGTTTCAATCCAAGTAGAACACGCACACGCACACACGCACACACACACACACACACACACACACACACACACACACACACACACACACAATTAATTTGTGAATAGTAGACTTATATGGCTGTAGTTCATGTAGCTCAAGTATCAGTTTCAAATGCAATCTGCCTCGCTATATGATGGAATCCATGAGCTAGAAAATTGGAATAATCACCTTGGCCTCTAACCTATACTAGACCCTAATTTAGCATGGCCAGGGGAGGGGATGATGATGGCTGCATCATGGCTTGACCTCAGTTCTGGAGGTCGACACTCCACAGGGACAAGGTCAGCTACCACTTCCTGCTAGCCTAAGACAGAGGAGCATTAATATTGGTCAATTACACCAGGCTTTATTAAGATAATTTGCCATAATTATGGGTCTGTGTTCACCCCCAGAACGCAGTAATTCCCAGCAGCATGCAAAGAGCTAAACAAACATGGTTGGCTCTCGCCTGAGGTGAAATAGGCCAGACACCATCAAAGACGGCTCTTAACATAGAGTGTGTCGTTTCAAGAAATGTATACTTTCAGCAGTGTCATTGCCCATTAAAAGCACAATGCATTTTGACACCTTTAACAAACACTAAGGTTCTGATTGATTAATTCAGGGTTTAAGAATGCATAAAACAGCTCTGTCTCCAGAGTGACCATATTGAAATGCCATTAACTAACTGTTCACAGTGAGTTGAGAACATGTATAATAGTGCTCCTGACAGAAAATATAACAAAACTGTACCCGTGATGGGAATATATATATATATATTTTTTTTTTCACAGCACCTCCTACAATTACCACAGTGCAAATTAAGATATTTTGAAAGGTCACAGTTCAATAGACTTCCTGGTGAGATAAGTTAAGCTATTCAGAATGACTGCTATCATTGTTACCAGATGCAGGAATCATTGCCAAACAAAAAGCACACGTTTTATTTTCTTTTGTAAAAAAAAAAGGAGCTATAATGACAAACCTCAAGTCTCCCCATTGCCTAATTTGCTACCATCTCTTGTGGATTAGACGTGATACTATAGCATCTTAATTTGACAGATAATAGGACAACTAGACTATTAGCAAGCTACAATGTTAGAAACATTTGAAGCACTGAATCTCAAAACAAAAGGACAATATATTACGCAGTGCTTCTCAAACATCATTCCACATATTTCATGTCAAGGACTCCCAAATTGATGTATATATTTGCCCCATTTGAAAATATTTTGGGCCAGGGACCCGTATATGGGAATATTTGTAAAAATGTGTCAAGATTTTGAGATTGTGCCCTGTTTGAGCTTGTCGATATCTGAAAAATGATATTGGTCTTAAATGTTTAAACAGTTCCTCATTTTGCTGGGAACCCCCTGGAACCCAATCATGGACCCCTGGTGGTTCCCAGACCCCACTTTGAGAACCAGTGATATAACGGTATTGGATGTCTCCTCTCCCATATCTAAATGGACATTTTGGTCACCTTATTAATGAACAAAAGCTCCGTAGCTTCATTACTCTAGTGTGATGTAGTCTAGTGAGGTTGTCACGGGGATGAGATCATGCTTTGCCTCCCCTGGCCCAGTGGGCAGGCCTGTCTGTCGCTGACAGTAGCGGGGACTCATCTCGGGATGGTGGACGACACATCTTCACTTTTATGACAGCGTATTAATATCTGCGCAGCCAGCCCTTTAATCAGGCCACAATGTCAAAGGATTATTTTAAGACCTTGGCAGAACCTCTGTGCCTCTCCTCTCTGGATGAAACCAAGATGAAAGCCAGGCGTTCTGACAAGCAGAGACAGAAAATGAGTTCATCACTGTAATTAGGCGCGCACCCCCTCCTTTTTCTCTGCCTCCAAATCACCCCGTCCCCGTCCCCCGTCCCCCCCCATTCACTCGGCCTTGTGTCTTAAACACCTATAATGGCTATACATTACTCCAGTAATAAAGGGGCTGTTAGCAAAGCAGACCGCCTACCTTCCATCTGCCGCCTCCCTCGTACATACATCCACAAAGGAGCAAGCAGGAAACAGCCTCCCCCAGGTCATGGAGAAAGATAGATTTCGCTGACCAAGTAGCGTGGACGCACTCCCGTCAGAGGGGGGAGGGGGTGGGGGGTGTCGGTGGAGAGAGGGACGTAGCACAACTGTGTTCATTAATCACTGTCTGCAGTGAAAGTAGCTTGCACGAGGCTGGGGGTGGGGGTGGGGGACCCAGACACGGACCACCATGCTCACTGGTTTGGTTTGGTTTAGCACTGGCCTGTGCCCAGTGTGAAATAAGGGGGCGCCTCACCTTTCTTTGACCCTCTAGTATAGCGCTGACAGGGTGGACAAGTATGATCATAAACAGAAACTCTGTCTCTCTCCCCCTCATCCTCACTCCTTTTTTGGTTGCTTTGAAAACCACCATCTGTGGGAGAGCGAGAGAGAATGGCTGCAAGACCGGAACTGGAACACAATCAGACCGTGTCAGTCTCCGTGAAAAGGCTGTCACAATAGTGAGTCTTTTCGTGGATTATGGATTCATTTAGAAATAGTATACTGTCAAAATGGTCACAAATTGTCAGAAATGTTCAAAAATAGCCAAAATAACGCATGTGTTGTAAGCTTTTAGATTTGCCTTTTCTCTATACGTCATACAACCAAGTATATACTGTAGGGCTTAAGCGGTTAAGCTGTGGATCTTGGCAATGACTTTATAGACTTACTATACTTCAAATGTCTTGTTTTTGTTGTCATGCGTTGCGAGTACGTCAACTGCCCTGTTCTGCTTTGTTCTGAGTCTTCTCAGTCATCTGTAAAAAGCCTCCGTGACAGAATGTTGCCATTGATAAAGGTATTTGCACAGGTGGCACTTTTTTGCTAGCATTGCACTTTGGCCTTGCTCTAAATCTGGGTGTGAAAGCAGGGTTCAGTTCAGTCATGGTTTGACAGCGTGGGTGTGTTGTTGGTCACCACCAGACAGCCATTGCTCTTCTCTTTGCTCCGTGCCTTTGAGAGACGTCTCAATGGGATCTCATTCTTGTACAGAGAGGCCAAGAATAAAGGTGTTGCAGTTAGGAGTCCTTAGTTATTTTACTGCCAAATATTCATTATATTCTGTAATGGATGAGCGGTTGAATTGTGTCAGAACTGCAGGAATGTTCACTGTTAATACTGCTATTAAAACTGATAAGCCTGTGCCGCTTTCCTTTATTGCTAATAGCACTCTTAAAACTGTAATTCATGCTTTGCATTGAAAATTGCCAGCTGGTGAACGTGTGCTGCAGGGGCCATATTCATAAAACATCTAAGGCTAAAAGTAGCTCCTATAACTGGCCGAGTGAGATGGTGATTAACATTAAAACAGTAGAAAATCACAAGTACTTAAATCTCCCCAGCTGTAAATGTAATTGAAAGTCTTGTGTTGCTTACAAGCTAAACTGTTGCTAATACGCAGATTGGGTCCCAGAGATTTACTCTCAGAGTTACAGAGTCACGCAAGGGTCCATTTGCACCCCTTGTGGGCCGGACCAGAGGTTGAGAAACACTGCACTAGGCTAGAAATCATAGACTGGCCTCTAAGTACTTTGTGCCTATTTCACCCGCGCAACCTCGGTCAAAGCCGGGAACCCAGTTAGTTTCTTACAAAGGTTCTGGCAGTGGGATCTCACACAGTGTCATAATTGTTGGTTGCTTATGCTTAATTTAGTCTCATGGTGATTCGTGATGCAGTGTGGCTTGTCCATCGCCTATTTTCTGCAAGCGACACCGTCGTATAACAAGCTATATTCAGGCTTTAGTGTCTGAGGTGGAGAGTTTCAGTAGCATGCTGTGAAAATACACTGCTTATTATGTTGTACGTAGTTCGTACTTGTGATAATAGAGGTTCAGGTACTATTTATGAACACAAGTCTCTTCTATATCAAAAATAATTGAGAGACAATATGCTCTTGACAATATCATAGAGACATTTTTCTGGAGCTGCTGCATTGACTTGGAATGGAATACCAACGTTGTGAGCACAGAAACAGCATTACTGGGGTATTGTATGTGGTTGTGTATGTGGTTGCATTTTCTGTTGATGTCAATCTAATGAAGTGAACATAAATAAGGCCAATTAGTAGAGCTAAACGCGAACCATGGATGTCACTATATTCTGATGGATTGTGTTTGTATAGCCAGCATTCTAGCCTTAAAGGGGAACAGCTTTGATATTCTACATTACACAACACTCATTTAGATATCATTTCCCTGATATAATAGGAGACAAATAGATAGTATTATTCAGAACAATCCCAATTGTTCTATTGTGTATTCACACAATGATTCTCTCTCTCTCTCTCTCTCTCTCTCTCTCTCTCTCTCTCTCTCTCTCTCTCTCTCTCTCTCTCTCTCTCTCTCTCTCTCTCTCTCTCTCTCTCTCTCTCTCTCTCTCTGTCTTGCTGTCCTATACAAGCGTTTTGTAAAATACCCTGTCACTCCAGATCATGTCCTTGTGAATATGAACCCATACAGCCCGTGGTCACAACCTTCAATTTCTTGGAACACGCTAAAATACTCAGGTTTCTACACAACCCCACCCTTCACTCTTTCAGAAATATACAGTGTATATTTTATTTCTGTTCTTTGATATGAGACAAAGGAACTATATAGACCTTGTATCATTGCTCATGCTCTCTGAAGGACAGAGAGAGAGAGAGAGAGAGAGAGAGAGAGAGAGAGAGAGAGACGGAAACTGGTTGGACTGTGGGGTTGTTTGCCAATAGACCTACTTGAGACAGTATTATTACATTTTAGGTCATGCAGTTCTGTCCTTGAACTGTTATTTGGCCCAGGCTTGGGCCAATACTTTATTACAGCGATGCTTCAGACGTGTCCCGTATGTTGGTCTAGTCTGGCTTCTTGTTAATCTTCATGTGACCCACATTTTCACCCTGACATTGTTTATCCTTTTTTCTTAGTAAATGACTTAAGAAATGTAAACATGGCCTGCAGTAGTCTGTTAATCATGTCTATGATGCCGAGGTTCAGTCAAGGACAGGCTGACGTAAGCTAGCTGAAGCCCGGGGAGACGGACTGAGTCAGTCTACACACAGAGCACAGACGTCCGGTTCAACATGAAGTCTTTTTTCATGTTAGCTTACAGTGTAGCCTACAGTGAGCAAGGATTCTGACTCTTCAGTGATGAAAACCCACATAAATTCTGCACTGGGTTCACTCTGTGATGTTGAAGGTCCCCTCAACAATGGAAAAACTCGCCTGAATATGATGTATGAGCAAAATGGCCGCCATGGGAATATGGTCAATACCTTATGATGTTATCCCATGACTGCAGCACCAGGAGAGTTGAGGCAGAACGCCAGCTCTGCTGCGGAACAAGAAAAACCCATTTAGGTCAACGCATGAAGGCTCATGGTGACTACTGTGTCACAGTGTGGTGTGATATGCCGTGCAACAGCGTGTCAGTGTTTAGGGACATCTTTGCAGGCCCAGGTCTTAACATCACACCATCCCAAGAGGTGGGATTTTGGATACTGGGAAGTGTGTGTGTGCCGCGTCTTTGAATTTGAAATGTTATAAGTTGAATTATTGAATGCGTGGATTGTTATCCGAGATCCACATGGAAGCCACGCTGTTATTAGACCCTCTCTTGTTTTATTAAACTAAGCTATGTGACCAAAGCTTCACCTCAAATGTATATATTATGTGCAGATGGTCTGCAGCGGCATTAGTTATGGATAAATATGGAAACCCTGGGAGTTTGCTGCCTGTGTGTGACATATGAAAACCTCCCCAGAGGGAGCGAGACTGTGTGTTGTATCAAGGACGTGCCCATCAGGGTTTTCAACCTCAGCGCCTCAGGTTAATGAACGTATAGCTGCTGATTTCAGCCTTTTGTCCTGAGGAGCTGGCTGTTATTATTTACATTCCCCAGCTGACGAAGGGTGGGGGATGTTAACTTGTTAATGTAATGGTTTCCCTGTCTTATCATAGTGAAGCCGTTTTCCGGTAAAACTGTTCTGCTGATAAAGCCATTATACGTTGTGTTAAGCCAGCCTGTTATCTGTGTTAACAAAGATAGTGCTGCGCCGGTATGGAATTCAGATATACAAAGGTTTTGTGTATATATAACAATAATTGTACTTCAGAGAAGCTCTGTAATGCAGCTGTTATTGTTTTTGTTTAGCTTTTTTAGACAGTTTTTGGAACAGAAAGGACATTCACAATGTTAAGTATTGAATGTTTACTGTGCCTTATTACCTTTCATCCTAACCAACTTACAACAGATTGCATTTCATTGAATACGCATAAACTAATATTCCTGTATGGTTTGTGGATGTGATGAGGCGACAAGCCGTTGGAACAGATCTACATCTAAACACATAAACGAACATCTGCCTCTTGTTGCTGGTACTAGCTCCATCACCATCTGTTATAGTATTGTTGGAATGACCATGGAAACTATCTCATTATAAGCTCATAACAGCACGCACTCACCGCTAAAGTAGTAAGCTGTATATAATGCCATGCTTTGAATAGCTATGGTTACTACAGCCCACTGTATCCCTTATTCTATACCCCTGGGAGCCTTTAAAAAGATTGGAGAACAAAAGTACAGATAATTTAGGTCAATAATAATAAAACATTTCTTATAGCTGAACTTGACTTTGTGTTAACAGCTTGTTTTGAAGGAAAACTCCATGACGCTTCTCCTCTTTTGTGTATAGAATGCTCAGTTTCAGTGTTGTCCGCCTGCCCCTCTTTGCCTGCTAACGTGTCTCCTGTCTTTGTTTCTGTCCCACAGATCCAATGGGTCCAGCTGTCCCCCTGAATTAGCAGAGTGCTGTGAAAGGAGAACGCACTCCGCTGTGCTTCAACACTTCTCAGACACTTGTCCTTGACACCCAAATGGTGCGCGTCTGTCGTCGTGCCAGCGGCCCTCTGTGAGTTATGGACTTGTGACAACGGTCGGTCCACTGACTCAGGAGAAAGGACCCCCCCCCCCCCCCTCCCCCCTCCCCCCCTTGACACCGATGAGCGACTTGCATCATGTAAAGACGAGGGGTGCTGAGTGTCTGCTCCACAAAGAGTCCGCCGACAGGATATGAGTATTTTGAGCCCTGTGACAGACAACAAATCAAACGTCGTGGGAAACGCGGTGAGGCCCAGAGAGGCCCCAACCCCAACGCCATGCAGCCAGAGGAGCTGTTCAGCAGGAAACTCAAAGCCCTGAACGGGAGCATGGGACCACCGGCCTTCGGCGCACAGGGGACGTCTGACGGCGGGGGGAAAACTAACGGCGCGCCGGCCATGCCTAAGATGGGCGTCCGAGCCCGGGTGACCGACTGGCCCCCCAGGAAGGACGGATGGGACGGTCGGCCCTCACCAAACTACCAGAGTGTCATAACATCCTTTCAGAACGGTCAGCAAGACGAGCTACTGGAGCAAAGCGAGCCGGTCTCCCTGGACTCGGATTACTCGGACGATAAGTACACGCTGAGCGACCTCCTCAGCCACTCCCCGCTGAAGGGCCTCCACCCCATCCGTCAGCGCAGCAACAGCGACGTCACCATAAGTGACATCGACTCGGAGGACGTCATGGACCAGAACGCCGTCAACCCGAACACGGGGGCCTCGCTGCACCGAGAATATGGCAGCACGTCCTCTATCGACCGGCAGGGTCTGGGGACCGGGGACGGCTTCTTCACCATGCTCAGGGGCTACCGGGTGGACACCATGGACCACCGTAGTGTTCCCCCTTTGGGGTTCCCCGAACTGCTGCGTTACGACACGGCCCTCTCCCCCAGTCTGCAGACGGCAGCCCAAATCGCCCGGGGCGAGATAGTCCACATCGCGGGCTACGACTACATAGACAGCTCGCTCCTCTATAGCCGGGAGAGGGAGAAGTCTTTCATGAGGCGGCTCAAGTCGGACTCATCCGAAACGTCTCTGTTTCGGAAACTGCGCACCATCAAGAGCGAGAGCGACGCCCTGCGCCTCTCGATGGAAGAGGACAGGCGACCGCTCAGCTTTCAAAAATGCTTCGCCCACTACGACGTCCAGAGCGTCCTCTTCAACATCAGCGAAGCCGTGGCGAGCAGAGCCACTCTGAGCCAGAGGAAAAACACCACCACGGGGGCCTCGGCCGCCTCTGCCGGAGCTGGAGTGGCGTGCATGCCCGGCGCCGACGGGGGGGTGTCGGTATGTAGCCCTCCCGTGTTCGAGTCCCCGCTGGGTAGCAGGGAGGACCTGAACCCGAAGGAGAACCTTGACGCCGACGAGGGCGACGGGAAGAGCAGCAGCTTGGTGCAGAACTGCCCGCACTTCCGCAACGAGATCGGCGGCGAGGGCGAGCGGAGGATCTCCCTCTCAAGAGCCAACAGTGCCAACTACTCCGGCGGAGGGGAGAGCTGCTCCTTCGAGTCGTCCCTGAGCTCCCACTGCACCAACGCCGGCGTGTCTGTCCTGGAGGTGCCGAGGGAGAACCAGCCCATCCACAGGGAGAAGGTCAAACGCTACATCATCGAGCACATTGACCTGGGAGCATACTACTACCATAAATTCTTCTACGGAAAAGGTGAGTTATTGGGAGGCTGTGCACCCTCAGAGACGATGGGTAGGTGATACAGGGAGGGTATGAATGACACATTGTTGAGGGGGTATGAATGACACATTGTTGAGGATTATCACCGTCTACAGGCTAATAAATCCTAATCGCTCTGTTTTCACTTCGAAACAATACCGCCGTATTGTGAGGGAGAGCTCATACAGAGTGGAACAGCTCCTCCTCAAATTTCCTGACGGCCCAGTTATTTTAGTAGTGCTAGATGATATAAGGGTCCGGACAATAGAGCACTTGTGTCGGGTGTGAGGGTGTGCCTTTCACTTCCTCAGGAGGAGACGAGTGTCCGTGTCCTCCTTGCGATATCGCCCTCAGCCCCGTAGACGCTGTGATCAGTCAAGTGCGAGGTGAGTCGGGGGTGTGTGTTGCAGCTGTCCCCCGAGGGGGACGTTGGAGCGTGAGCACCCCTCACATGAAACTACGAGAGGTCAGCAAAACCATGCCAAGGTCCCAGCACTCCTCATTAAAAAGACCCAGCGGTCCGACTCTGGGAACGCCATGTGGGCCCTGACCCATCGGCACCGTGAATGCGTAGCTGTTGTTCCCCCCTGTCTACTGTGTGTCTCTCTGTGTCTCCCGGTTCATGGTGTATTGGGTTACCCGTTCTTAAGTGCTCCCAAAAAGAAAAACAGCTGCTTCACCTTTCACATTGAGAAATTCTTCACAACACTGGACAGTGTTTAACCACGTGAACCCTAGCATCCCTATTCTGGGGGAACCTTTGGCGAAAATAGAAGATCTAATAGTAGATCAGCTATTTTCGGTGAAGATATTTAGTGTGCAGCGAAAACAGGAGGGGGCCTTGTATTGGGAATCCCTTGGGAATTCAGTCAACTAAGTATAGAATTTAAGTGGTTAAACACTGGATGTGAGCTTGATTGCAAACCCTCTTGAGTCTTGATGTCTCGATCCACTCACGGAGAATGAGTCAGTTACAGATCTAGTATGTATTTTGTTTATTCAATACCAATGACTGTATTGAGAGAACACGTTAGATTTTAGGTCTCAGGGCACTTTTACTTTGAATTTGCAGAATGATTTTCACATTTTATTTACACAATGTTTTATGTAGTCTTTTTTATTTTATTTTCACAGGAATTTTACAATGAAGTTATTGAATATCGATACAAAATATCCGCTGATCGGCCTTAAAAAAAACGTATTGGTCAGAAAAGTATTTTTTTCCCCACAAAAACAACCACTGGTTATCAGTGTTATCTATTGTCTCTGGTAGTGTACATAATAACATTGAATTGATGGTTTATGCAGGACGATGTATAACTGAAATGCTGCTTTTCAAATGCCTTTTGATGCAATTTTAGATTATGCCTTTTTCCCCACTGTACAAACTATTGATTTAGGCCTTGACCTTTTTTCCTATAGGTGTTTTATTGAACAGACAGGTCTGTCATCACCTCTGCACACACTCTCACACACACACACACACACACACACACACACACACACACACACACATGTAGCGTCTCCAGTTTATGGCAGGCTTTTATCACTCTGAACTGAACTTTGATCCTATTGATTTCCTAAAGGCCTCTTCTGTCCCCCATGGCTACAGGAGAGAGAGCATCTCTAGGCTGCTGTGATGGAGGCGGTGTAAAATGCACGCCATCCCACATACCATGTATGGTCATATATACAATGCAATGTCCGTCCGGCCGTTGGGAATGCGTGCCTGTTTGGAACAGGACGATTGCTTGGTTCCCAATATTGCTACTGCCAGCGTCGCCAGGGGGCCGTGCCTGTTCGGAGCGCGTGGTAATTTGGAACGGGTGGCCATTTTAGAGCAGGCCGATCGCTTGGCCCCTGGAAGTGCTGAGTGCAGCATTGTCGAGAAGCGTGGTATGGCTGCATTCTCCAGAATTGCTTTCACTCAACACAGCTCTCCCTTTTGTCCCGCAGAAATGCACCCGCCACGTGTGAGGTCGATCGGATGAACGGGTTCTCGAAAAATGCATAGGACAATCATACAGACAAACAGAGATTCTATGAATTATATTCTATATACTGTACATACATTGAGTGTCTAGGATGCATGTCATAGAGAGGTAGAGAGAGGATATGACAGTAAGACAAAATGGCACCATGTTTTCTAGATGGGAGCAGAGCTGGCTATACAAAACACTCAACCAGTCTGATTTAAACCACCGCAGTTGATTAATTAACAATTAATCAACCATTCAAAGTAGCAGATCTCTCTCTCTCTGGATGTTGTAGATCGGTTATTTTCAGCGAGCGACAGCATCGTTTGACAACATATAAATCAGGCTTTAGGATGCCTAGAGGCCCCTGTGCATAGTATTATGCACCCTGCCTACACCATGTGACCTTCCGCCTCACGGAGCATTTCCCATCAGCCCCAGTGTGCCTGACAAGCCTCGCATTCCTCAAATACTTTGTCCATATTTTCGCTGCTACGGTTCATATATTATTCATGTCGATATGCCCTCCACCCCATTGTTGAGAGGGTACACTGATACCAGCCAGTGTATTGACATGGCACGCCCCGGATGGGGCCTGGCCCCTCTTTTTGGAAGTCTGAGATGCTTTCAGATCGTCTGTGCCCCGAATCCCCTGGTGAGGTTTTCTTTTGTTGTGGGCTGTCTGAATCCTGGGGTCTTTCTCCCTGGCTTTAGCCTGGATTATAGGGCTGTTTGCTTTAGACACCGCTGTGCCTACGCAAAGCCCTGCTCCTGTCCATGCCCCCCCTCTCCTATGCTATGCACACACCCGGTGCACTCTCACTCCTGGATAGTTGAAGAGAAAGGGAGCAAACAGGTTTATTTTCATCCCATTGTCAATTGACTGTAATGTATGTCTTGTCCTATCTCGGTTATCTCGGTTTCACAGATATCAGCGACCATCAGAAGGCTTACACAGAAAAGTCCTCACTCAATCCATACATTTGTGCAAACATTGAGGATTTTACTTTTGTACAACATTGTCTGTCTGTCTGTCTGTCTGTCTGTCTGTCTGTCTGTCTGTCTGTCTGTAGACACTTCAGAATCTGAATAACTGATGAAGTGTTACAGTACGTATTAAAGCTGTGATTGAATAACAAATCAAATAGAGTGCTTTCATGTTGATAAGCGCTGCATCTGAACAAATGTCACACTGTAAAAACCTTTAACAAATCCTCAGATCCTAAATGAAATGAGCATTACCTCCTTTTTCTATGTCCTAATGGCTTGTTCTTTTAAATGTTGTTGCCATAACAAAAGAAAACGAGGTCAAATCAGCCACAGGAGGGGGGCTTCTAATCTGAAGTGGAACCCCACTGCTCTCCGTAATCAGGGATCAACAAATCTGCCAGAGGACAGGGCCAGGCGTCTTGAAACCATTTGATTAAAAGTGCTTTTAATCATTTATCAATTATAAGAATCTCTGTCTGTCTGTCTTTCTGACTTTCACATACGTATCACGATAACCTTTCATCCGATCGATTTCACACTTGCCGGGTATATTGCTGAGGACCTAGGGGAGAGCCGCGTCGAGTGTGAAGTCGATTGGATGAGCGGTTCTCGAGAACGCTGCAGCGGCCATTCTTCGGTGTCCGAGAACGCTGCAAGCAGCCATACCGCGGCCGGTTCTCGACAACGCAAATGGGCACGTGTTACAAACAGACACGCACTCTGAATGGGCACGCCCCCAACAACGCTGCAAATAGCAATAGCGGGAGCGAAGAAACCGCACAATTCTGGACGGAATGCGCATACCAGGCGGGCACACCCTGAATGGGCACTGCAAGGGGAGGCACACATAGAATTTTAGAGATGGTCATTTGATAGATAACTGATCACAGATCCTTGTTCTTTATCTTCCAGCATTACAGTGTGCTCTGTTTTATGGTTAATTTTCACAGCTCCATAATATTTTTATGAACCTGAGTTTCTTTTCTCATATCAGTGAACTGGATTTCTCAATATTAAATCCCACGTACAAGGTCATGTTTTTTTGTGTGTGTGGTCTTTTTTTCATGAGATGATTTCCTCCATGTTTGTTTAATTCTAAGCGGACTTGTTCTCCCTGCAGAGCATCAGAACTATTTTGGGGTAGATGAGAACCTGGGCCCAGTGGCAGTCAGCATCCGCAGGGAGAAACTGGAAGAGGGGAAGGAGAAAGATGGAATGCAGCACAACTACCGGGTCACCTTCAGAACCAGCCAGGTAAATTGTGTTCTAATTATGCTCTACTTTCACTGCTGTTGTGTGTTTATAAGGAAATAAACAACAACATATAACAAAGGTTAACCACTTTCAACCTGGCATTCCTCTTTTGAGCATGTCATTATAGCCAAAACAGAATAAGCAAAAATAGCAAATATACAAGCTCACATCGTTTGGCATTGCGTACAGCTTGTACTGTACATTTGCTATTTTCCTAAGTACTTTTCAATTTAGACCTGAGGCCGATTCTAAAAACTTCTAAATTGTGACTTCAAAAATGTTTTGTTTTTTAGTTTTTGCTATAATATAGCAAAAACAAAAATATGTTGTTATGTTAATGTTACGCAAAGGGGTTCCTGGATTGAAAGGTATAACAACAAATAGGTGTCCCAGGTCTAAATGGGTTAAGCGCTTTATTAATCCTAGTTTAATCAGTTTATTTATCCTTATTTCTTTATTAATAAATCTAAACTGAAGATGTGACTGTGTATACACCATCAAATCCTTTAAACCTGCCATGTACCTCTCTCTCCCCTGACTCCCTCTGACCTTCTATATTCTCCATCTCAATAAAGGCATTTATAAAAAAAAGTGGGACTGGACTGCCCTTCCTTCCCCTCTGGTTATTAAAAATAGATTTCAGTAGTTTCGTCCGCTCACTGCGAGAGGAAACGGTAGCTGGTGGTGATTTCGTCTTATTATAACCTGCGCTCCCAGCTCCGCTGGAGAATAAGCTCTCAAAGGACAATATTGCTGGTAGAGATGGAAATCTAATCCTACCTGGGTTTTGGACTGGCACTGGTTTAGGTTAAGCTCAACAGCAGATCTTGGTTAAGCAGTGCAAGAGTGCAGGAATGTTTAAGGAGTACCGAAAAAACAACAAGTGGTGACTTCTCTCTCTCTTTTCTCCTTTCTCCTCTCCCCTCCCTCCCCTTTCTCCTCTCTCTCTCCTTTGTGGTTAAATTAAAGAGGTCAGTGGTTTGGAGCTGTGTGACTCAGTCAGTCAGTCATGCAAACACTGATGCAGTCTATCAGAGGGTCGGTCTGATACAGTAGTTCACCAACACATCACACGTACGTGGACAAGCAACACGTACGTGGACAAGCAGCACGCACGTGCGAGTGCACACGCAGGCACATACAGTAAAATGGCAGTAAATCACGTACAGTATAGCCTCGACACACACACACACACACACCCAAACAGTCGGTCCCTCATGTGCAGAAAGCTCCCATTGATTGATGCCGGGTGGTCGTATCCTCTGAATAATTCAGGTGAGACAGATGCACCAGGCAGAGAAATGTCACTGATATTAAATGCCAGTCTTGGTTTGAAGCACCGCTCTCCAGATAAAGGCGTGTTATCTGGGTCATGCTAGCCCTGCGAGTAACACCGCATACAGTGTTTCAACTCCCCAATCACTAGAAAGTCTATCTGCATGAACTCATGCAAATCTCTCTCTCTCTCTCTCTCGGCCCTCCCCTCCTCCCCGAGACTGGAAACTAGTCTGCCTTTCAGCGTGCATCTCTGTCAGAGAGCCATTGACTATGCTTGCAAACATGCCCATAGGCTTTGCAGACACACTATGAAATTATTTACGGAAACGTGGCGGAGTGTGCTGTAGCACGGGGGGGGTTCATGAAGAAAATCTGAAGCGGTTCAGATCAACTATTACTGACACATTCATGGTCTGAACAGTAAAATGCTGCTTAACACCGTCTGTACAGTTAGCCCAGCTCAATTATTTATCAGATGAGTGCCTAATGTTGTCCGGTGGAGCCAGTAATGGCACTATTGGCCTAAATAATATCTCATGAGGATGTTATGACTGCATTGTATCAGCCTACTGTACATATCTGCCTTGTGTGATCCATGTTGTGCCTTATTATTCAGCATTTTTGGAACGCAATGCACCCTATTGAAACACCAATTTGTAGGTTTTATGTCTGTTGTCTAATGAGGTAATTGCAACATGTCCGAACTACAATAGAGATGGCGATGCATCTGATGTCAAATCTGGTGCACCGTCTGCTTTGGCATTGCCACCTACTGTACAGTATCAAGTGTCCTAACCGACACTGGGGTCTAAATTTCATAATGGAAGAGTAGGGAAAACAACCACTGCAGATATGTAGGTGTATTGTATAAACATACAGTATCAGCCACACACACAGATGGTTAAAATAACATTGTATTCATTAAAATACATTTTGAAGATTTAAATAAATGAAATAATGAAATAATAAATAAATAAATGAGATTTAAATTAAAGTAAAATAAGAATACTTTTGTTCATTAAGTCAACAACTTACTGACTGTGACACAGGGGTGCAAGGACAGTAGAACCTTGGATACTTTACAAAGGAACATTACCAGTCATGCAATAGGCAGTATATGTAGGTATAATTAACGGAATCAATCTTCACATTCTGTCTGTCCTCATAGCTCACAACGCTCCGTGGGGCCATCCTAGAAGATGCTGTTCCGTCCACAGCGAGACACGGTACAGCCCGGGGACTGCCACTAAAGGAGGTGCTGGAGTATGTGATCCCTGAGCTCAATATCCAGTGTCTACGGCTGGCCCTCAATTCCCCAAAGGTCCCGGAACAGCTCCTCAAGCTGGACGAGCAAGGGGTGAGTAACACCATGTTGGCTCGTAGCGTTCACGTGGATTTATTGTGACCACAGACTGTACGTCATCTTATCAGCATCCCAGACAAAATGTCCATGTCTCTGCAAAAACATTTGTCGTGAACTATGGTTTGACATCTTAGATCGTTCAGTTGGACAGCACCACTTACAGCCGTCTACAAGCCGGTCCACTTATTGTCAGTTCTGACAGAGTTCTCAGTGTCCGAAATGATGAGCCACGTAGCTTTTGGTACAACGATAACAGATACCAATATTACATACAAAATAAAGGTACGGTCAGGGCGTTTTTTAAATGGGCCTCAAGTCTAAATGGGTTAACAGAAACATACATTGTCTGACATAGTTCATGGCTTCTTCGTCACAGACTCAATTCAACTCAAAGTCTGACAAGGTAGCTAATCATGATTTTAACTGCTTTCCACTGCAGAGGATGACAGGAGTTTAACATGTAGGACGGGCCAAGGTGTACCGCCAGGGTGACTCTCTGGTGTGTTTGTAGGACATTATCCTTTGTCTGGGTCATGGCATAATGTCTAAGAATTTTGGCTGAGCACAGCCCTCCTACTCATTCCCACAGTTTCACATATTGGATGCTGCCGCATACAACCTGGTTCAAGGGCACCTTGTTGGGTTCCTGGGTGGTTTTGAATCCACAATCTAGCAATAAGGAGTCTCCTTTCGCTAAACCCTAATTGATGGAGGTATTTCGATCTATTGGTGTACTTCGAAAAAATGTACATCATCTGTAGGATAACACTACTGGGGCAAAGCTTATGTTGGGATGGCAGGAGCCGGCGTGCCATCTGCGGGGTGCCTGTCAACACTGCTTAAGATATTCACTGCCTCCCAGGTGGACGCAAAGGACAAGCCAATATCACACTTAAATAGAATCAATATGAATGCCTGGCTCACAGTAGTGGCCATCGATTTCTCTGACATGCTTTTTCTGCTGAAAGGACACTCAGATACAGACTCAGTATAACATCTATTTTCACAACGTATTTCATCAGGGAGCAGCCGAGTTGATATCATGCCTGGATGGCTGAGGACGCCATCTTCTATTATCCTTTGTTTCAATGTAACGGTAATGGAAATGAGAGATAAAGCTACTCTCCATATTCACAGTACAGTAGAAGAATATTCATTAATTGTATGATCTTAAGCCCTTTAATTTCTCATCGAGCGAAATAGCAAGATGGAAAAGTGTGTGTGTGTGTGTGTGTGTGTTACTGTAGAGCTTGTCTAACTATCAGAGAATCGCTGGATTATTAACGTAATTGCATTCGTTAGCTTGGCCCATCCCTCTGTCTGACAAGGGACAGGCTCTTATAATGGAATGTGTCAACTATGTCCCTCTTGTACGTCCAGATCTTTTTAACACACTGCTACTCCCTCTCTCTCTCACACACACACACACACATGCTCACATGCCCACTGTAAGCGAGTTTAGTGACCATCCTTAGCGGATCTGGATGACAGCCTTTCTAACTCACAATCCCAAAGCCAATTATCTGCATCAATCAGCTCCACACGTGGTTCGAGGAAGGTCTGTCTGCTAGACCCTGCTGTACTGTATGTGGTTCATGTTTTATGTAGTCACTGTCGGGCACAAACCTTGTATGTCAGAGAAACATTACATATCAGTAAATTGGAAAAAAAAGAACCTGTGTTTCAATGGATCCAGAAAGAACCTGTGTTTCAATGGATCCAGTGTAGTTATTATTTTGGTCACAAACTCTTTATAAGACAGTAATTTTCATTGGTTAAATATTTATAAAACCCACATACAGACTTAATCACTTTCAACCTGTCGTTCCTATTTTGGACATGTCATTTTTCATAGAAAAATGGATTCTTGCGATTTACAAGCTCACAGTGTGTCGCTTCGCAATGCATTGTGAGCTTGCAGACCGGCTATTTTTGAACGCCGTCATACGACAAAGTATAATCAAGGGCATTAATTTATGGAAAAAGATGAAGTATGGATATACACGTTTTTCATGATGTGAGGGTTTGCTCATCATAGTGAACAACTATTCTCCCATCATGACTACGACATGAGAGGCTGTCTGGACTGATACTTGACAACCTGAGACATGGAGAGAAATGAGCGTGGAGTGGAATTCATCTGTGAAACCTGGAGCTCTTTGTGAACGAGCTATGGAGGAGGCGAGACTTGAAGCCGTTCCAACTGGCACTTTACCTCAGAGACCTAAAAACCAAACACCCCGTAGCCGCCAGTCTTATATTTGCACATTGGTATTTTCGTATACGCTTCTGTTTTAATCATTAATGCAATGCCGACGTGCCAGTGTCAGGCACCCCATAATCTAAAGTTTTGGGCCAAGCTTTCAGCACCCGGCTAATGTGTTTGTGTGGGGAAGTTGACATTCGACAGGAAGAATTCTTAGATCTCATAAAGCGATGAGAACATGAGAGTGCTTTGGCAGACCTATTTAGTTTGAGTATGGAATTCAGCTCCGAAACTTAACTGAACTGTGTGTGTGTATTGCATGCATATTATACCCGTGCAAGAGCATGTGTGCATGCCAAGTCGTTCTCCGAGGCCAGGGAAAAGAAAGGACACCTGCTGAGTGAGATGTTCCTGGAGCGATTATGGTCCACAGTCGCCATGAACCAGCTCTGCACAGATGCCCCCCCCCCCCCCCCAAAAAAGAAGCGTAATAGATTACTGTGTTGTAATGGTCCATGACTGTAACAAGAGCACATGGCATGTGTGGATGTATTTTAGATCACATTTTAGATTGGTGTGAAATGGCTACATACTGGACTGCACTGGGAAAAGCATTTGGCAGGTAATCAGATTTTGAGATGTGATTTTAGATGGCGAGCCATAGAAATCGCAGAGAATGGCACCGACCAGAACATCTGTTAAGACAATTCAAAAGCTGGAAGAATGACAGAATGATTGTCATCTGAATAGTAACACATTTCACCAAATATGTTAAGCTGTCAAAGATTTTGGATTGTGGTACAAAAGCAATCAAAGATCAGTGGTGATTGTACTACAGGTTCAGGGGAATACTCCCAATATGACACCACTCTGTGGCTGTTATGTTATGTTATATATAAATGTTTTGTTGTGTTTTTTTAGATTTCTTTTTTTGTATTTTTATGTTTTATTTCATATAGATCAGTGCAGAATTACAGGAAACACGGGACATAGAGACAGAAGAGATGTGAGAGACAAGTCGGGTCAGATTCGAACCCGGGTCCTATTTTGCAATAGCGTAATATTGGTCTGTTCTGCTCGTGGTTGCAGTTCGGAATCGGGTGCCTGATTGGAGTGGGTTGGTTCTGGATAACCGCTCATCCGGTCAACCGCTCAACTTTACACTCAAGACAGCACTTCACTGGGTCCTTAGCAGTACAAGTGTGGGATCAATTGGATGAGCGTTTATCAAGTTATGCAGAGTTGTCAGACGAGCCTAAACATGACCAAACGTGCATACAAACACACATACACACATACACACATACATACATACATACATACATACATACATACATACATACATACATACAGAGATTCCTGGAATTTATAGATAGCCCACAGAGTCTATTTTGGCACGTTGCTGCATACCAACCTAAAGTACAGCCATCACAATAGATATCTGCACGAAGTAGTACAAACAGCAGGCAGGGTTTAGGAGGAGTGTTTGTGGCCTCGGGGGTTGTGCTGTATGGGCACACACTGCAGTACAGACAAAAGTCAGTGATGTTGTGTAACACACTTGGCTCAGGACACTGCTGTATCTCTGAGGTTTTGTCTCGGCGCTGTCCAAAGGGACCGCCGTTCCCATTTCTCTCTCCCCTCATTAGGTCCCTTTCCATATCCATACTATATAAAGTCCACTTAGGTTTTTCATTATGGAGGGCAGGTTTCCACTGCCTCCAGGCAGCAATGGACACAGAGAGGATGAGGGAGAGAATGGAGTACAGAGAGAAAACGGTCAGCTTATATCCAGCTCTTCAGACTGCCATACAATAAGTCCATTAGATGGGATCTTTGCGTTTCTTATAATGATATAATGGCCACTTCCCCTTCTCCCATATTCTTTATCCTGTGGTGCTGAGCCGAACTACATCATCAAAAGCACTTCAGAGAATATCAGGCAAATCATCCTATATTGAATTAGGCTTATGTGGCTTTCACATTTCAATGTTAACGGGTGCGATTCCCAAGTCCCAAGAGGTGACATATTACGTCATGTCCCACTCGCGTTTCACGGTTATCGGGTGCGAATTCACACATTTTGTGACACGCCCATATATGGAGACCACTGGAAACTGGATGTTCTGGTTGTGAAGAACATCTACAGTAGTGGCAAAAATACACTCATTAGGAAAGTATACAAATAAGTGGATAGTCTAAGTACAAAGTAATTACTGAGTATGTACAAAAAGTTGACTTTATAGCTTTATTTTACAGTCCTAATACTGTACATGTTTAGTACACATAATGTAAGAAATAACTACCATGATGACAGAAGATGGTGCATCGTACTTTATCATATCCATGAACCAAAGATTATGTATAATTAGAAAGTTATTTCCTGGTACTTGTTTCTTACTTGGTGTATGCTAAACATGTATTAGAACTATAAAATAAAGCCATGCACATTTCCCAATAAATACCAAGCACTTTCTTAGTATATCCTATACCTATAGTATACCTTTATATCGTTGGATATAACACATTTCATGTAAGTGCAAATGTACAGTGACAAATAACAGCAATTTAATAGTACTGTGTTCCAAAAATAAAAGAGTCCATGCAGGCATTTTAATCATTATGGTTACCAAGCGTAAACGTAGCTATAACTAAATCATACTATAACCAATACAGAGCAACCTCCCTGACAGAATGCTTGGATTAGTTTGTTTGTTTTTGGAACACATTTCAACTTCTGATTAAGTGATTTGTGAAACAAAAAATCTATGGGATTTTTGAATGGGAAAATGTTGCAGGGGGTGAGGTTTTCATGTACTTACTGTACTAGTACATTTCTTATTTGTACTTTCCTGAAAAAACTATTACAATTTAGATTCCATAATTTCCATGGACATATTATCCATTTGTTGTGGTCCTATTAACTATATTTAATTATAGAGATTTGATTGCCGTCTACTATCACTGTAATTATGTGGTAAGTGGAAGACAGTAAAATAAAGGGTAAAAAAAATAAAAATGGTAAATGGCGCCTGTAATTTGCATCCAAAGCGCTTTACATTGACCCATTAACAAACAATTAATACACCAACAGCAAACCATGCAAGGCACTATAACCACCAATCAGGAGCAGTGTAGGGGTTCAGTTTCTTGCTCAAGGACACTTCCACACTAACCCAGGGGGAACCAGGCATTGAACTTGGAACCTTCCGATTCTCAAGCGGCCGCTCTACCTACTGAGCCACTAATGCCCCAGGATTATGCACGCACGCACGCACACGCACACGCACACGCACACGCACACGCACACACACACACACACACACACACACATACATTCAGCCTTAATTCTTTTGAGCAGTTTGCGTGAGCAGTTTGCGTGACCAGTCTATATACTGCTAGCAAAAACTGCTCATATAAATTAAGAGATCAAAATGTTCCCTTAATTCTTTTCAGCAGTATATACGTATACATACACGCAAACTTACATATTACTCACACATTGGCCACTTAGGAGGAGCTTGGGGTTAAGTGAGCATGCACGTCGTATAGAGACACCATATCACAGCCTATCAGGCTGTGTCACAGGTCACACGCCTCGATGATGTAATACCATTCACTTACTGCAGGAGCCTTTAGAACATCCAGGCCTACATTGTAGTCACCATGACAACAGTGTCAGACGCACACAGTGAACGGTTAACCCATATGAGGGAGGAAAATAGACACACAGCCCAGGCAATTCCCCCTTTTTTTTCACACTTTAAAGATTACTTCTGGGGCTCTGGCTGCACTCACTAAGACTTTCTGTCTTTCCACATTGACCTTGTGTCAGGATGATGTGCACGGTTGAGATTATGAGGCAACAGGTCTTTTTATTATTTTATTTTACCTTCTTCTTCCCATGTCTGGTGTCAGGGAGCTACTATAAAAGCCTGATTTGCACTGCATTGTATGACGGAAAATAACAGATTTAAAACTGAAAATCTGTTATTTTCAGTGAACATTGTAACGAGTGAAAATTTGCCTTAACACATTCACTGCCAGGGGCTTTCTAATGCTGGCAGGTTGCTTCTAGCCGTGACCTCCCGTTCTCTTGTTATACCCAGTTGAAAATAGCATGTTTCGCCGAAAATACATAGTAAAAAAAGAAAGTACACAGTAGCCGAGATACAGGATTTTAATGTAATAAGTTAACCAGGAAGTGAATGGAGCAGTAAATCTTCGGATCACGTTATCTTGGGTTCTGGACATTTATCCCAAAAAAAGAATTACGGACAAACGGATGTTTGAAATGACGTCTTTGGCGGTTAACGGTTGGATTTGAAAAGACGGATATATTCGTCTTTGGTGGTGAATGTGATGATTTTACGACTTCATGGTTTAGCAGGTGGAGATACTCTTGTCCTCTCTCACGGTTCGTCTCGGCAATGTTGGTCAGTCGGTCCAACACTTTAGACGCAAATTAAGATATCTCAAAACTACTGGCAGGATTGCCATGGGAGTCGCTGTGCACGTTCATGCTCCCCGGAGGATGAACCCTACTGATTTTTGTGACCCCGTAGCCTTTCCTCTAGCACCACCCTGAGGCCGTATTGTCCACTTGCACACGATATAACCCAAAATCTATTCGGTGGATTTTCATGGAACTTACTGAGTGCATTAATGCTCTTCAGAGGATGAACCCTGACCACTTGAGGCACTTTTTAAATTATGGTACTTAATTGTATTTCAGATTTCGCTTTGTTTACAATATATTGTATGTTAATCCTTCAGTCAATATACTTGGAAGTAAGGAGCAGCGCCAGCACGGCCTCTAGGGCCAGCTAGCTGGGCTTTTATGTTGAGTTTTAATTGGGACAGAGAGTGTCTCTTCATCACAAACCACTGATGGGCTTAAGTTACCGAGCTGTGTTCAACTATAACACAGCTAACAGTGGAGGAGTCAATGACAAATTAAAGAAATGATATGCATATAATTGCACAAGTCTTATAGCGAAGGATTAAAATGCAATTGGTAGTAGCTTATATAGCACATACCACCATAATCCAAGGTGATCATGTCGTACGCCATGCAATTTGCCGCCTAGTCTGCAATTTATTCGCCTAGTTGTTCCACAGCTGCTCCTCAAAAGCAGCTATTAGCTCAGGTTGATTTATGCTCTACCCACAGCTTGGGAGAGGCCATATAGCTTTGCCTTTACAAAAGGGGATTTCAACTGGTTGGCAGAGGGTTTTGTGAAGGCCCTCAGTCACATTAGCTGTGGTAGGATGGAAAGTGGGAATTCATCCGCCAACATGCTGGGCAGTGTGCATGTCTGATTTATGTATGAGTGGAGTGTGTGAAAGAGATCATCTCTACAGAATAGGCTACATTGTAAAATTATGTGCATTCATTTGACACACAAGTGAACACTCTCTGTGTTACAAATTGATAAATTAACACTGAGATTTACGATACCATGTCTGTCTGTCTGTCTGTCTGTCTGTCTGTCTGTCTGTCTGTCTGTCTGTCTGAATTCTTATTTTTGTGTCCTGTCTATGAGACCCATTGAAAACACAGTATGTTAAAAAATCCATTAAAGTCTACTACTGTATATCTACATCACCTTTGACATCTATATCACTTTAAAGGCAAATCATTCTATAATGGACATTAAATAAACGAAGTGGAACTCATTCTTGATTTCATTGGTGTCACAAATAATTACAAATACGCTTTTCCTGTGTGTGTGTGTGTGTGTGTGTGTGTGTGTGTGTGTGTGTGTGTGTGTGTGTGTGTGTGTGTGTGTGTGTGCACTTGTGTGTGTGTGTGTGTGTGTGTGTGTGTGTGTGTGTGTGTTCATGTGCGTGCATGCGTGAATCGAATGTGAATGATTCCAGCTGAGCTTCCAGCACAAGGTGGGAGTGCTGTACTGCAAGGCAGGTCAGAGCACGGAGGAGGAGATGTACAACAACGAGAGCGCCGGGCCGGCTCTGGATGAGTTCTTGGACCTGCTGGGCCAGAGGGTGCGGCTCAAAGGCTTCACCAAGTACAGAGCTCAGCTGGACAATAAGAGTAAGATAATACGCCTCATTCACATCAAAAGAACATGAATATACAGAGCGTTACACTCCCAATACTTAGATAATCATTAAATTATGAAAGAAAACAATAATAACATAAGAATAATAACTGCCTGCCATGTTGCTACAGTACCTGCAGTATTGTTGTGTGTGAAACCTGTCCTCCCTTGATCCTCTCTGTACCACATTTATATTTTCATGCACTGCCAAGTCCACTTGTCGAAAACAATGTTCAGTTCAAAATCTGTTATGTTTACCTCGTGGCCAAGTACTGTATAAATCACCCCTGAAGTCATCATTACACCACAAAGCCGTGGCTTTGAATGTGGCCCCCCTCCATGACTATACTCCTCTCTCTGCATTGCAGCCGACTCGACAGGCACCCATTCTCTGTACACCACCTATAAGGACTACGAGCTGATGTTCCACGTGTCCACGCTGCTCCCCTACACGCCCAACAACCGACAGCAGGTCAGTCAGTATACGATCCTCTTGTCGCAGTCCCTGAGCAAACTAGGCCTTGGTGTTTAGCGTGGTGGTGAGCGGGTCCTTCACTGTGGTAATAAGTCCCCCACGCGGCTTCCTTTTCAGGATACATCCAATCGCACCGCCTGCCAATCTTCCCCAGGGCCTCTTCTCGTTGCGGTAATAACCTATCAGTTGAAACCGCGCGCGTTGCCATGGCGACGGCTCTCTCGTAGTAGCTTTTTTAATCAACGCGTCCCCAGGGGCCAGACCCGGCGTGGCATTCGTCCGGGGCTCTAAATCTGTCTGTGCTAACAAGTGGGATTAATTGGATCCGGTGGCGGGCCGGGCGAGTGATGGCCCGGTGAAGCCCTGATTACGTTAAGTTCACCCCTCTCAGCCTGTGTGTGTGTGTGTGTGTGTGTGTGTGTATAGCATTGGGATGAAGGAACAGCATTTTCTACTTGATACCCTGAACGGAACCTGTGTGTGTGTGTGTCTACAGAGATACCAGAAGTAAAGATGCTAAAGCTCCTGCGAAAGGGTTAGCAAATAGGAAGTGGCTGTTTTACAGAATAAGACATATCACTTAACTCATTAAGACCGGGAACGTATCTATGTCATTTTTAGATTTCTTTGGCTATTCAAATGTCCTAACAGTTTTTAAAAAAAACGTATGTTGCTATAATCAGTGATCCTGAAAAATGATCTGTATTTGGCCGTGGACCCCCATCTCAAAATATTTTGTTCCAGGGACGCCCAGAAGTTGTAACAGAGTTCAAAATGTTATAATCAAAGACTTACACAGATTCTCACGATTTCAAAAATAGCAGATCTACAAGCTCATAGTGCGACACACGGTGCCGCACTATGAGCTTGCATATCAGCAATTTTTGAATAGCCAAAGAAATCTAAAATGACAGAGATGCGTTCCCGGATTGAATGGGTTAAGATACCCCACATCTGTCCCCTGTACCTAGAGGCTTCCGATTGCCATGATTGGAGGGTTTTATTTCTCTCTCTCTCTTTCCTCGATTTCCCTCTCCTCACAATACTATCTGACGGTGCGGGATTATAGCGTTTAATCCCTTGGTGGTAATCTTTCAGCCAGCCCAAGCAGAGCTCACCCCTCTCATCCCTATACTTCTTCCCTTCCAAATTCACTGCTGTGATCTCTAATCCTGTTTGTTTACCCATCCTCTCTGCTCCTTCACACCTCTGGAGCAAATTTGTAGAAACAGGTTAACTGCCTACTGCCTAATTCATTCAACAATATAAACTGTCTAAGCTCTGTGTCTTGTGGGACCATAATTCTGGTGCTGTCTAAAGGCTTTGATCCTAACCTCTCCCCAACATCTGGAATGTGATATCAGGGTCGACAGAAAGGAGCTGGAATGTCTTCAATAGAACTAAATCAACCGGCGCTGTTGCTCTCTGTAAATTATTTGGGATCCTGCTGACAGCAATTATATTTATGCCAAAGGTAGTTCATTCCAGTTTGAAGGGCTTGTTTTTGGGAGGGGAAGATGAAATTAAGTGTTAATTAGAAAAAGTAGATACCCATCTTTGGAGTAAAACTTTCTTACGAACGTCTACAAAATTGACGGTTTGTAGAACTCATTTTGGAAAACACCAACTATATTAAAACTGCAATACATACTATTGTGTTGAAATGAACAAAGTTGTCTCGTAAAGTTTTCTCTTATTACAAAAGATTGACAAAGATGGATACAAAGGATGGATATAAATGGATATGCAATGAAACCCTGGACGAGTAGGGATTGAAGAGACAATTTAATTTCCCTGAGTGACAGCCTCGTAATCCTTTCAATATAACAGAGTAATAATCAGTACTGGCAGTTTTTACAGCCCGCATATGTTCTCGGTTCTCACAGCTAAGCTAAGCGCTGTTCTTTTTGTACAGGGGTCTTTTTATGATTACTCTTGTGGCATTTTTCCTCACTCTCATGGTCTTTCTCTGTGTCCCTTCCTCCTTGTTTTAATGTTTTAGTTATTACGGAAGAGGCACATTGGCAACGATATCGTCACCATCGTATTCCAGGAGCCCGGGGCCCTACCCTTCACTCCGAAAAACATCCGCTCTCATTTCCAGCACGTGTTTGTCATTGTCAAAGTCCACAACCCCTGCACTGAAAATGTCTGCTACAGGTAAGGACAGAAAGCATCCACCATCCTCCCCAGCAGGCTTACTTATCGCTCAATCCACCCAGGCGGCTAAGGCCTGTCTGGAGGGAGAAGGTTGGATGAAAACACTTAAAATTGACGACATTGATTCAAGCCCCCAATTATTGCAGCTCTTCTCCCTGGAAGAAGAGAACTGCTGAAGATAAAGTAATACCCCCCCAAGACATTTAAGAATGTGTTTATCCTTTGATGTCTCTCACATAAAATGTATCTCTCATGCTAAACGGCTGAGTGTGAACATTTAGGGCAACTTAATTTGAGGGAATGATGATAGCAGTGTGCTAATGCTTCCCTAGGTTGCCTTCGTGACTTCATAGAAATGTAAGAGAATCACAAGGCTTTATTTTATCCGTCTGATGTTGTACAGTTCTTATTTTCACCTTGAAATTATGAATTATGACTTTTCTGCTCAAGGGTTGTTTGAAGTCAAGACGGCTCCTGTTAATAACATACCATTTAATCAGTGGAGCAAAATGAGTCATGCCTTTTAGACCGCTCCGTTTGATCCTCCTATCAGAAATGAAAGCAATCTAATTTCACAGATCTTTCAAATAACCACTCATTACCTAAATCAATTTTCTCCAATTCACGGCACCTTTATCGGTTATTTTTCCCTGTCACAGCCTGAATGCTATACTTTAGCCGTTCCTAGTAGCACTATCACTGACACCGTTCCTTCTGTCTTCCACAGCGTGGCCGTGTCACGATCTAAAGACGTGCCTCCGTTCGGCCCTCCTATACCTAAGAGCGTGACCTTCCCCAAGAGCGCCGTGTTCAGGGACTTCCTGCTGGCGAAGGTCATCAACGGGGAGAACGCGGCGCACAAGTCGGAGAAGTTCCGCGCCATGGCCACCCGCACGCGTCAGGAGTACCTCAAGGACCTGGCCGAGAACTTTGTCAGCACGGCCACCATCGACTCCGCCGTCAAGTTCAGCTTCATCACTCTCGGAGCCAAGAAGAAGGAGAAGGCCAAGCCGAGGAAGGACGCGCACCTCTTCAGCGTCGGCGCCATCACCTGGAGCGTGCGGGCGCGCGACTTCGGCCAGTCGATGGACGTGGACTGTCTGCTCGGCATCTCCAACGAGTTCATCGTGCTCATCGAGGAGGACTCCAAGAACGTGATCTTCAACTGCTCCTGCCGCGACGTCATCGGCTGGACCTCGGGGATTATGAGCATAAAGATTTTCTACGAGCGCGGGGAGTGCGTCATGCTGTCCGCCCACGACAACTGTGGGGAAGACATCAGGGAGATGGTGCAGAGACTAGAGGTGAGTCATCTAGAGCAGTGGTTTTCTCAAAGTGCGGCCCATGAGGGACACCCCAGGGGTCCTTGGGGGGGTTCCAGCGGGTCCCCAGCAAAAGTAGTTAATATAGCATCAAAAATAGCAGATCTACAAGCTCATAGCACGGGACCGAGTGCCGCTCAATGAGCTTGTAGATCTGTTATTTTTCTGAAATCTTGAACATTAGTGAACATTTTTGACACAAATCTTTGCTTCTGGGGGTCCCTCCCTGCCTGGCACAACATATTTTCAGATGGGGGTTCGTGGCCAAATATTTATCAATTTGGGGGTCCTTGACGTGAAAAGGTTTGAGAACCACTGTTCTAGAGCAGTGGTTCTCAAAGTGGGGCCCAGGGTCCACTCAGGTGTACAAGGGGGCCCCCAACTAAATGAGTTGTTATATCATCACAATCAGTTTTTAACCACAAAAATAGCAAGCTCTCAACATTAACTTGTAGATCTGCTATTTTAGAACAGTTTTTGAAAAATCTTGAAAAATAACACAAATGGCACTAAATCTTTTCAGATGGGCGTCCGTGCCCAAATGCAAATACACATCAACTTCTAGAGACTTGAGAGGAATTTTCTCTGTGATGTTAAAATGCTAATACAGTATGTCAGCTAGATGAAAACAAATGGCAAAGCGAGCTGATCTTTTGTATTTTTAACCTTTATCTTAGTTCAAATCTTTCCATATCAAAGACGCTTTAGACACAATACAAAACATGTGTGCCAGCACAAGAGGATCAAATCAGTGGAATAACATTGAGACCCATAGATTTCCACGTAGGACGAGTCATTTGTAATCAGCTTCAATCAACTTCAGTCACTCCTACAGATGGGGAGAGATTCAAGCTCACATGTTTGCTTACTCTCACAGATGCACTTTCCGTCTGTTAAATAGAGACAAGAACTGTAATTAAGAAAGTTATCATATTACATTTTTTTCATTTATAAATAAAAACTGGGTCATTTCATTGCTGTCTGAGGTGTAGAGCTGGAAGTTGCCTCTATAGCACTGTGTTAACTTATTATCCAATAGTAGGTACAGAATGATCGATCTGTCCCATCATGGCAAGTTAAAACTTTATACTTGGTTGCGCGCCATGTCACTGACCAAAATTAGCTGATCTACAGGCTCACAACGCGTTGCAATGCAACATGTTGTGATCTTGTAGATCGGCTATATCCACAACATTGGAGAGCGCAACAAAGTATAAATCAGACTTAAGAAAAGCTGAAATTTGCAGAGTGCTGTCTTATTTATTGGCTTGCACTGATATTCAGAAAATGTGGTTTAGACCAAAGCACTGACATCGCAAGTCTAAGAAAAATTCAACCTGTGAGCTATGGCAATGTTCATCTCCCGGGCTTTGTAAAAGAGATCAGTAGAACATCCCTCCCAAACCATTTACCTTTAGCTGACTTCTAGTCTAAGTAGATTCATGCTGTAGCTTCATTAAACTTGACCTTGTGCCTCTATGTCAACTGAAATAACAGCAGAGTACGGAATCTGCATGACATAACCGGGAAAATATCCTCTGCCATTAAATGGGACAGTTAGACATTAAGATGTTTTGGCTGAATGCTGACGGCCGTGGTCTCTGCCTGTGGTAGAAGAGGATGTATTATGAATATTCTACATACCAATGTAGATTTACTGTGAACCACAAACCCTGTTATTTTATGTTCATTACAGTATAATGTCAACAGAGCTGTTCGCTTGCTTAACCAATATGGACCCTGATGAAGACTGTGTTTCAACTTTACCGTGTACATCCTCAATGAAATACTCTCCTTAGTTTTTCCACATTTTTTTTTTTACAAGGGCTTAGGTCGCCAATTTGCAGGTGTTCTCTTCCCTTCGGTTAGGATAAATCGTTCCAAAACATCACAACATTTTAATCTAAAAACAAGCCCGATGCCACTCGCCATGGCAGAAAGCTGATTTGATTAAAGATAAAAAGATTAGGGATGATGTGATGTGATTGTGGTCCATCGTCAGCTTGCCTGAATGTCTGGCTTGCAGATAAGGAGGAGGCTGATTGAACGAGGACAACAGCAGACCCGTGCGCCAACCCAGTTTTGAAGGGGGGAGTCGAGGAAAATAGAGACACATTTTTGGGTCTGACAGACTAAGAATAGAGAGAGGCTGAACTGATTCCTTCACTCTTATCAAGGAGCTGCTCAGTTAGTCCAAGTTCTCCCGGCCCCCTGTGTTCTGCCTCTAGCCTGTAGACAGGTGTGTGTTTGTGCCATTGATGATTTTGTCGACTAAAACTATGACGAATAATGTTCGTCGACTACCTTTTTTCACTGACGAAAACGAAATAAAAACTAAGCTGCGATGACTACAACTATGACTGAATATGTTGACAATTTCGTCAACAAATAAAAACTAGACTAAAATGTCTGGGAGGGACAAGTGGAGAAGAGATCCAGTAGAACTAAAAGACAAGTCATTTTATGCTTGTTTGCGCTCGGGTGTTGCGCTCTGAAAATAGCGATCTACAAGCTCACAACGCGACGCGTTCCTGAGTTTGTAGATCGGCTATTTCTAATATGCAACCAAGTGTAAAATCAGCCATTGCGATGCCATCAAGGCTCGCCAAAATACAATTTAGTCGACTAAATCAACTGTAGAGTTTGTCGACTAAAATCTTACGATATTTAGTCAACTAAAAACTAGACTAACACTAAAACTTTTCAGATGACTAAAATATGACAACAAATAAATGGAATTTTATTCAAAAGACTATGACTAAACTAAATCAAAATGTGCTGTCAAAATCAACACTGGTTTGTGCTGTGTGACAGGGTTAGGGTTAGGGTAGGCCCAGGCATCTTCAATGTCCAGACAAAAACGGCCCAGCCATCTGCTTCCTTCCTCCGTCCTAGATGTTGGTATCCAGTGCCTTGCTTCCGCTCCTCGGATTGGCTTATTTTTTCCTGTTACAGTTTCCATTGTTTATTTATTAATGCCTGATGATTCAAGACAACACTTTGCTTCCTACAAAGTACAATGAGCCTGAGAGTGAGACCAAAACTCTAAGAGCCCAACATTAATCCCTGCTGACTTTGGTCCCCTTTAACCCTCATGAATCCTAGAGTCCCTATTCTTGGGGGGGGGGGGATAGCAGATCTACACGCTCACAACACGTTGTGATCTTGTAGATCTGCTGTTTTGGAGATTTTGTGTACAGGGGAAAAAGGGAGTGGGCCATGGACAGACCCCTGGGGGACCCCGGTCAACGATGTGTATAGGGTTTAAGTGGTTAGCTTTTAGCTGAAAGTCAATCTGGTGTCTGAATGCAAATTTACACGAAATGTATTGGTTTTCCAGTAAAAGGTCTAATGGCTGACTCCCTCCAAATGTCAATAAACACTAATGTGCCTCTTTTACAATACACAGTAAAATCCCCAGACCAGTGTTAACTCTGAGCTATGGAATGGATAAATTAACACCGTGCCCCTATCCTACACCCACGCCTTTTCTTTATGGGATTGTGATGGCTAAAAGATAATTACACATCACTCCTAAAGGTGATAAGTTTTCAAAAGGGCTTTGAAATGAAAAAAAAAGCTTTAATGAGGCCACTGGAGGAGTGATTGGAAATTCCTTTGAATATACTTCATACTGGATATACTCACCTCAAAACAACAGAAGATGCAACTCACATATTTACCATATTTTAAAGGATGCACTTGTCATTCAGTCTCCGCTGAGCCTCTCTTGTGGAAGGACAGTGCAGGATATATTACCATCTATGATTAGCCACAAGACATCACTCCCTCATTAGCTATGGTAATCTCCCTTCAAGTTTGCTGTCCGCTTATCTGCCGGATTTGTGAAGTAAATTCAGACGTGCTCAAAAGCTATAAAAGTATTAATAAATAAGAAGCTAACTCGTGTTACTTAAAGCCCATGTAGTCAGAAGTAGCGGTAATAGGCTTATTGCCCAGTGCGAGCAGACCATACTGGCTGTGTCCCCAAGGTGTCTGTGTTTGCCTGAATGTGTCCCAGGGGTGGACTGGTGTTGTGTTTCATTGGGGAGGATTTACAGGCGGCTGGGCCTGTGATGTAATGTGACCCAGGCAGCACAGAATGAACAGATTGCCCACTCTAACATAACATGCAGAGAGAGAGAGAGAGAGAGAGAGAGAGAGAGAGAGAGAGGCCCTGGGTGGGAGTGGACCAAAGAGTTTTTTGATAATGTTCCTCTCTCCAGGTTGAGCTGGGTGGTTGTGTGCTCAATTGTTTTTGAGACTAGACAGTTGTCAAAGCATAGTTCAGGTCATTTCTAACTTGGGCTCTATCCGCCATGATAATGTGTCCTGATCAGAACTTCACAATTCACATCACTTGACCATTTGTCTGATGGGCGCGTGCTAAAGCGAACTTTGTAGTCTTACAACTAAGTGGGAAAGACAAAGTTGGCCAACTTGCTACATCTTCTAGTTTGGTGTTTAGCAAAGGAGGACTTGGGTGTCAAAATCTTAACACAACAACAATTCTTCTGGCTCTGTTCTTCTTACCTCACATGACAGCATTGTGGGAATATTTCCTTTGTTTATCATTTAATACAGCCCTGATGTGAAAGGCTTGCTACTGTCCTAGATTCACTACATTCTAGCACTATTCTGAGGGGAATCGGAAAACATACACAGTGCTGAGGAAATGAGTGAGTCACCCTAGATTTACTGTAATGCTCCTTGAAGTTACTGTATGAGGAATGACTAAAAAAAGAGGCTTGGCTTGTTGTTTCTGAAATAATGCTGTCATCATGGACGTACTACAGGTCCTCCTTGTAATAGGATGTTATGGAGGCCCGCTGAAAGCTCAGATTGTATTTTGACAGCAGTTTTTGTATGTCTGTCCACTTTAAAACTCTTATCGTCTTGACACGCTTGTCACAGCAGCAACACAAGCTCTTATAGAACATGGTGCCAGACATCACGCTAGCACCATCATAATAATAACTTTATAGACCACCACTCCCCCATATGAGATAATGAGTGTGCTGTCTGATTTAGCTATTATGCATTCGGGCCTAATGACAACCTAGGCACATTCATCTGAATGGATTGAATAAAATAGCCAATGATGGCATTTTGAAAGCTATTATTTAGGCTTAATGAATTTCTGACATGGGTAGTTTGATTAATTTGTTGCGGCGTGGACCAAAAACCATCAAATGTCTGCCTAATACCTACAGTAGTTAGATACTGCCTGCCTTGGTTTCACACTTCACCACTTTGTTTAGCTGGTACTGTAGGTCTTCTACCCCAAGAACTCCTCTAGGCTTATGTATTTTAGATTTGTCGAAGGAACAACAGATTCATTCTTGGGTTCTAAAATAATAACTTGTTCCAAAAATGTGGTTCATTCATTGAATTAGGTTATGTTCCTTCACATCTTGGCTACTGTCAGTGGTGTAAAGTAACTAAGTACATTTACTGTACTTAAGTACAATTTTGAGGTAGTTTTACTTTACTAGAGTATTTCCAATTTTCAGTACTTTTACTTCTACCCCACTACTATCTCAGAGGCAAATATTGTACTTTTTACTCCACTACAATTATTTGAAAACTTTAGTTGCTAGTTACTTTGCAGATATAAATGATCACGTTATAAAACATACATTAACCAATTTAGCCCTATTTTATACCTAGACTATTTGAAAATTGCTTGTAGATCTGCTATTTTCAAACATTTTAGCACTTCTACTTTTGGTACTTAGTACATTACACATACACATACAATACTTTTGTACTTTTACTCAAGTAAAGGTTGAATTCCGTACTTAAACTTGTAACAGAGTACTTCTACATTGCAGTATTGATACCTTTACTTAAGTAAAACATTTGAGTACTTTTTCCATCACTGGCTACTGTAGATGTCCGTCAGTTCCTCTCAGTGCTGTAGCATCAACACAAACTGTCAGTGTTGTATAAGCCTGTACATTCCGCATGGCATAGGGCTGACTGTAAAAAATCGTACCGGTCTTAACGTCATTCGCAATCTCTGCTCAACTGCTTCCATCACGACACATACCACGGTCAGCCCATTTACCTTCAAAGAGTTCCTGTAATAAGCCCTTCAATTAGTTAATCACCGATGTGGATTGAAACCACGTGGAGATGCAGGGGCTAATGCAGGTATTTGCTTCATCATGGCTGACTGGGAACCAGTCTCTCTCATGTGGGGTAGGATTTCTGCCAGTGCGAGAATCTGGTGGAGTGTTGACAGGTTATAGTCTTAGTTAATGTGTCCGTGAAGCCAGCTGCCACTCCAAGACAAATGGAGGCGGTCAGCCAGGATTGACCCGAGACTAATCTGATGGGTGATTAAACTACATCAGATGGAGAGAGTGTGGTTTTCCAATACTGCCTGTGACACAAAAAAAGTACCAGGTAAAATCTGGCACATACTGTATGTCTATAGCAGTGGTGGAAAAAGTACTACAATGTTTTAGTATCAATACTACAATATAGAAATACTCTGTTACAAGTAAAAGTCCAGAATTCAAAATGTACTTGAGTAAAAGTACAAAAGTATTGGCATCAAAATGTACTTAAAGTACCCACAGTAGAAGTAATCATTATGCAGAATGTCCCATTACCCAGTTTTCAAATGCATAAAAGTATTTTGAAAATAGCAGATCTACAAGCTCACAATTGTGACGCATTGTGAGCTTAAAGATCTGCTATTTTCAAATGGCTGAAATGCATATAGGGCTGAAGTGGTTAATGTATGTTTTGTAATAATAATCAAAATCTACAAAGTAACTAGTAAATACAAGTTTTCAAATAATTGTAGTGGAGTAAAAGTACAATATTTGCCTCTGAGATGTAGTGGAGTAGAAGTAAAAGTATTGGAAATTGGAAATATTCAAGTAAAGTACAAACACCTCAAAATTGCACTCAAATACAGTACTTAAGTAAATGTACTTAGTTACTTTCCACCACTGCAACTGATGCAGCATGTGTGGTGCAGTATAGCAAATATATGCACATTTTACAGTATTCTTCTTTAGAACTCCTCCAGCCTGGTTTGATAGGCTTGGCTTTGAGTCCATATAAGCGTTCCAAGTGTGCCTGGCAAACCCCATGCTGCACGCTATGCATGCAATGTGTGATATGGGAACCCCATGTAGGGGAAGTTTCCTCAGAAGTGTGTGTGCGCGCGCGCGCGCGCGCGCGTGCGTGCGTGCGTGCGTGCGTGCGTGCGTGCGTGCGTGCGTGCGTGTGTGTGTGTGTGTGTGTGTGTGCGTGTGCGTGTGTACGTGTGTACGTGTGCGTGTGTGTGTTTGTATTACTATACTTGTGAGGACCAAACGTCAAAAGTATAGTAGAATTTGAGGAACAGACGTTGTGAGGACCATTTTCCTGGTCCTCGCAAGAAAAATGTTTTTTTTTAGAGATACGTTTACAATTAGAACAAGATTCCGGTTGAGGTTAGGTTTAGGATTAGACATTTAGAGGTTAGGTTTAGGGGTCGGGTTGTCGAAAAAGGCACACACCGTAAAATAGCCGATCTACAAGCTCACAACGTGTCGCGCTGCGACACGTTGTGAGCTTGTAGATCTGCTATTTTTCGGCCTTTGACTTGCGGTTAAAAATGCCCAAAATAAATCATAAATAAATCATAAAATCGGCTTCCTAAAATGTTGATGCCCTCACAAGTATAGTAATACAAACGTGTGTGTGTGTGTGTGTGTGTGTGTGTGTGTGTGTGTGTGTGTGTGTGTGTGGTGTGTGTGTGTGTGTGTGTGTGTGTGTGTGTGTGTGTGTGTGTGTGTGTGTGTGTGTGTGTGTGTGCGCGCGCGCGTGCTTGTGTGTGTGTGTTCATGTGCACAGCATATGTGTGTTATTTGGCAGCCCACTCTGCTGTTCTTAGGCTTAATCTGTTAGCTCTGTGATGCATCCACTTATTTACTTCCATTTGAAAGGTTCTTTGGATTAGCAAAACAAACACGGTCACACTACCCTGCCTAAGGACACGGTTTACTTTATGCTCCAGTCGGCCGCATTGTATATCCTTTGTGTGGTTGTGTGCATGTGTGCGTTCGCATGTGTTCGTGTGTGCATGCCTGTGTGTGTGTGTGTGTGTGTGTACATTACAGAATTTACATACTATACTCCATCCTGTGCTGAGGGATCTTTTCTTTTAAGTGTGTCCCTTTCCTTCACCCCTAATCAGGACTGCGGCATCTGGAGGAGCATTTCATAGTTGCTGTCTTTCTGTGTAGAGTGATATCTATTTCCTATATTCATAATATCACTGAAGTCCTTCTCAAATGTGCAATTAACCACTTAGGCCCTATTTTTTTTTTACATTGGTGATTTGAAAAAAATTGCTGATCTACAAGCTCACAACATCTCACATCATGACATGTTGTAAGCTTGTAGATCTGCTATCTTTTAACCATTTTGCATATAAAGACATACCCAAAAGGGCGACGCCACAGTTAACAAAGTTAAGTTGATATCCCGCGAGTTGTGTGTTCGTCAATGCCACCAAGTATAAATCCTTCACAGTTTTATGGCGCGCTGCAATTGAATTCATTATCAATCCTGGCTCTGATTCCCCCCAGATCGCGACCAGAGGCTGTGAGACCATGGAGATGACGCTGCGTCGGAACGGCCTGGGCCAGCTGGGATTCCACGTCAACTTCGAGGGCATCGTGGCGGACGTGGAGCCCTTCGGCTTCGCCTGGAAGGCGGGCCTGAGGCAGGGCAGCCGGCTGGTGGAGATCTGCAAGGTGGCCGTCGCCACGCTCACCCACGAGCAGATGATCGACCTGCTGCGCACCTCCACCACCGTCAAGGTGGTCATCATCCAGCCGCACGAAGACGGCGCCCCTCGCAGGTATCTCATCACCTCTCCATTTCCCCTGCAAAGTTATATGAACTCCTTGTTGTGGTGACTCTATGGACACAGAAAAGGCCCTCTATAATAATCCCATAAGCCTGTTATCTGTTCTATTCTCCACTGGCTGTGTTATTTAAAGGAGAAATGAACACTCCGGAAAGATAGTTGTGAGCATAATAGAAGACGACTGTGGGTTCTTTCTCTCATTTTGTTGCTGCAGCTGGGCTAAATTGGCCTCTCATTCGCTTTCAATATTGTTGATGATTTGCATACAAAAAGGCTTAGACTCAGGGTTCTATTTTTTGTCACATTGAGGTTGATGTTCCTCGCTGCGAAGGCTACGCAGTGATTTCTCTGGAGAGGAGAACACTGCGTGTTTGCGCGTGCGTGTGCGTGTGTGTGTGTGTGTGTGTGTGTGCGCGTCTGTGCCTGCGCGCGCGTGCGCATGTCTTGTGAAAGAGCACTCCCGAGGCACGAGCAGACAGAGACAGTCAGCGTTTCTCGCTGATGATAATGAGAAGAGCTTCTTGATTAATGGCTGAACTCTTCCTGTTACAGTCAGACAGCTCACACACAGCTCAGATTGCTCTTTTCTGTGGGTTTCTTTTCCGTCCTCATCTTCTATCCAGCAATTATACGATGGTGGAGTCTATGGCTTCTTAGAGATGCTCGTGCACAAGCAGGAACGGCATCACTCCCCTAATTGAAAGGGAGAAAGCGTATTTCAAATGATCCTTTGTGATGGGCGGAGATGAAAGTCGGCGTGAAACGTTCGCTTCCAACGCACACCTGCTTGTTTTGTCTGTTAGCGCTCCACGATCCAATGAAAGCATATCCATTATGCTTTCACACTCCGGTGTCTGACATCTTTGTTTTGCTGTTTGTTAAGAATGACAGATTTGTGCAGACCAATATATGATGTGCCAGTTTGTACATACTGTACACACACATACATGTAGCAGAGTGGGTTTACTGCATGTGTTTGGGTTTAATCTCAAGTTTCTGTTGTTGAACATCTTCAAATAGTTAATACAGTTAGAATGATGCCAGTGATGTGGCAGTGTGATTGGGCCAGTAATGTAGGGTTTACCTCCTCTGATGTTTGCTGATAGGCATACAAGGCACACAATCTGTTCAGAAATTGCGTTTTTGTGAAGAAGCCACAACCATCTATAGGCAATCGATGTGAAAAGTTAATCACTTCGTCCTTTGCCCTGTGACCAAACTTTCCACAAAGTTTCATTCAAATCCCCCCATAACGAAAACATAACTCCCATCCAAAGCCTATAAATTCTATTTTGCTAAGCTCTTGAACCTCTGCATTGAAAGAGTGCTGAACTAAAGCCTCAAAATCTGTTGTACAAATCTTTTGGCAGATGTGTGTGTGTGTGTGTGTGTGTGTGCGTGTGCATGCGTGTGTGCATGTGTGTGTGTGTGTGTGTGTGTGTGCGTGTGTGTGTGCGTGTGTGTGTGTGTGTGTGTGTGTGTGTGTGTGTGCGTGTGTGCGTGTCTCACAGTGTCAGACTACAAAGCGCAGCATCAATCCTAGTACAGTAACTGTATCTCAGCTTTGCATTGTGGTCTGGCATTGGGAGGCCTGACATACTTGCTCCCCCAGATGGTGGGCTAACATGCCATAGTCTGCGAGTCCAACACAACAGCCTCTCTGGCAGCAAGCAGCACTAATCCTCTTAACCGCGATCTGTGTGATGATACAGTACACAATGATACAATCATAATCGGAGTTCATGGAGGCAGAAAGCAGTCAAAACAATCATCCTCCAAAACTCAACCGGTGTCGACGATCAACATGCCAACTTTTGCCCAGCTCGTTGGAACTGTGATTATGAAATGGGAGGATTCGGTGACGTTGTTTTTTTTTGGTTTGGCTCATTTGTGCCCGTCCGTGCAGAACATCTGGCTATGTTTGACTGACACAGTTGAAGCTGAGAAAGGCACTTTTCAGCATAGCCAATGAAAGAATACTTTTAGAACTATAGACGGCACTACTTACAAATGCAGACAAAAACAACAACATGCATTAAGTCCTCCCTCAACGGTCCTATTGACCCATATACCGTGCGACGCTTGTGAACAGATGTATAGGGCAGATTAGAAGTACTAGAAGTTACTGTGCTCGCCTCATCGGGCCATTCTGCAATCTGCTGTTGAGCTCCGCAGGGACAATAATCTGCTTCTTAAGGGTGATTCATGACTAGTTGCGCGCCAGTGTCGTGCACTGAAAATAGCCAATCTATCCAACGGGTCGCAATAGATTGCTATTTTTGGTGTGCAACATGTTGTGCGACCCAGTATACATCAGGCTTTACTCAAACACTAGAGTTCAGCTTCGCAGCATGAGAAGCAGAGAGGGTCCCTTTTGTAAAGCCCTGTGAATTTTCTCCCATCTCTCCCGAACGCATCGAGAGGTGAGAGGTCGGGCGAAGAATCTTGAGGGCCCTCAACTCTTTTCGGCTGCTGGCTCTTTGAGTTGCTTAAAGTGTTGCAGTCAACAATGAGTGCTCCAGTTTCTCCCACTATTATCTCAAGGGAATGGAATTCAGAAGGAGCCCAGTGGCCCCTGACAGTCCCCCCATAGCTGGAGAGATGAGGGCCCACCAGACTAACAACAATGGACAAGAGTCTCATGACCTCCAGACAATACACCGCCTCTAAACTGCTACCATGACAAGCAGAAATGTTTTCATAAGTACATTTGGATAGGAGGGGCATGTTTGACTATGCTTAGGCTCTGTTGTTTTAAAATTAGAAAAATGTCAGCTAGTTTATTTAATCCCTCCTTCATGGCGGATATGGGGTGTTTGTCTGTAATGTAATGCTATTTGACTGCTGAATTTACCATGACATTCATAGAAAGGGAAAGATTTAGACCCCCTGCCATCTCTCTTTCCCTTTCCTACTTTTATATGCATCCCTTTGTTTATGCCTTAGAGTTCATAATCTATTAAGACCGGGAACGCATCTGTGTAACCACTTAAACCATGATTTTATAGTTTGGCTATTAAAAAATAGCAGATCTATAAGCTCTTTTTTTTTTAAAGATCGTGAAACTTTGTAACTCAAAAAAATTGGGAGGTCCTTGACATGAAAAAGTTTAAGAATCACTGATATTATAGCAACACATTGAAAAAGCTGTTAGGATTTAGAAGACATTTGTTGAATCCCCCAGAAGCAAAGATTTGAGTTACAAATGTTTGCTTTAAAACAATATATATCAAAAGATTTGCACACATTTTCGCGATTTTTCAAAAAATAGCAGATCTACAAGCTCATAGCACGGCACTCGGTGCCGCGCTATGAGCTTGTAGATCTGCTATTTTGGAATAGCCCAAAGAAATCAAAAAAATGACACAGATGCGTTCCCGGTCTTAGTGGGTTAAGCTGTTTATGCCTTGAAAGGCGCAGCTATGCTCTCTGCCTCAAACTAAATGAGATATGGCTCTAATATTAGTGCTACCTAGAACTGTATGTGTTTACACTGGAGGCAGGATGTGGTCCTCGCTCGGTGCAATACCGGAGCCGTTTCCATCATCACTCTGGAAAGCTTTAAACAAGTTCAACATGTTAGCCTTGTGTCAAACCAATGAGAGGAAAAACATTGGGGGGGGGGGTCTTTGAAATTGGAATACACTAAATAAAACAGCAGCTGCGTGTTTCACCTGTAATGTGTGTGATATATAATCAGTGATGTAATGGTAAATAAAAGAGGTGGGTGAAAAAAAAACTTGAGTTCATAATTTGTGAAAGGTTATCAAACCCCATTAGAAACCAAAGAAGATAGATTTTTATAAAATGGTGATACTGCTTTATATTCATGTAAATTGCAACAGTAGTATTCTATTTCTTTTCTCTTTTTTTTCAAAAATGAAATTAGATATATTACCAATGCGTTATTTCAGTGTGTTAAGTTCTGGTGAATTTAATTTGATGAAGTAAAAAACAGGCAAAGGGTTTAGGTTGGTTTATCCCTGACTATTATTATTGCCATGTTTGTAATCCAATGTCAGATGAGGTAAATACAATATAAAGCACATTCACAAGAGCGTTTGGCTGTGGCAGATTCAGGTGGGCAGTTGTGACCTTTTATCTGAAGTGTCAGCCTTCTCATTGCGGATTTTCCACAGAGCTTAACCACTTTGAACCTGACAGGCTGCCTCTGTGGATAGCTTTAAAGCACAGCTCAAGACCTATTTCTTCACTCTTGCTTTTAGTTGATTTTTAAATCTCTGTGTTGTTATTCATGTCCATTCACTGTTTTGCCTGATTCACTGCCTTTTTTGCTATTATTTGTTGTTGTTTTATGCTTTTGCTTTTCTTTTTTTGTTATTTTTTTTTGCTTTATTGTTAAATTATTTGTACTTTTTCTGTAAAGCACCTGTGCTTTATTCTTGCTCTGTAAAGCATTTTGAGCTGCATTTCATGTCATGAAAGGTGCTAATCTATACAAATAAAGTGTATCATTATTGTCTTATTTTGGGCATTTGCTATTTTTGGCATTCAAAAAATATATTTTGTTTGTAGATGACGTGCTATATTTTGTTTACCTTTTCGATTAGGACTTAAATGGTTGAAGTTGAAGCCGTGGGTCTCACTTCCCATGCCAATAAGTCATGAAAGACAGCGATTCCAACAGCCAACTCACAGACCCCGACATGGCAAGCTCTCTCTCTCTCTCTTAATCCCATCACTCTCTTTTCAAGAGTCGGTCCCCACTTTAAATCGGTTGGGAAAACGATTGCAAAGAGCCTAATGGAATTTCAGTTGGCAAAACAACCATTAGAAAAGGACTCCGGTGGCATTTCCATATTGACAATCTATACCCTTTTTCAGGGGCACCTCATTAAAGGGAAACTCCTTGACAAAGATCTTTAGAGGGCCTGGTTGCAAGTTGTGACCTCTTGGCTTTTCGCTGTGACACTGTTGTCCGAGTGTGGGAATGGATTAGCACGTCCCTTCACCGCCGGCCTTGTCATTAGAGTGACAGCTCTCTGGCTGAGGTTAGACCTTGTCAAGCCACGCTATTGTAATTCATTATGAGCCACGACGTGCGGGCGGAAGGAGCAGCTATAGCCCACAGCAGATCAAACGGATGCTAATATCAAAACTCTTCAGTTTTTTAGAAGGCGAGAAATGCTGCTTGTTAATGCTGCAGTAGTCGTATATCACGCCATCTCAGCTACAGTAATCAGTGGTGGAAAAAGCACTCAAATGTTTTACTTAAGTAAAAGTATCAACACTGCAATGTAGAAGTACTCTGTTACAAGTAAAAGTCTGGAATTAAAAATGTATTTGAGTAAAAGTACAAAAGTATTGGTATCGAAATGTACTTAAAATACCAAAAGTAAAAGTACTAACATGTTTGAAAATAGCCGATCTACAAGCTCACAACGCGTCGCGATGCGACGCGTTGTGAGCTTGTAGATCTGCTATTTTCAAATAGCCTCCCGTAGGTATAAAATAGGGCTAAAGTGGTTAATGTATGTTTCATAATGTAATAATTTATATCTGGAAAGTAACTAGCGACTAAAGTTTTCAAATAATTGAAGTGGAGTAAAAGTACAATATTTGCCTCTGAGATGTAGTGGAGTAGAGGTAAAAGTATTGGAAATTGGAAATACTCAAGTAAAGTTCAAATACCTGAAAATTGTACTAAAGTAAATGTACTTAGTCACGCTATATCTCAGCTAATGCATCAGACGAAACAACACGCTCTTGCTTCAACACCGATAGTTTCAAGGGAATGTTGCTATCCATCAAAAGATTGAATAACCCTGTTAGGTTCTCTGATACAAGCCCCCGAGTTTAGATGTAACGGTGTAGCTGTATTTCTTGGCAAGAAGTTTTTAGAGGCAACAGAGTGTAAATCTTCCAACAGTTCTTTGGCCGGTATTGGAACTCTGATCCAGCCCGTGTTGGGTGGGTCCGGTTGCTTCAGAGACTATACAACTACTGCCTGCCTCCAGCTCAGGTTTAACTGCAGACCCATTTCCTCCTAGACTTGCAAGATTTATGCGCTCGCAAGACTGAATCCCTGGAGCACGTTCCACAAAAAAACGCATGCCGGGTTTTTCACTAGTATTTCCCACTGAAGCTCGCGCAGCGCAACAGTGAAAATATTGAGATTGTTTTAGAGGAATCCACCTTGTCGGTTTTTGGTGAGGTCTCGGTATTAAAAGCACAGCTATAGGGACAACAGCTGAGACCTTTCCTGTTGACAAGCTGTTTGCCATGTTTAACCTCTTCGAAGGGTAATGACGTGTGGCAACATGGCTTGAGGGACCCGCAGTTAATCTACGTAATGACTGGGGTTAGCTGCCCCATTAAAAAGGTCATTAACAGACACTTTGAAGTATTTAAAACTGTTGTTAACACATTTATCTTTCAACATGTCCTGTGAGTGATTTGGAAAGAAAAAGGAAAAGAGATCAACAAACTCTTGTTGCTAAACAAAGAAGACGGGGACAAAGGTTAATTGCCCATCTTCTCTATATTATCATCTCTAACGCAACGTGTTTCAGAAGTCCCAACATGTAGTGATATGCTGTGGCACGATAGGCTATTATTTCTGACAAATTTCAAGGCTTAAAGTGATGTATCATGTATGACTATCTATCACCGTCCCATCACTGGGACAGCCGCGCCATGACTGGCTAGTTGGTTGTCAAATCTTGGCTCTACCATTTTGGATTTGATGTTATTTTATAGCTGCATGTAGAGGAGAGTTAATGTTCCAACTCCAAACTATGCTCGCTGTGCTTGATTTTCACTTGCACTTTACGCCAACCTTTATGAGTATCGGCCGAATCCACCTGTTTGCCACAACAGCATGAGGTATGACCTGAAACCACAACCATACGTGTTTTTTTGGGGGTGGGGGGGTAAATTAGAGGGGAAAAGCAGGAAGTGTAATTGGCTGGAGGGGGGGTTTTAACCGACATGCTTTACTTAACAAGGTGAAGTTCAATTTTATAAAAACAGTAATTCTGGTGCCTTTTATAATGCCGCTCATTACTCTCACCATCCTTTACACATCAAGCCACCATAGCCGTACCCTTACATGCAGTATTTATGTTAACGCTGCGAGCATATGGAGCATTTGGGGCACGCCATGGAGGACAGTCGTCTTCCATCATGGATGAAGCCGCCTCGGTCTTGACATTGACCAGATGTGAGGGAGGGAAGATGGGATGAGGAGGAGGAGGAGGAGGAGGAGGAGGGGATGAAGGATGATGGTAGTTAGATCTCATAACGCCCGCTGCTGCTGGTCCTATAGGAAGGCCGGCAGTAAACAGGCCAGCCACCCGTGGCCCAGTTTGATGAAAGGGTCTCTCTTGAGTGGGATTACCGCCCGCCCCCCCCCCCCCCCACCGTGGCCTCCTGCAATCAGCCCCGGCCCGCCCCGCTGTGTACATGTATGACCACAGCAAAGTATACAAGAGCATTCCACTTCCCAGTGGATCCTGGAAAATGGACTTAGGGGGGGCGTGCGGGAGGGGTGGGCAATGTAATCATTGGGGGTCACGCATGAGATGCTTTTGGAGAGGCGGCGGGCGGAACACCCAGGCTGTTTAACCCTATAAGACCTGAGGCCGATTCTACAAATGTCTTCTAAATCCCAACTGTATTCTGAAAAAAAAACATGTTTCTATATCAGTGGTGCTCAAACTTTTTCATGTCAAGGACCCCCAAAATGATGTGTATTGGGCCGTCGACCCCCATCTCAAAATATTTTGTTCCAGGGACCCCCAGAAGCAAAGATTTTAGTTAAAAATGTTCACTTAATAATATAATAATAATATATATTCAAAGATTTGCACACATTTTCTAAAAAAATCTAAAATAGCCAAAGTGTAAAATAGTGCTTTTTAGCTCAAATCTAAAAATGACACAGATGCGTTCCCGGTCTTAATGGGTTAACACTGAAGCCCCTCCCCCCACCACACACACACACACGCTCGCCCACACACAAACACACACGCGCGCGCTCGCCCTCACGCTCACACACACTGTGACCTTCCTCATCTCAAACATACACACTGGTGCTTGCACCCCGACCCCAAAGATTAATGTTGCATGAAATGGCATCACACAGATCCAGTCTGACTCTGAGCCAGAGAGACAGTCGGTGTTGTTCATGATGGGTGGTGATGGGATGGAGATGAAGAGCATTCAGTGCTGGTAGGCAGCATATATCGGGGTTAACCCATTCAATCCGGGAACGTGTCTGTGTAATTTTAGATTTCTTTGGCTATTGAAAAATAGCAGATCTACAAATCTTTCAATATGTATGTTTTTAAAGCGAACATTTTTAACTCAAATCTTTGCTTCTGGGGGATTCTACGAATGTCTTCTAAATCCAACAACGTTATATATATCAGTGGTTCAAGGATCCCCAAAATTATATGTATTTGTCCGCGGACCCCCCCATCTCGAAATATTTAGTTCCAGGGACCTCCCCAGAAGCAAAGATTTGAGTTTAAAATGTATATATTATATTCAAAGATTTGCACACAGTTTCATGATTTATTTTCAAAAATAGCAGATCTACAAGCTGATAACGCTATGAGCTTGTATATCTGCAATTTTTTGAATAGCCAAAGAAATCTTAAAGTGACACACAGATGCGTGCCCGCGTTGAATGGGTTAAGTGGCAAGCTGAGATTTTGATCTCCATTCAGACAGAGAAAGTGTTTTCAACTTTATAATCTGTAATGAGCTTCTTAAGCTGTGTGTGTGTGTGTGTGTGTGTGTGTGTGTGTGTGTGTGTGTGTGTGTGTGTGTGTGTGTGTGTGTGTGTGTGTGTGTGTGTGTGTGTGTGTGTGTGTGTGTGTGTGTGTGCGTGTGCGCGTGAGTGTGCATGTGTGTGCATGTGTGTGTGTGTGGTGCATGCATTCCTTCGACATGCACATTATTACATCTTGGGATACATATGGGCATTTAAGGTGTTCTGGTGTTGTCATGGTAACACAGAAAATGTCTGTTCTAAGTTTAGAATGAGCTCCGACCTTTAACGTAACCTAATGCTTCAGGGTCAGCAGAATTACGCGGTATGCACACACACACACACACACACACACACACACCAACAGACTCTGATGAGATCGTTTTGACAGCGTTTTCTTTTCCATCCTACTCTATGTGTACATATGTGTGTGTGTGTGTGTGTGTGTGTGTGTTACATGCCTTAAGATTACATATAAATAACCCATTTATAATACAATAATAATTCTAGTGCCTACCACTTTATCCCTATAATATTGCTCTATTAAGTGGCATACATTATTGCGTAATCTTCTATATTAATCACCAATCTTTGAGGCCCATATTGGGTGGCCTTTGCACTGCAGTCAGCCAGTGTTTTTAGCGGCGCTAGCCGCTCTATACCTTTAGGTATAGAGCGGATCCTGCTCTATACCTGACTTTGTCCGTGTTCACCGTCAACGCTCTGATTGGTCAGACCCGTCAACGCTCTGATTGGTCAGACCCGTCAACAAAGTGATTGGTCAAGCTTCACGTGACACATGGCTATAAACACATTATAAACACATATCGATGACAAAATGTATCAAAGGCGCCGCTACCTTCACACAGGGTGTGATTTATTTTTTCACACACTGATCTCGTGCCTTTCTCCTCCGTCCCCATGCAGGGGCTGCTCGGAGCTCTACCGCATACCCATGGTGGAGTACAAGGTGGACAGCGAAGGGACTCCCTGCGAGTACAAGACACCCTTCAGGAGGAACACCACCTGGCACCGAGTGCCCGCCCAAGCCGGCCAGCCCTTGTCCAGGGGCTCGCCCACGCAGCTCGGCCCCGACCGGCTGCAGTGCCAGCAGATCCTGCAGCAGCACCAGGCGGCCATCCCACGGAGCACCTCCTTCGACAGGAAGCTTCCGGATGGGACCAGGTACTGTATGCTATACGCTGCCGGCCCGCCCCACCCACCCACCACCCACTCTCTCTGACTTCTCTTTTTTTTATCACTACCCACTCAATGCGTTGTCCTCCCGGCTTTGACTTAAAGGGATAGTTCACCCCCAAAAATACTTTTTTTCTATCGATTATACACCCCATGGAGACTTGAATTCATGGATATATATTTTTTTTTTGTGGCATTCCTAAGCCAATCATTTGATAGGTAGGAGATACAAAGAGTCTCTTTTGTATCTCCTACCGGAACAGCTGCCTCCGGTCCGCTGGTCATCAAATTATTGGCTTAGGAATGCAACAAAAACAAAAAAATATCCATGTATTCAAGTCTCCATGGAGTGACTAATCAATAGGAAAAAAAGCATATTTTTTGGTGAACTATCCCTTTAATCTGGTTAGAGAATAATTTGTATTATTATTTAGCGTCAGGAGCCGAAAGCGCCTGTGGTCCCTGATATATGAGTTTAACTGGAACTAGCTGACATTTTTCCTTTTTAAAATATCCTTTCAAGGTTTTCAGTTAACTAAAGCGCAAAGATCATGATCAAACGTCCATCCATGCATTAAGGATGTGCAAAATCTTTGAACTGACGCCCCCTTTTTTTCTTTTTTAGATAAAAGGTGCAACATCTCTTTTCAGGGTCCTTTGTGTCTGAGGAGCATTTGAAATCAACAGAACGCCTCGTATCTCTCTTTCATCCACCTCTAGATGATAAGCCGAGCCTTTTAGTCCTTTGTTCCCGTTTTAGACTGGAGAGATCTAGTCTCTTTTGGACATCTCCATTGAGTCATGTAAAGTGCCAATTTGCACATTCTAATGAAACCCCCTGACCAGCAGCAGCCAGTGCCATGATAACGTAACCCGTGTGTCAATCCGACCCCCCTCTGACTGTACAGTACAATGACTGCCTTCCCCTTAATAATCAGAGACACTGGCACTTGTGGCAGTCCATCTCTCTCTCTCTCTCTCTCTCTCTCTCTCTCTCTCTCTCTCTCTCTCTCTCTCTCTCTCTCTCTCTCTCTCTCTCTCTCTCTCTCTCTCTCTCTCTCTCTCTCTCTCTCTCTCTCTCTCTCTCTCTCTCTCTCTCTCTCTCTCTCTCTCTCTCTCTCTCTCTCTCTCTCTCTCTCTCTCTCTCTCTCTCTCTCTCTCTCTCTCTCTCTCTGCACCATATTGAGTAGGTGGTGACAGGGACTCTGCCACTGGTGAGCTCATCTCAGCCAATTACTCCAGAAACAAAGAGAAAGCTCTTCACGATATGTAGCCCCCCAGAGGACGTGGGAGTACAGGACGGAATGGGGGGAGAGAGAGAGAGAGAGAGAGAGAGAGGATAGAGAGAGAGAGGGGGATGAAAGCAGTAAAAGGGATTGCCAGATAAGACCGAAAGGATTACAGAGGCATTATAAGGAAAATATATTTACATATGAATCATTACAGAATTACGTTTGCATTATTAAAATATACTTAATTTATATACATACAAATAATTGTCAGTATACGATTTCTAATTTAGGCATTTAGCAGTCACTCTAAGCCAGAGTGATTTACAAAGTGCAAATCGGTGTAAACACCGTGAACCATTGTTACCCAACAACAGCAGTAAGCAGTCAAGTAACAAGAAAACAATGACACAGTCATAATTTAAAGCAGCTTGCAAGCTAAACTAATCTCAGTAATCTCATTTTGGGGGATTTAGGGCAAAAAGTACTGTTTAATGTGCACTCTATTAGGAATTTGATTTATCTGGACTTGAGCAGGACTGCCGCTGCTGCAGACAGTAGACTAGCTATTTCCTTTATTAGCCCATAAAGATCTGTTTTTTTTTATTTGAGCTAAAAAGCATTATTTTACACTTTGGCCATTCAAAAATAGCAGATATACAAGCTCATAGGCGGCAGCGAGTGCCGCGCTATGAGCTTGTAGATCTGCTATTTTTTTTAAATCAAGAAAATGTGTGCAAATTAATGTATTTATATTATTTTAAAGCGAACATTCTTAACTCAAATCTTTGCTTCTGAGGGCTGCACTCTATAATTTGTTATGATTTAAAGTATTCTCCTACTCTGTGTCCTCTGCCTGAGAGCTGAGAGGGAGTGGCATCTTGCAAATACAGGCTGTCAATCAAACTGCCACACAGTCAGAGCAACGGTTAGAGCCTTTCTAACAGGCACGCCCCCTTTCCACAGCCACGCCCCCTTGCCTGGGTAGGGGTATAAATACGAATGGAAGTGCCCTTTCTTTGCCCCTTTATCGCTGCCCGTTTATAGAGCAGCTTTGCTAAAGCAAGCTGCTAAAAAAGACTGCAAAGTAAACAAGTAGGATAACAGGTAGACATCAACCCTAGTGTCTATTTAAGTGTATAACTGGGTTAAGGCTTTAAGGCTTTAAGGCTGGGCTTTGTGCGGAATTGTGGGCAATTTGTTAAAGGGATTGGGAGTGGAGTGTCTATAATGTGAATTCCTGGATATGAAATGTTCATCTGCAATATTTTACAGTGATGTATGTGGTTGTGTACCAAAGTATTGAATACAGTAACATGGTTTTTAACCATTGTTTCTTTTAATAAAAATTGTATAAATGTAATTAGAAAGAGCAATACTCAATCTTGGGATGTTTGATTTGAAAGAGTGAAAGTTTTTAATTAATTGTAATTTTTGTAATTATCTGTTGACTCCCACTCAGTCTGTATTGAGTGTTTTGTCAGAGTGATTGTTATTTGGGATGCTTTCACTGTGCACTCTCTGTCATGTCACCTTGGCACATGGAGAGCTGTTTTCTCTCCTACCCTTTTTAGCTGTTTCAAATAATAAAAGGATGGTTTCCTGCCTTTTCAGAATTCTTTGTTAATATTACATGTAGATATACTGGAGAAAATAATTGAATAATGGAATAATTTGGCTTTCTTGCATGTTACCATGAGTTGATGGTGAGAATCACTCAACACACCTTAAATGTCAGTACGACAACTTTGACCATTTCATGTTTTTTTATTGGCCACATTTTTTGTTGCTAAATGAGTAACATGTCCATTTTAAGGTCAGTCCACCTTAAAGTCTGGTCAGATTAGCTCATTAGCTCATTAGCCCATTAACTCATTCAACTATGTGGGAATATTTTGGGTTTAAGCCATATGAAATGATATCACACAGGCTATTTGCAACCAAGATAATTGTGCTATTACTAATGAAGGAATCGCAAACCACCATCTGCGTTGCAATGTTTCCCCTATTTCAGCTCAGGTAGTCTGTCTCGCTCTGGGTTTTATATATTCACAATCTGTTTACATGACTAAATCAGAACCATTACCGGCGGTAACAATGTGTGTAATCATGTGTGTACTCGGTGATCATGGACTTTATAGACGAATCCACAAAGCGCTCCCCTGGCGCAATCATAACTGCAGTGTCAGAATGCACACCGCAGCAGGAGTCCGACACCGTGGCGCTCTATGGATTCGTCTATATAGAATCACCGTATATGCTGCTAGGCAATCATAGCCCAGAGGGGAGACTGCTCTGCGATTGGCTAATCCATTATTAGGGCAACCACATGACCAATTCTGTAACTTGGTCGCCTCACCTGTAACTTGGTCATTTTATCTACAAGGTCATCGGTAGGACATGATAACATAATAGTACGATACAATACAGTACAGTACAATAACAGTACAATCTAAACAACAAGTAAACAAATATAATAACTGACATCACTTTGTAGTGTTTCTTTGAGCTGTTAGTCGTAATTTGTAGCCCTGCTGCAGCTGCCTATGTTGTTGTCATCTTCTGCATAACGTGCATACATCATGCAAACAGAACATCTGTGCACTGCATAAGGACTGTGTGAATTCGCTAAAGTGGTGTCTCCTTCCCTCGTAGCTGAATCCAGGCCTGGCACTGTAAAACATGACACCCAATATGTGTCCATCTGAGACTGACAGGCATTCCCTCTGACCACCAATGTTATTGCAGCACTCGGAAGAAAAATTACGTTCAATAACCCTGTGTTCCAACTTTTTCCTTATGTGCCGAAAGAGAAAGAGAGAGTGAGAGAGAGTGAGAGGCAGCTGCTGCTGTTTTATATTAAGTGTCTGGACCCCTCTGAGGAGACTAACACCTCAACTGGGGCAGAACTGTAGCGCTCGGGGCCAAAGTGTTCGATGATGTGAGCTGCGATTGAGTTACTGGCAGTTTGGTGGGTGTCTCATATGGTGGTCTGGACTGGAGAATGTGTACTGTACTTACAATAGATTTAACATATTTGTTTCATCATATAAAAGATTTGGCCAAAACTTGACTATATATTATGGAAATAATGCGCACTTGAAATCTAACATTTTCAGAATATATTGCGTTCATCTACCCTTCCAATAGACACAACTATGGTCACATAACGATGTGTGTGTACCAGACTTTTCTGTGGCTGCTAGGCAATCGACTATACTATAAGAGACATACTGCACTATCTTGAATCCCATGTTTGTTTTCAATCTCAAGCAAACAGTAGCTACGCTCTCAGGGGGGTTTCCTGGGCAGGTGGGAGTATGCAAAGTAGACAAAACTCTTCTCTCCAGCATTATGATATGATACACATTAGGAGTGCATGCTATGGAGGGGAAAGGAACTGGTTGGAATAACGTGTTCCTTCCTCGTGCTACGTCCAACCGGGGAAACTCCCCCCCCCCTATAAGAAGTGGCTTGCTAGCTCCTCATGCATTGAAGGAGGCATGAGCTCAGCTCCGTAGGTGGGCAGAGGGAGAGTAGCGCCCAGGATTACAATTGGCACTGGGTGAAAAAAGGGGTTACAAAATCGTGGGATAAAAATGATATATATAAATTTTAAAAAAGCAGCGCATGCTACAGAAAATAATTCATCACATCTGCAACATAGAGGGTTGTTTTTCATTCGTCATTATCTTGCCGTACAACAGTACACTCAGTGTTAGGTTTCAAAGATGCCGCCCGCAGCATCCTTTCACATTCAAAAACCACTTCTGTTCACTTCACATTAACCATGTAAACACAATGGGCTCGCCATCTGTTTTACACACAGAGAAAACCTTGCTTGTTTTTCATTTGACAAACTGGAGTTATAATAACTACAGTATGTTGTTTCTCCTCTGCGAGTCCTCGTACTCCCCAAAGATAACCTTTCGCTGTGTGCCTTTTGTCACCGTACAATCAGATACGTAACTTCATGTCTCGCTGACACTGCTCACACGTTTCTGCCATTCGTCTGCAAAGCTCACTGTACAGAGAGAGACGCTGCTTGGGGCTAAACAGCCATTTCAAAATGTCAATAGACGTACAAAAGAAACACAAAAGCCTTTTGTTTCCGCTTGTTACGTAACCGAACCGCAGCCTCTAGGATAGATGTCCAAAGATGTCGTTTGTACCACTATCTGTCTTTTACGTAACGTTACTTCCACATGTCAATGTGTTTCAGGTCTTCCAGTGGTGGAAAAAGTACTCCGATATTTTACTAAGTAAAAGGCCTGTGTTCAAAATGTTACTTGAGTAAAAGTAGAAAAGTATTGGCATCAAAATATACTTAAAGTACCAAAAGTAAAAGTACTATGATGTTTGAAAATAGCAGATCTACAAGCTTACAACGCGTCGCGGTGCGACGCGTTGTGACCTTGTAGATTGGCTATTTTCAAATAGCCTATAGGTATAAAATAGGGCTAAAGTGGTTAAGGTATGTTTTATAATATCATAATTAATATCTGAAAAGTAAGTTTGCAAATAATTGCAGTGGAGTAAAAGTATAATATTTGCCTCTGAAATGTAGTGGAGTATAAGTAAAAGTATTGGGAATTGTAAATACTCGAGTAAAGTACAAAAATACCTCAAAATTGTACTTAAGTACAGTACTGGCAAAAATGGTCTCACTGATTCAGTCCATGTCCTGAAGCTATATATGTGCCCTTATATCTGTATGTGTCAGTGAGTAACATACAGCATGTCCTTACGCTGTGTGGATCATTGTCTCTGCAGGACCATGCATGATATGGAGAACCCTCAGGTCACCTCGTGTAACAAGGGAGACCCGCACTACCGTAGCTCGCCCAGTAACCAGTCCTCCTCCAGTGACCCGGGACCTTCTGGCAGCAGCACCTGGTCCCAGCAGCCTTCATATGATGGGTACGCCATGCTTGTTGTGACCGTCAAATAAACATAACGTTGCTGTCGGTCAGAAACCAGCTAACTCAATTTTTCGGCTTTTGCAATTTTTGTCCATAAATCAGTGCTATTGAACACCCTTTACGTCTGTGTGTTGATTAAAAAAATATTGAAGCAATAAAAAGTATTAAAAGGTGCTTCTGACAAAACCAGCTAACTCCATTGGATCCTCAAACCAGCTAAGTCCACCAAAGGGGGGTAGAGTTAGCTGGTTTTGCTGACTCCAGGCTCCACCCCCTTTTGACCAATAATGAACAAATCCTCCTATCTCCAATTTTTGTTTGTTTTTTGTAATTTCCTCAGAAATGAACATTTTGGTGTTAGCTGGATCCTGCCCGACAGCAGAGATATACCATTGCTATGATGTCTTTGTAAAGTTCTATATCGCTCTGCGGTTGTAGGCTACTAGTCGAGGTGAAATCCACAAAACAATTTACGGTGAACTTCAATCTCTGTGGAGGCTTAACTCTGCAGGAGTGGAGAGGGCAATGTATCTGGGGGAAAAGCACACCTTAAAAGAACTATACACAGAGCTGCAGTGGATCTGTCCTTTCCTCATGCAGCGCTCTCTCCCCCGGTCTCAGTAGCCTCGGCGGGGCTTCTTTCGCTCTACATTAGAAGAGTTGGGGGCGTTGTCACATACTAATACAGCCCGAATACCCAATCTCAGCACCAGCCTCAGTGGCTTGCCTCGTTAATCACTAGACTCCCAACCCTCACCTCCGGAGTTTGACTCTGCTATCGACACTACTTTTTCCAATAACCGCGGACTACGTTTTTTCGCCGATAAAGTATAGTTTTGGACCGCGACGGAGGGGCGCAATCTCAAGCGAACTTGAGCCACGAGAAGCACTGCGAGCACTTGCTGCGCTGAACGTTGCGAAGTTCGCTTGAGCCTACTCAGCCCCGTCCGAGTTATGTACCAATAGGCACAGAATCGTAAATGATCGCCCCCCCCAGGCAATGCCAGCGCCGAGCATTATTTTCCACAATGGACAACTGTCCTCCTGGAATGTCAGGCTCTCTCCCCCCCGCCCCCCGGCTACTGAGAGCGGGGAGGAGAACACTGGTCGCGTCCTTTCCAGGTATTTTGTTCCAATGACCCTTTATATACAGAAGGACGCTATAGGTGTCCCGGAGAACGAGTCAGTGTAGAAACAACACTGTAAAAATAGATTTGTTCTACACTCGGCTCTGTTTCCCATTTTCCTTTTTTGCACGGGACATCAGGGCCTGCTGACGGGCTTAAGGGCTGACACACTGTATTGGGTTCTTGTACTTGAGGCGGAATCCATCAGAGACTGGTGTGGGCGAGTGTAAGTGCTTACAGACCATAACAAGAGGCTTAGCTCCACACTGCTGCCTTCGCCTGGCCCGGGCCTTCTGTCAGAGAGGCCTCAGAAAGTGGCATGGAGCTCTTTACAGATCACTGCCAGGGTTGTCACGACTAGAGAAGCCAACATGTTCATTAGGTAATTGATCCCGGGGCTATAGGGACGCGATTGAACGATCGAGACTGCATTAACGTTCAAATGAGACTCTCTGTGACTCTGAGTGCGTCTGTCATAACCCCCTTTGCTCTTAAGATTTAATTAAGATTCTTATTGGGGGCGGGGGGGGGGGTCTAATTCTCTTCCCCATTCCAGTTGAAAGCTAGGGAGCCTTGTGTGTCATGTTTTATGAGAGACACGTCTCTCATCAGCTGACAACTTTAGTTCTATTCTATTCTATTATGAATCCAAGTGATTTTGACCTTAAGTGATCTTGTGCTAATTGCTGCTGTGAATGCAATGAAGCGTCATGCATGTAGTCCCGCTCACAGAATACAGCGCTAAACTAAAGCCTGATTTATACTTCATTGCATGCCGGTATCGTGAGGAGAAAATAGCCGATCTACCAGATTGCAACGCGTTGAGAGCTTGTAGATCTGCTATTTTCTGAGAGCAACGTGTACAGTATGTACAATGGAGTACAAACTGAGCATAAGCTACCTCTTCTTCCTTCAGATGTCCGTCTCCTGTCCTCCATGAACACTCGGGGGACCTGCACGGCTGTGAGGGCGACAGCCACCGAGAGCGAGAGCACACTCTGGAGAGGACCAGGTCTGCAGGTGAGTCTTTCATCCTCTTCCCTGCACCCCGCAGAAATTCCGGGAGTGTTCATTGGACTGGATTGTTCAGCTTTGTGTAAAGTTACAGTATAAAAAGACCTGAGAGTTATATCTTCAGTCCGAGCCAGGTGGCACTCACCCGCAGTGGTGGAAAGTAACTAAGTACATTTAGCACTGTACTTAAGTACAATTTTAGGTACTTTTACTTTACAGGAGTATTTCCAATTTGCAATACTTTTACTTCTACCACACTACATCTCAGAGGAAAATATTGTACTTTTTACTCCACTACAATTATTTGAAAACTTTGGTTACAAGTTACTTTGTAGATTTTGATTATTACAAAACCACTTCAGCCCTATTTAAACTTTGGCAATTTGAAAATAGCAGATCTACAAGCTCACAATGTGTCGCTTTGCGACGCATTGTTAGCTTGTAGAAAGTGACACATTGTGAGCTTGTAGATCTGCTATTTTCAGAGGATTTTTATACATTTTAAAACTTGTGAATTGGGACCTTGTAGTGTTTCTACATTGCAGTATTGGTACTTTTACTTTAAGTAAAAAATGTTAGTACTTTTTCCACCACTGCCCGTCACACCCAGTGCCCTGCGAATCCAACCCCACTCAACTCTCTTCTCCTCCGTCCGTCCGCAGAGGCCAAGTGGCACATTCCCTCCACCAAGATCCTCAACTCCCTGAAGCAGAGAGAGGGAGGCAAGGACTCGCCCAACAAGCTGTCCAGGGTAAGTGCCTGACTACCACTCTGACTACGTTACTTATGGAGGTGTTCAGGTGTTTTGTGTGTGTGTGTGTGTGTGTGTGTGTGTGTGTGTGTGTGTGTGTGTGTGTGTGTGTGTGTGTGTGTGTGTGTGTGTGTGTGTGTGTGTGTGTTGTGTGGGGTCCGCTGCTCTGAGACGTTGCCCGGTCCGCTGCTCTGAGACGTTGCCCTCTCTTGTGCTGTCAGACCTGGTTACGCTCATATCGATGCATGAACGGAGATAAGGTCAGATCGACCTTGGTGGTGGTGGAATTCGGTAGCCAAATATCGGGGTGTCTAACGTGCGTGTCTCTCACCATATTAACCTCTGTCTGGCGGTACACAATCTCGTATCACATTACATTACATTACAGTCATTTAGCAGACGCTTTTATCCAAAGCGACTTACAATAAGTGCATTCAACATAGGTAGGGAACGAAAACTACTAATCACCAGAGGTTTTAAGTGCATTCTCTGCAAAAACAAGCAACCAAGAGTATACCTAGCGCTAAGGTAAAGACAAAATAGCTAAATCAAATGAGCAGGAGCTTAAAACAAATAATTGTATCGACTAAACAAGATCCAATAAACAATACAACAATAAAACAAGCGCTCAGGCAAAGAGGAAGAGGAAAAGAGGAAGGGTATCACGTTCACTCACACGTTAGCGTGCTAAATGGGCATTTTTCTGCTCGTCATCATTTTTGGCAGCCTCACCGCGGGACACTTCTCTCTAAAGGTTGAACAAGTGTTTAAGCCTCTCTCCCGTACATCATCTCTTTTTGATCTCATACACTAATATAGTTCAGTGGAGATACATCTTTCTCCATTATCTTGGTCCCCAAAGCTCAGGGTCCTTTTTTTTCTCTCTTTAAAGTAGTGTGATTCATAGTTCATCCATGATTTAGCATGGCCTAGGCCTTTGCATGGCATTAAAAAGGAAACATGGTGGGTTTTAATGCAGTAGTCACTTAATTCCTGTCCTCCCATTAGGTTGAACTTAACCTAACCCCATTCCGTGAGAAGCCTGCTGTCATCAGTATTGATCTACTGTAAATGCAACATTAAGGACTTAAATAATGTATCTGAGGATGCATTATGGGTACTACTGCCTTGATCTTGTATCTCTGTGGCTTCTATTTGCTTGTTGATGGATGACTCTCTGATTATAAATGAGTTAATTATTATTTTATTTTTTTAGCCAAGTATGGTTTAGAATTCTATACTGCTTTCCCCTCCACCAGGGCGCCTGGTGGAGGGGAAAGGAGAACTGGTTGGAATAACGTGTTCCTTCCAAACGCTACGTCCAACCGGGGAAACTCCCCCCTGACAGGTGATAAGAAGGCTTGTTAGCTCTCATGCATTGAAGGGGGCATGAGCTCGGCTCTGGGCTCTCCCTAGGCTGGCTGGCAGAGGGAGTGTAGCGCCCAGGATTACTTAGACAATTGGCACTGGGTGAAAAAAATGGGATTGCAAAATCGTGGGATAAAATTAAAAAGATAACAATTTGACAGTACAACAATTTCCAAAAACGATTAGGCAAGTAGGTGTACAACCCAATTAGTGTTTCACTAATTGCATGTGTGGACAACAAGAAAAATAGATATCACCTGAGTGCCAGCTAATAAGGTTCTGAATAAACATCTGATGTGTCTGGATAGGATAGACCTCGCCCCAGACGGGCTACTCAAGGAAAGATATAACAAGCAAGTGCTGTTCAACCAAGGTCTACTGGGGGGTTTACCAAACTCTCCCTCTCTCTCTTTCTTTCCCTCTCTCTACCAGACAGGAGATAAGAACTCCAGCCACTCGAGTAGCAACACCCTCTCAAGCAACGCCTCCAGCAACAGCGACGATAAGCACTTTGGCTCCGGGGACTTGATGGACCCCGAGATGCTGGGCCTCACCTACATCAAAGGGGCCTCCACGGACAGCGGCATCGACACCAACCCCTGTGTGGGGCCCGCGGGGGCCCGCGTGATGCTGCAAGGAGGCAGGGCGGGGGAGCAGGGGGGTCATCCCTGGGCATCGTCGGGGGAGCACCACGACGACGGCGGCGGGGCGTCGGAGGAGGACCACGGGAAACTGTACCTGCCGCAGGGCTACGCCTCGGCCATCATGGCCGGTCACGTGACCGAGGGCAGCATCGGCGACCTGAGCGAGATCTCCTCCCATTCCAGGTACGGTACAGTAGACATGGATGTTTTTTTATGACTATGTTAGAAACTATGATTTTCATCTGTGTGTGTAACCTTTTCAACCCTGAAGGGTGGCGTTCGAATGGCTACGTTCGACCGATTTAGCTTCAAATGTCCACTGCATATACCGTAGCATGCAGAGGATCCCGAGATGTGACCTTTAACTAAGACACAGGCTGGTTAATGTCAACAATGTATGTCCTATATGTTTTACGTCATTCTTGGCAATCGGAAGATAACAGTGTGTTTGTGTGCCAGGTCATTGATACGTCCGCCAGGGGGAAATTGCATTTTCTCTCTCGTGGTATATACAATCCACTGAGTCTATAGACATAGTAGACATATGCACAGACCACCTGGGTGGGGTGACCCACACACACACACACACACACACACACACACACACACACACAGGGACAGTCAGTAGCTGTTACCTGACCTTATCGCCCAGCTGTACTCCCTCTCCAGTGACCTGCAGGCTGCTCTGTCCCACTGTGCCAGAGCTGATAAGCAGGGTACTGGTCGGGCTGGAGTGACATGGTGGCGCCCCCCCCCATCCCGCCACCAGTCTGGGGTCCAGCTGGGAGGGAGGTGGGGCTTCAGAGCGGGTTGGCCGTGGAGCTTCCACACAGTCTGTCTTTAAAATAAAATGGACGTCTTGTTCGTTCATCCCACGTAGGATTATGTTACCCCGCAATCTGTTCAGATCACTGACCTGTGTGTGTGCGTGTGTGTGTGTGTGTGTGTGTGTGTGTGTGTGTGTGTGTGTGTGTGTGTGTGTGTGTGTGTGTGTGTGTGTGTGTGTGTGTGTGTGTGTGTGTGTGCGTGCGTGCGTGCGTGCGTGCTTGCGTGCGTGCATGGCTGTGTGTGTGTGTGTGTGTGTGTGTGTGTGTGTGTGTGTGTGTGTGTGTGTGTGTGTGTGTGTGTGTGTGTGTGTTGCCAAAGTGTGTGTTGCCAAAAAATCTGACACTGCCAAAAAATCTGTCGGTCAAGGATTGTCTTATATGGACATCAACGTGCCTGCCTCAAAGCAAAACAAAAAGGACCCCACACTCTAAACCTGTCCAGTCCATGATATCATATCAAAGGAAAGCAAATCATCCTTGTCATCACCACCTCCCATTCTACTGTTCACTTCTGACATACAGTAGGAGCCTATGACACTTCAGTGTCATCTGAAGAAACAGTCAAACAGTTGGAACACATGTTTTTTTTAGGGCACATGGGCCAGATGGGCATGAATATGGATGTAGCGGATTCTGTGCTTCAAGCTAAGATCCATCTGAGGATGTTTTCTTTTCTTTCTTTTCTTTCTTTGACGAAGGTTATCTAGCCCAGTGGTTCTCAAACTTTTTCATGTCAGGGACCCCCGAATAGATAATGTATTTGGCCGCGGACCCCCACATCTCAAAATATTTAGTTCCAGGTACCCCCCCCCCCCCCAGAAGCTAAGATTTGAGTTAAAAATGTTTGCTTTGAAAATATATATTCAAAGATTTGCACAAAATCGTCAAGATTTTTCAAAAATAGCAGATCTACAAGCTCATAGCGCTGCACTCGGTGCCGCACTATGAGCTTGTATATATCTGTTATTTTTGAATAGCCAAAGTATAAAATATGGTTAAAGTGGTTAACATGATTGTGAAACTATATTATTAATTTTGCTGGGGACCCCCTGGTACCCCCACAAGGACCGCTGGGGGTCCCCGGACCCCACTTTGAGAAGCAATGATCTAACCCCCACACAGTTTGAGCGTAGAAGGAAGGAGTTCAGATGGTTGAGGTTTGAATTTTTAGCATGATCCAATTTGGGGGTCTGTTGTTCCCCCCTTGCAGTTGATCCAAAGTTTTCAAAGATATTCATAGATTGGCTGTTTTAGCTATTTTTGTGCAACACCCCTCATACGATGGAAGTATGATGAAACAGAGCTTAAAGGGATAGTTCACCAAAAAAAGAAAGAATAACAATTATAATTTGATGACCAGCGGGCGGATAGGCAGCGGTTCCGGTAGGAGACACAAAGGAGACTCCTTGTGTCTCCTACCGGAACCGCTGCCGGTCATCAAATTATTGGCTTAGGCTTAAAAAATATCCATAATAATTCAAGTCTCCATGGGGTGACTAATCGATAGAGAAAAAAGTCATTTTGGGGTGAACTATCCCTTTTAAGTGGTTAAGTAGATCAGCTATATTTGGTATTTTCGCGTGACACCGTCGTACAACAAAATATAGAATAGGGCTTAAGAGGTTAAGTTGAGCTGTTAACAGGTGATTCCTCTTCGTGGCAGCGAGATGAGAGATGAAAGCAGATGAAAGACAGAGCAGATCAGAAGAAAGTGAGATGAGACCCGGTCGGCGGTCCTAGAGTACTTCCATTAGATGAAACGATCAACGCAAGAAAACTAGAAGAAAAACAGGGCTGAGCGCTCTTGGACTGATTTACTAGATAGGCTCACATACCTTACATGTTGTTGGTGGTGAATAATGGGCGAATATGCTTCATGCTACCACTTTCATTATGTTCAAAACAGTGTAGTGTACTGTCTGCCAATGACCCTATCCTCTTCACAAAGAAAGAGAGAAAACAAAGACCAGAATATGTATGTCCATTAATAGCATGCAAAAGGTTTGCTACCACTGATTTAACCCACCCAAGACCGGGAACGCATCTGTGTAATATTTAGATTTATTTGGCTATTCAAAAATAGCAGATATACAAGCTCATAGTGCGGCACCGAGTGCCACGCTATGAGCTTGTAGATCTTTTTATAGCCAAAGTATAAAATATGGTTAAAGTGGTTCCCGGATTGAAGGGGTTAAATTAAGTTGCTATAGTAGCATTCAAGTCAAAGTCGAGCTAAAGTCAGAAACTGTACATCACTACATATACAGTATCTCTGGTGTGTGTGTGTGTGTGTGTGTGTGTGTGTGTGTGTGTGTGTGTGTGTGTGTGTGTGTGTGTGTGTGTGTGTGTGTGTGTGTGTGTGTGTGTGTGTGTGTGTGTGGACGATACGCTACATTACATTACATTACAGTCATTTAGCAGACGCTTTTATCCAAAGCGACTTACAATAAGTGCATTCAACATAGGTAGGGAACGAAAACTACTAATCACCAGAGGTTTTAAGTGCATTTTCTGCAAAAACAAGCAACCAAGAGTATACCTAGCGCTAAGGTAAAAGTGCAATATATCAGCTACCTATTTCCTTAAACAGATGAGACAAAATAGCTAAATCAAATGAGCAGGAGCTTAAAACAAATAATTGTATCGACTAAACAAGATCCAATAAACAATACAACAATAAAACAAGCATTCGTACAACTAGTTAACAACAAGTAGGCCAGGCAAAGAGGAAGGGTAGTGTTTCCTGAAGAGGTGGGTTTTCAGCCTGCGGCAAAAGATGGGCAGTGACTCTGCTGTCCTGACATCAGTGGGAAGTCCATTCCACCACTGTGGGGCCAGAACAGAAAAAAGTCGTGACCATGTGGATCGCCCAGAAGGACCCTTGAGTGACATATAGGATAGGTTTCTATACCGTCAGAGCCAAATCACCTCAGCCTCAGTCTCAACAATCCCAAACCCAAAACGCCCTCACAGTCTAATAGAGTACTTGCATTTGTTCATTATGTTGCCCATTCATCTGCTTGTTTGTCTGTTTTTACTTTGGTCATTCTTTGTGTTACATGTTGCTTTTATTTTGTGCTCTCCGACCAGTGGCTCGCACCACTCGGGTAGTCCCCTGGCGCGGGGCGCCAGATACTGTATGTCCACCGACTCCTCCAAGGCGTACACCATCCCACAAACCAGCAGCTCGGGGGCGGGGCCGGGGCCAGGGCCGGGGGAAGGGGCGGGGCCTAGCTCAGAGGCCTGTGGACAGACACGCCCACAGTCTGGCACACCCATGGAGCACCCATTGGGCATGAAGAAGACTGATGATGATGATGATGATGATGGTGGCCATTGCATTGAGGAACCTTCCAACATTTCAGAGTGTGGGTGAGTGTGCGCATGTGAATGTGTGCGCGTGCGTGTGTGCGTGCGCGTGTGCGTGTGGGTGTGTGCGATGTATGCATGAAAATATTGCAGGGTGTGCTCTTAAATCACAAAAGCGTTGAGGACTAACTGTCAAATCTAGTTCACGTCCTCATTCCAAGATGGATTAGTCTTATTGTTTATGTATTCTCACTGAAGCGCTCTTAATCCTGATATACTTCGTCGTGCGATGCGTTGCATTACATTTACATTACAGTCATTTAGCAGACGCTTTTATCCAAAGCGACTTACAATAAGTGTATTCAACATAGGTAGGGAACGAAAACTACTAATCACCAGAAGTCTTCAGTGCATTTTCTGCAAAAACAAGCAACCAAGAGTATACCTAGCGCTAAGGTAAAAGTGCAATATATCAGCTACCTATTTCCCTAAACAGATGAGACAAAATAGCAAAATCAAATGAGCATGAGCTAAAACAAATAAGTGTATCGACTAAACAAGATCCAATAAACAATACAACAATAGAAAACAAGAGTTCGTACAACTAGTTAACAACAAGTAGGCCAGGCAGAGAGGACGGGTAGTGTTTCCTGAAGAGGTGGGTTTTCAGCCTGCGGCGAAATATGGGCAGTGACTCTGCTGTCCTAACATCAGTGGGAAGTTCATTCCACCACTGTGGGGCCAGAAAAGAAAAGAGTCGTGACCGTGTGTTGCGTGCCGAAAACAGCCGATCTACAAGCCCACAACGCGTCGCATGTGAGCTTGCCGATCGGCTATTTGAAGCAGAATAAAACTAAGCTGCTTCCCAGAGTAGTAGGAGCCAGAACCGCTTCGATAGCAGGCAGCATCTTCAGCCCACCCAGTGTGCACAGAACTGGCCTTGATCGTAGCCGACAGCCACCAAATAAATAAGCTCGATGAAGCCGCAGACATAATACACTTGGCACGTGTCACTTGTGATTATTGATCAGCGTCGTGATGCCAGGTCCCTGCAGACTGGCACACTGACGATGGGCTGCGTCAGCATCTCCACTGGGACAGCGGCCAGGAACACACACACAAACACACAAACACACACACACACACACACACACACACACAGTAAAATCCTCAATGTTAAATGTATCCATTTGTAACTCTGAGAGAGTGTAAATGTAACCAAATGGTTACATTTATACTCTCTCAGAGTTAAATTAACATTCAGGATTTTACTGTGCACACACACACACACACACACACACACACACACACACACACACACACACACACACACACACACACACACACACACACACACACACACACACACACACACACACACAGAGGATGCCCGCCGTGGAATATATCCTCCTTGAAAATGCTACAAAGGAAGACAAATGTGTGCTGCCTGTGCCTCAGCCAGGGGAAAGTGTATAGTCTCACAGTCTATATATTAACTGTGAAGAGTGAACGTGTCTGTTTGGTGATTAAATGGCGGCGCTGTAGTGTAGAGCACAGAGGGCCCATTCATGGCAAAAATTGAAATGCGGCTTTAGATGGTGTGAGTGAATTGTACCTGTGTGAATGTCTGTGTACTGTATATGTTTGTTTGTTTGTTTGTTTGTTTGTTTGTGTGCGAGAGGAGAGAGATATGGGAGGCTTTCAAAGACAACCCCCCCCCACCCCCCCTTCGCTGCTATGGCTTCAGAGTAATCAGATTTAGGCTGTGAAATTTGCCACTTAAGGGCTCTGTGATTGATAGCATGCACTGTAGTCATCTTCCGCAGTGTTATGAAAAAGCACCGTAATTGAGTTTACCCTCCCCTGTGTTTGTTTATGTATGCCTATGGTTTTTATTTCATCTTTACGAAACAATGTCTCATGATAAATGGCCTAATATCACTCACTGATATTGTTCTAATATAATGAGCGTTTCTTCCTCCCGTACTCTCATTCTAAAAACTTTCCTTGTTTGTTGGATGCTTTGCTCTACTGTGTGCGTGTGATGCTAGCTGCGACGCGATGCTAACGCTAACGCTAACGCCTGTTTCTCTCTCGCTTTCTTCTTCCTGCTGCTTCTTGCTCCAGAGGAGCGGAGAGCTTGTTAGCCTTCCTCCTCAAAACGCTGTCTGAGCGTTCCAGGTACACAGTCCAGACAACCCTGTGAACCCCCCCACCCACCCACCCACCCACCCAACGTACACCCCACACCCCCCCCCCCCTCCCAGCTTTGGATTGACCCTCCCTGCCCCCATCACTGACCTCCCTCCCACGCCACAGCCCCGCTCCACTGTCATGGCGGTGTCATGAGTGCTGGACCGTGGCCATGCGGTGTGGCATGCTGGGCGTGGGTTGCTGTGCATCAGGTGGTTGTGACATTCCTGCTGTATCTCCCGCAGAATCCTCCTGCTACTTATACTAACCCTGTTCACATCACCTTGGCCTCAGTGTGCCTTTTCCTGTCAACTCCCCAATCCCAGTACACAGTCACACGCACACAGCTAGAGAGCGAGGGCAGGGCTCACCATGCAGCCTTATCACAGGTACCACGAGTACATGGAAGTCAGGAGACTGCACTGACAAACTACAGTATCTAGACGTTTCTGGTGGCTGCCTTCAAGATAAGCCCCATTGCTTCTGACCCCGGCCGTCATCAGTCAGAATGATTCTGGCACTCATATGTGGAAGTTAGCAACAACAGACACTATGTTTTTCAGGGGGGGGGGGGTATGGTCATTTACACATGGGTTTGGTGTGGTTAACCACCCTCAACCTGGCGTCCTATTTTGGGTATTGTATAGGCATCATTTTTCAAAAACGACTTACTTTTTTTAAATTCATTTGTGCCTTTATTGATATGATAGGATAGTAGGCCGACAAGAAATGGGGAGAGAGATGGGGGGTGACATCCTGCAAAGGCCGTCGGGATCGGGACTCGAACCCGCGCCACGCTGTCAGGCTACTTTAGAGAGGACACCAGCGTTTTTTTTTTGCTATTAGTCCTACGACAAAGTATATAGGGCATAACTCAATTGAAGTTAAGCCACATGTGGTTTGTATAGCATCCCTACTGTAGCTAGCATCATAACAAGGCTGTCCCACTGTCTATGTAGCCTACTAGCATATCTCCCATAACCATTATATCGCAAGGTTTATGCATTCAGGGTTTGGTTGCCATGGTGCCAGCCGTGGGAGACAGGATGAGGCTATGAAATCGCATCACATAACCAGGCTGCCACGCTGTCTAGTTGTCGAGCAAATCCCCCCCCGGCCATCTAACACCCTGCCAACAGAACTCAGCACGCGCAGGCTGCTCACTTCAAGCAGGCAAGGGTCTCGTATCCTCATAAACACGCCAGGTATATATTGTGTCCCTGCCCTGCTGCTCCCCTTCCTTGACTCTACAGGTGAAACCCGCACTGTACTCATCTTGTACTCTCCTCACTTCTCTCCTGTCTTGGCCATGACACCTCTCTCCTGGGTCCGTCTCCTGTCCTAACGGCTCCTCCTGCATGTGTTTTACTGTCTGCTACCTGCGTGAGCACCGCTCCGGAGTCCACGACAGACTCTCCCACGTGTCTTCAATCCGCTTCACTCGAAACCTCCTTTCCTTCCTCTCTACCTCTCAACAGAACTTGGCTGCCTTTTTCCCTTAACCCCCCTCCACCCGCAAATCTGTCAATCCCTAACTTCACTTGTGTATCCTGAGCATGAGGGGCAGGGAGAAGCATCGGCGAAAGCCCCCCCTGATTGACGCTGCTGACATTATTTTCCGGACCGCTGGGCCTACCTTTGACCCCAAGCCCGTGTCAGCCTGTGAGAGAGCTTCCCCGGCAGAACGGAGCTTTGCCGGAGCCTCTCGTTTGACGAGCTCTGTTCTCTGTTTGTCCTCTACAGGCAGCTGTACGCGCAGGAGGCCGCCTGTCGGCTGCAAGCTGCAGAGCGGGAGGGCGAGGCACTACAGGGCCTGTCCAAGGAAGAGTACCTTAAAATGATGCTGCCAGACAGCCCCCCGGGAGAGGACAAGAGGAGGAAGGTGAGACACTGTCACCCGTTCACCACACACACATATGTATGTACAGTACCGTATGCATGGCCACAACATACAGTGGCGTGCACAGACATTTTGAGGGGAAGGTGCTCAAGTAAATTATACTTTTTTTTGTTGACTTGGTCTGCTCTTTTTTCCCTCTGCACCTATACCTCTTTGCCAAAAATAGCCGATCTACAAGCCCACAACGCCTCGCAGCGCGAGGCGTTGTGGGCTTGTAGATCTGCTATTTTTGGCTAAAGTTCTCCTCAGAAAAGGGATGCTAGGTTTCGAGTGGTTATGGTAAAAAGAAAAATCATATCACATAAAGAATTGGCGGACCCCCTGTAGTAACTCTGAGGACCCCCTAGGGGTCCCGGACCCCCTGTTGAAGACCCCTGCTGTAAACTGAAAAAAAAAACGTTTTTTTTTTTAAAAAAATCAAAAGGGCACTTCCTATCAAGAGGGCAAAGGGCAGGTGCTCTAGCACCACCTAGAGTCTATCTGTGCACGTCCCTGACAACAAACACACACACGCGCGCGCGCACAGAGACGCTTTTTTCACTATTCGCCATACGATGACGTATGTACTGGACGGCATAAGTGGTTAACAAGATGATGCAATGAGTCGCGGTAACACAATGAATACAGAGTAAGGACAAGGATCTATAGGCACAAGGCAGGTCAGGATGAAATCTGTGTCTCGAGGCTGTTCCACCCTGCCGACTATATCAGACAGGAGAGAGATAGAGAGCTGGCCGAGACCAGAGTAGATCACCTCTCGATAGCAAACCAAATAAGTGCAGGACAAACATCTGCTGCCTATCGGCTCAACCCCGCGCGCACAGCTCCGCCGTCAACAGCCTTCTCTCTCTCCCTCTCTCTCTCTATCTCTCTCCCTCTCTCTCCCCCTCCACAGGAAGGGCACAGACTGTTTTCGTAATCTAATTTATTATGGGGCCCGGGTTTGCTCGGTCGGGATGTCATGGATTAAAAGGCAGGAAGTCACAGAGAGTGCGCCCATGTTTGATGTCTCTGGGTCTTGCGGATTCTATTAATTGCATCTTGAAACCCGCTGTCCCCCATCCTGTACCCCCTCAACCCCCCCACCACCACCATCCATTATCCACCAGGAAAGGGCCCTGGAGACATACAAATAGGATATTTGTTGGATGCCGCTCAATTCTAATACAAATGCATTATTAGTTGCCCCCCCCCCCCCCCCAGGAGGAGAGAGAGACAGCGATATAACCACAGCTCCTGGCTTCTCAGATAAGAGGGACTTTCGTTGTTTTTGTTGTTGTCGGGTTGCATTCACTGGGCCCCACCGCAACTCCAGTGTTTACGAGAGAACAGGCACGTCAGCGCCCCGCGCTAAACTGAAAGCAGGTGTACCGGGTCCCGAGCTGTGATATTCCTCCTCCCCTCCCCATTCCACTCCATTCTGCGTTTCCCACAGAGAAGAAAATGTCTGTAATCAGCACGTGCAATGGGACATAGTGCTGCTGCCTGTTGAATATAAGGAGCACCGTGGCCTTTGCTGTAATCTCGTTCCCCCTGTCTCTTTCAGTGGGATATATTGTAGTGTGTGTGGAAAAGTGATCTGGGAGAGAGATGCATGTGAGCGGGCACGGAGCCAGACTCCTCCTCCTCACATCTGATCCCAATGAACACGTACTGTGCTGTTCTTTTCTTGGGAGCTGCAGCGACCTGTGTTTTTAATAATCGACTGCCACAGCAAGCAAACGCTGTAAATACAATGTCAGTTAGAAAAATAAATGTTTCATTTTTTTAAATGTACTCTTATTTTTTATTTTTTGATTCAATATAGCCTGCCTTGGTTCAGGTACTATGTGATCAGCCATGCAGAGAATGCTGCAAAGGTTAACGCGCGTGTCTTCAAGCGATGCCACTGTTCTGTATGGGCGAGCAGGTGCGGGGGGGTGGGGGGGGGGAGATTTTCCTTGCCAGCCCAGCAGTCCGTGGGGACGCTTTGCTTCCACAGACAGGCAGGCTATTGTGCGGGTTGACGTAAAAAGGAAAGGCTGCTCACAGTGTATTCTCCCGCAACATTCCCCCCTTTTTTAAACCTTCCTGTGGGAAAGGAGGAAGGAAAAAAATAAATACAATAAAAAAAAAGGCATGAACTGGTGGAACACATCCTCTGGAGCCGCGCACGTCAAAGCTTACCCACCCGCTTGTTGTTGCTCTTCAAAGCAAAGCAGCAATGCCAAGAATTCTTACAAGTCATGCCTGTGTATCTGGAATCTGAACCCGATCGGGTACTTTGACGTACAATAACATCAGAACGAATAACAGCCCGTGTCAGGTTGAGAAGCGGTGCTGTAGCTGAGGTGGATTGAGACAGATTTAGACACACCTCGTATATGAAAGCCCAGCACAGACCGCGGCGCGGCTTTTTATTAGTGCAATATTTCATGCGGAAAGCACACAGCGGGTTCAGTCAACCCTGTGTGAAATGCGCGGGGTGCCAAGTGTGATCTTCTACATGTAATAAATAGAGTATGGCCTCTGAAAAACATGAAGCCCTATTACTAGGGATGTCCGATTTTATCGGCCTCCCGATATTATCGGCCGATATTAGCATAAAAATTGATATCGGGAAAATATCGGTATCGGTTTTTGAAAAAAAAAATTTTTTTTTTTTTTTTTTTTGCTTTATAAATAAGTTACAGGAGTTCTTACTGTATATGGTGTGTGTGATATGAAATTTGAGCTTACCCTAATCACAATAATCCCCGCATATATCGGTATCGGTTGATATCGGTATCGGTAATTAAGAGTTGGACAATATCGGTATATCGGTTATCGGTAAAAAAGCCAATATCGGACAACCCTACCTATTACCATTGGCTTTATTTACCGTGACTTTGTGTTCGGGAACACCAAATCTGCGTACTATTTTGTCGTAGAGTTTTTTTTAAATGTTTTTTATGTTTCGATGAGAGAAAACCATAGTGGGGCCTAAACATTAAGGGTGGAAACTTGCAATGACCTTTTTAAGTCGAAATCCCCCGTGAAAACCCCTTATGTTGCTGTTTGTAAATACCGTAGGATTTGTGGGGGTTTATCTGGTCCTTGAAATGCGAGGGCTGGGTGTTGGCTTGTGTTGGGATACCAGTCTAGCTGTTGGTTACAGCTGGTGAGCCAAAAGCTAATCTGGCCAACTGTGTGGCGTATCATTTGTGGCCACTATTGATGTCATCCGTGCAATATTTATGTAAGCAAGAGGGACGACTATGGGAGGGAGAGAACTCTGTGGTTGTGTGTGTTTTTCTGAACAACGGATCCTCTGTCAAAACTATGGCCGCTGTGGTGATATTACTCCAGTATCACTCCATTCCTATCATGTATAGTATACTGTAGTTTCTGTCTCTGCATTATTGGCCAATACAGAACACCATTTGGTACTTCTCCCCGGGGCAGTGAGGTCTTGTTTAATGTTCTTTCCTGGCCTTTGCCTCCCCTTTGACCTCCACATTGCATTACACACGCCCTCTAAAAGGTTTGTTCTGTGACAGAGATTCTTTCAAGACAAGGATCCTATTATAGAGAGTCAACAGAGAGCTTGACAGCAGCGGCCTACGCTCACAGACACGCGATTCATGTGAATCCTGGCGATGCGATGCAAGGGGAATCACCTGTAGGCTATAGCCACTGCTCCACTGGACCGTGTGCATTTGGTCTTTGTCCGTGCTCTGTCACACGTGGGCTCACAAGAAAAGACAGACTCTAGCAGACTTAGCTGCTTGCCAGGATTGTGGATGTATTTATAGTCAGCATTCTATGGACACATCCTGGAGATCCACCATATTATCTCTCCTGACAGTTCCTCGATAAGAGGAGGCATTCTCAAGTTTATTTTACTGCCCTATGGCATGCCTTTATTGTATACTGTATCTAACTATATAAATGGCGACCAACTTCCGCACCCTCGGTGTCCACACCCCACAGCTCTGTTATCGACTAAACAACGCACCGCCAGACCACATGTCGCCAACTGACTCGCCACGCCGGCCGCGCTGAATTTACGCCTCGCGTAGGGGACATCTCACTGCTCAATACACCTTTTCCACCGCGCAACATAATTAATTCTACTCACCAAATGTCGGACAAAACGGAAGGGGAGGCAGCTTCGTACCGTTTACCGTGCGCACGACCTCATCACCACAACTGCACGCAGCCGCTGCGGGGGTTTTTTCCTTTTTTTCCAAACTTTTTTTTTGGTCACCATTTTCTCCAGGCACCATTTCTGGTGTAACGTCGGGTGTTTCTTTTCACCAGCCAATCACCTTTCACGTTGCCACGTCCGTTGCCACGTCGCGCTGACGTACGCTAAACAAGCGCTGCCGTGCGCACAATGCAAACGAGCCCAAAGGCGCGCCAAAATCAGCCGACCATTGCTTAGACACAAAGTCAGACCTGGCAACGCAGCCTACGCCAATCATGTGTGAGAGATCTACAAGCTATGGGGCAGAGACGCCACCGTATCTTAGCAACAACTACAGCGCTCACTCTCATTGGTCGTGTCACGCTAAGAGCAGTCTCCAGACAATGGCATCGCAGACAGCTTGCTGTTACTGCTGTAGCCATCACAGGCAGTTGCAGCACGACGGACAGGGCGCTGTTATAGCTGCCATGTCGCTAACGCTAACCTGGTTGTCATGCCTGCAGCGGCTGTGCAATCACTTTGTCAACAATGCACGTTCGTGTGGTGAATGTCTATATTGCTGCTCAGTTCGTCCATTGTAGATGGTGTATGTTTGTGTGTGTCTTCTGGAGAACTATGTCGCTCCACAGCAACTACAGTAACTAACGTAATGGCAGGACCGCCCCGTGCAACAGATGTTAGGCTGCATTATGGTCATGTAGTAATTTCAGATAATTTCGCTCCGATTACAGCAGTGTTTATCAACCCTTTCACGCCGCCCCCCCCCCCCCCCCCCCCCCAAATACACGTACTTGATCTGGGACCCCCCCATTCTGTTTGACTCCGTTCCACAAGTAAATATTGTGAAAATAGCCGATCTACAAGCTCGAAACGCCTCACGTTCAGAGGCTTTGTAAGCTTGGAGATCGGCTATTTTCTACATGATTGCCTCTTTCTTACATTCTTTGCCAATGTGGCCCATGTTTTCATAGCATAGTTTATTGACTACTTCTGTTGCAGAAATGGCCATTTCCTTTACTTTCGGTTTTTTATTGTCTCCGCCAGGCCGAAAGGCATGGCGCAACACTATGTTTCACCCCCTGTCCGTCCGTCTGTGATAGCTAATCTCTCACATCGTTGACTTGATCGCAGCAAAATAACAGCCCGATGTGGACAGTCAGTGAGAGCTGGATAAACGACGTAAAATGTGTCAAAAGGAGTCTGTACGGCTGTCGATAAATGAACACATGACGTTGGTGGGAGAGCAGATATTGTGTCTTTTGGACAAACAGCAGCGTGGTGCTGATGTTTGTTGTGTGAAGCAGCTTAATGTCAGAGTGTTTGTGTTGGAGCGCCTCAGTGCGGCTGCAGAGTTCATGTGCAACCTCTTCCAGAGAGGCACAGAGACACTAGAAACTCTGCTGGGTAAAAAAAACACTGCTGGGCATTGACTTTCCTATGGACATTGATCTACACACTGCAGGTATATCTGCTACACACACAACATCAAACTACACACTGCAGGTATGATGCAGCGTTTGCATTACAGCCAGCATGCCAGCGTAGTTCCCATATGGTTTCAAGGTGGGCTAAACCATATGGACCCCATGTCAGCAATGTCAGCGGCATCCACTTCAGTCCCAACTGCGATGCCCATGCAGGCTATAAGTAGCTTCTACCTGGCCCTTAGGTGGGCCCCAACTAGCCATGTTTATGTGGGACCAAGGCGGGTCCTAACTGGGTTTGCCCATGCAGGCTTTAACTGGGTTCTACCTGGGCCCTAGGTGTACCCTAACCAACCACAGTGCAGTGCCCATCGCTCCAATTGTTGTGACGTCAGGGCTCTCAATACTGCACATTGGTGGAGGAGGAGGGGCCGCAGGGCGACCGCACACATCGCTGAACCAATGGTAGCCCACGGATGTTTCCTCTGTGGATTTACAATCTGCCCCTCTATGCCACATATCATCCGCACTACAGGGTCTTCACTGACCCTCATGACGCTACGCCACTTAAACGTGCGGCAGCATGCGCTGGGTTGCCAGGTTTGCACAGCCTGCGCCAGAAACAAGCAACCACCTTCATGAAAAAAAAAAAAACACCGAAATGGTCCGCAATGTTCCAGGGGTGTCCCCGCGCGTCCCAACACTCCACAGGGGGTCAGTGGACCATCAGGGGGTCCGCGGACCCCCTGTGGACCCCCTGAAACATAACAAATATTATTTCTTCAAATTTTTTCCTTTTTCAAAAAAAAATTTCCACAGTTTCACTCCGGCGATTTGGGTCCCCCAATATACACACGGCTGGGCCCCGTGCGCGGCTGGGGTTGAGGGGGGCGTAGCCCCCCGAAACTCTAGTATATATATATACTGTGTGTGTGTGTGTGTGTGTGTGTGTGTGTGTGTGTGTGTGTGTGTGTGTGGGTGGGTGGGTGGGTGGGTGGGTGGGTGGGTGTGTGTGTGTGTGTGTGTGTGTGTGTGTGTATGCGCTTGCATTACTAAGTATTCAAATCAAGTGCATCCATATACACACGCTACTAGGGGTGCAACAAAAGCTTTTTAAAAAAATAGCAGAAATAGCCTAACTACAAGGTCATAACTTGTCAAGATGCTTTGAGTTGTGAGCTTGTAGTCGTTAAAGTGGTTAATGAGACTAATCGATTTTCCATGATTCATTGCGAGTTTCTCGATTATTACAATTTTTGGAAATATAAATATAAATAATCGATAGAACAATCACCAAGAAAAACATTGATAGTTGCAGCCCTACACTAGTTTATCGTTTAAAAAGCGTATCATCTGTCTAGAAGAATGCCAGTTGCATCCTTTAGCCTCCCTGCATCTCAGCCACAGGCGGGCTTTAAGTCCCCAGCTGCACGGTATCTCCCCCTTCCCCTCCATGTCCGTAGTACCCCGTCTCCTGGATCTCTTAGCTCTCTGTCAGACACCTTCAGCTTCCATCTGCATGTTCCTGAGAGCAGAGGCTGTAATTGGTTCCTGATCATTCTCCCCCCGCGTCGCCTCCTGCCCCGCCCGGCTGACTGCTCGTATATAAACCTGCTGCACCGAGGGAAGGGGAATAAAAAAGGAAAGGTGCAGACAGGAGGTGGTAGGCTAGCGTGGGGGGGGGGTGGGGGAGGTCATTGGGCTCCGTTCACTAACATGCTGTTTTCACCCCTCCTGCCGACCCATTTCGAGAGGGCGAGACCTCCCTCCTGGGTCAATAAAAGGGATGCCATAGGGCAGTAAAATAAGCTTGAGATTGTCTCCTCTTATCGAGGAACAAGGCTAAAATCACAAACTGCTGGACCAATCAGCGCCACACTCCCTGTATTTTGTGTGATATCTTTTGTAATATGAACTTTAATTTCGTAATTGATGGAAGTCAATGAGGATAAGATCGGGCTGAAACCTCTCCCAAACATGGAGTCATTATGTCATATCTATACATCATAGACGACTGACTTGTAGACGATGACTACATACTCTGACCACATTAACTCCGAGATCCACATGGGAGCCACGCCGTGATTAGACCCCGTCTTGTTTATATTCGTCTCGTTTTCGCACTCTGTCTCTCAAATTCAAATCAGCACAATTTATTGGCATCAATGTAGCAAACGTCAGTCAACATTTTTTACATTAAATGTCTCCGTCTCTCTCTCTCTCCGTCTCTCTGTCCCTTCGCCTCAGACACAGACGGCAGGAACCCTGTCGCCACGGCGCTCCCTCTACCGGACGCTGTCGGACGAGAGCGTGTGCAGCAGCAACCGCAAGGGCTCGTCCTACGCCAGCTCGCACAGCTCCATGCTGGACCAGGCCGTGCCCAACGACATCCTGTTCAGCACCACGCCACCATACCACAGCACGCTACCGCCACGCATCGTCCACAACCAGGGAGCTGCCTCCAACCTGAGGAGTGAGTACCCTAATGATCAGCGTACTGTGGATTATAATGACTAATCCACAGTGTCATTTGAACTCTTGAGGGTAAAAAAAAAAGAGATCCCTTTTTACACTCTGGATTTTACAGCGGAGCACGCACTGGGCCCGGTGAATACCAGAAACACCGAACGCAGTTGCATTCAGGACCACGGTCACATTTAAAAGATACGTATGGCAGTAGACCAGGGGTCTTCAACAGGGGGTCCGGGACCCCTAGGGGGTCCTCAGAGTCACAGGGGGTCCGCCAAAACTTTGCCTGATATGATTTTTCTTTTTACCTTAACCTCTTGAACCCTAGCATCCCTTTTCTGAGGAGAAGTTTAGCCAAAAAATAGCAGATCTACAAGCTCACAACGCCTCGCGCTGCGAGGCGTTGTGAGCTTGTAGATCGGCTATTTTTTGGCAAAGAGGTGTTTGGTGTAGAGGGAAAAAAAGAGCAGACCAAGTAAACAAAAAAAGTTGAATCTGAAACACAATTTTATACAATATAGAGTAGGGGGTCCCTGCTTCATCTCTCTCTCAGCTAGGGGGTCCCTGGCCTGAAAACGTTGAAGACCCCTGCAGTAGACAGTACACCGGTGTTTGCTGCAAGAATCTGTCTCGTTTATAAAGACTGCTGCTATCAAATATAACTTGCCATTTGAGTGCAGCCCAGAGACGAGGGGGAGCTGATGTGGAATCTCTCTGCATGTTGTTCTTGGATTATCACTCCACTCCCCTGGCAGCAGTGATAAGAGCCAGGATATAGATACTTGTTTGAAGAGCCACTTGTGTCATACTGACATCATTAGCACAACTGGCGCACACTTCAGTGGCACTCCCCGATATAGTCAACTTAATTGGAACTGGGTGCGGTAGCACGCCACTTGCCACGGCTGCCACTCCGCTTGCATTAAGCAGACACCTGTCACGGCCGGCTCGCACACACCAACCCCCCCTCTCTCTCTGCTGCCATCCGCTGAATAACGGAATGCTGGAGACGAGAAAACGTGATGTGTCCTGACTGCACTGCTGTAGGTGTGAGGACGAGAGGAGGACTGAGTATACAGTTCGTTTTCGATCTGTGACGTGAATACGCTTATTTCTCTATCAGCGCTGTCATATATTGTCTGTCATACATAATGTCCCCGTTCACTCATCAGAACCCTGCCCACCCGCCTACCTCCCCTCCCCCCTCCCCTCCCTGTCCCTTCATTGGCATGCCACCATTCCTCGCTCATCCCTGGCCGGTCGGTGTTGTTAGACAGAAAATGGCTTTTGGGAAGATATTTTCCAGTCTTTAGCCTCTTCAAGCTGTCAAACTTGATGGATTCCTTGATTGTTTTGAAGGTTAGCTGTGAATACAGGCCCTGTCGCACTGAACCAGTCCAATTTGGTAAACAGTGAATCACTCATGCTCCAAGACGTTGGTTAAATTGAAAGAAGAGTGCCAGCATCACCTCCAGCCCTCCTCTCTCTCTCTCTCTCTCTCCTTTTTCCTCTCACTCTCTCTACCTCTCCAGACATGTTTTTCTAAATACCTCTATGTGAAACGAGAGCTTGTTTATTGCACACCTTGTCTTATAGCAGTAAGAGCGAGAGAGCGAGAGTGTGGGAGAGAGAGAGTGAGAGAGAGAGAGAGAGAGAGAGAGAGAGAGAGAGTGGCAAAGTGCCGCATTGATTGAAACATGAAGACATTCACTCAGACGAGTCATTTATCGCCCCTTAGACAGCGCCTTGTGAAAGGTATGCTTGGTGTTGGGAAGGTGACATTGTGAGTCTAGCAGGTATTTATAAATACACTTCTTCTACCTCTTAGACATTATTGAGTTGTTTGCAGTCTTTTCAACGATGTCCTCTCTAGGTCCATTCTGATTAATCTTTGAATTATCCAAGAGGCATTTGATAAGATTTTTCAAGTGAGCTGCTTTACTGGTCATGGGCTCAGGGTCAGGCACACTTTCATGTGCACAGATCGACTTGGATTAGACATCACGCTCATGATTTGGTGGCACTGAGACGTGGTGAGATCCAAGGTCACTTTGAATCCCCCCTTTTTCTCCCATATGTCCCTTCTGCGACCCTCCATTTCTGTCCCAGTCCCTTCTTCTTGCTTGCTTTGATGCGAGTTGGCTCATGGCTGGCCCTTATATAACTCAGGACGAGCCTGGCCACTGATGTGAGTTGCCTGGTGTCTCTGCAGATGAGTTCTGGTTCTCTGACGGCTCCTTGGCGGACAGGTCCAAGTTCAGCGACCCGGGCCTCATGCCCCTCCCAGACACTGCCTCGGGCCTGGACTGGTCTCACCTGGTCGATGCAGCGCGGGCCTTCGAAGGTAACCAGCTCAGCCCAAGTATGCTGCTGGCACCTTGTGTAATAATCACCCTCCTGGTTGCTTAGTCTGTGTGTGTGTGCGTGTGTGTGCGACTGTGCGTGTGTGTGTACGTGTGCGTGTGTACGCACGCGGCCGCGGCGCACGTGTGTAGGTAAGTTTGAGTGTAAATGCTTCCATGCTTGTTTGTGTACTGTGTGTGTGTGTGTGTGTGTGTGTGTGTGTGTGTGTGTGTGTGTGTGTGTGTGTGTGTGTGTGTGTGTGTGTGTGTGTGTGTGTGAGTTTCTCTGAAGTTGCAATGGGAGGGGATTTTTGACAATCTTTTTCCCTATTTGTGCCCCTTGCCTTGAGACCTACTGTGATTGCCATGGAAGCTCTAACTTGGAAAAAAGTGAGCCGTCATTTCTCAGCGCAGACATAAATCCACTTTTCACACCATAAACCCAGCAAGACGCCGATCAGGGAGAGTGCCCTAACCACTGCCTCTGACAATTAAACCCTTGGCTTGATAGTTTGGGGTAATTGCAGCTGCTCTGTGGCCCTAATATGACCATTAAATTCTGAGTGTGCTTCACTGTATGCGGTGCATTCTTTCTTTTAAGGACGTAAAATGAGAATTGTCCAATATCTCCCATCTGAACGCGCCTAATGCAAATGTACTTTCACATTATACCTAAGAGGGTGATTTTATTAGAAATCAAGGTTGGTCTTTCCTTTTTTTTTTTTTTTTTTTTTTGTCTCACAAACAATGCTAATGGAGGGGGCCGCAGCGGAGTCATGAAAGGTAGTATGTTTTTACTTTTCTGAAAACTATGTTGGGGGCCGCATTGGACCTCTTTGGGGGCCGCATTTGGCCCCCAAAACGCCCCGGTCTATGCAGAAGGCAAGCCATGTATGAATGACTCTTGTCAAGAATACACTGCAGAATAACGATTTAATTTATGCTCTCGTACGACGAGGTATAAATCAAGACTTAAGGATGGCATTGTATTGTTCTCAGTCGCTTGTGCTTTCAGTTCATTCATAAGCCTGCTTTGTCACTTAGTTGATATTTGTTTGGTTGAAGTCATGTTCACTTCTCATATGGTTTCCATCAATCAGGAAAACATTGACAAACCCCATGTTTTGTCACTTGATCTCCGTCTTACGAGGCGACGTGTGAACGGCACAGCGTGTGAGCGTTCATTTGCAATAAATGATGAATCATCATCAAAACCTCCGAAGGACTTCTTCCTGTGATGTGTTTTCCCTGGTTGTTTATTCCACCATCTAGCATTTAAACATGATTGGCATCAGTGGATACGATCCAGAGGCTGGCATGCAGCAAGATTTTGTCCCAGAAGCCCCATCCTTGCATTGTGTGGTAGCCCAGAGAACGCTGGGTAAAGTGCAACCCTGTTGCCCAGGGGCGAGTGGGCATGCAGGCAGGCCTTACAGGCTCAAAGCTGCCTCTGTACCATGTTTGTTTAACCAGCTCTGATTAAAACCCGGGGTGGAGGGTGGAGAGTGGTTTGGCTGCTGCTGAGGCGCAAGGCAGATTCTTATTATTTTTATATATTTATATATCCATTCTTTTTACTGTCCGCTGTTCTGTTTCACCAAGCTATGTTTAAGAGTGGCATTTATGAGGATGTTAAGAGGCTATTTGGGCTGAGCTTTCACTATGTGAATAGGCAAGTGATAATGACTTGCAGCAGGCCTGCGAGGCATTATGTGCTTTGGAGGCTGGCAAATAGGAACAGACGGCATCAAAATGGATTCTGGCAAATTACTTTGAGGCTTTTTGGGGGTAATGGTGGAAAAAAGGTTCCTCTGTCATAATGACTGGACATTTTCAATATTCCCTCCCAAACACATACACACTGTTTGGTATGTTCAGGAAGACAGACACATATTTTGTCATCGGCGCAATTATGTTTATGCTTATTTTTTGTATGCAATTTGTCCATGGCATGCATTAACCCATTAAGACCTGGAACGCATCTGTGTCATTTTTGGATTTAAGGTAAAAAAGCATTACTTTAGACTTTGGCTATTCAAAAATAGCAGATATACAAGCTCATAGCGCGGCACCGAGTGCCGCACTACGAGCTTGTAGATCTGCTATTTTTGAAATATTGCAATGAGAAATGAGTGCAGATCTTTTAAAGCAAACATTTTTAACTCCAATCTTTGCTTCTGGGGGTCCCTGGAACAAAATATATTTGAGATGGGGGTCCGCGGCCAAATACATATCATTTTGGGGGTCCTTGACAAAAAGTTTGAGTACCACTGATATAGAAACATATGCTTTTTAGAAAACTGTTTGACATTTTGTAGAATCGGCTTCAGGTCTTTATGAATTAATGGTCACATTGGTTCAAAAAATAAAATGGTAATCAGCTTTTCCGTGTCTGGTTTCTTAGAAGGCTTTAATCTTTCTGATGCAGCCATCAAGCATGGGGGAAAATGTTCATTCATATGGAAATCAGAGCTCGGTCTCTTTTTCCTGCTCCATCTGAACAAGCCACTCGGCGGTACATGAGCCTTTGTCTCTGAGAGGATTAGGTTTCATTTGGGGCTAAATGAACGGAGGAGCTCCTGTAATCTTTTTATTATTATTAATATGCATATTGGCGTTTCTAGGGGCTGAAACCTTGTATCTCCGTATTTCAACTTTTCAACTCAGTTTTGTAAGTAATGCCCTCTTTTATACTTTGTCGTATGACAGTGTCACACACAAGCAGCAAAAAGAAGTATCTTCACTAATATAAAAAAGAAAAATGGAGAAAAAAAGAAAAGATAAAGTAACATTTCCACCTATTAAGATGTCCCCATTGCCCAAATAGGGACGCCGGTTTGAAAGTGGTTAAATCTGTCTGTGGGTATTATGAATATTTAACCAGTGAAAAGTATTAACAAGAGCTTCTGACTAAATAATAACCACATTGGAGCCATTGGAACACAGGTTATTTTTTCTATTTCCTGAAAAGTAACCGTTTTTGGTCATCCAAGGTTTCCACCCGAAAGCGACGATGATATGCTCCCTTTCTTGAGTCTCAGCCCAAGGGTTCGAGAGGGAGAGGTTGGAAAGAAGACAAGCATTAACCCATTTAGACCGGGAAAGAATCTGTGCAATTCTTTTTAATTAAAAATTAAAGCGAACATTTTTAACTAAAATCTTTGCTTCTGGGGATTCTACAAATGTCTTCTAAATCCTCTTTTTTTTTTGGAAAAACTCATGTTTCTATATATATATCTTCTATAAGTGGTTCTCAAACTTTTTCATGTCAAGGACTCCTAAAATTATATGTATTTGGCCGCGGAACCCCATCTCAAAATATTTTGTAATAGGGACCCCCAGAAGTAAAGATTTGGTCCCTTTAAAAAAATGTATATTCAAATATTTTCAAAAATGTTCACGATTTTTCAAAAATAGCAGATCTACAAGCTCATAGCGCGGCACTCGGTGCCGCGCTATGAGCTTGTACATCTGCTATTTTTGAATAGTCAAAGAAATAATGATAAATAAAATAATAAAATGACAGATATGCGTCCCGGATTGAATGGGTTAAGGCTGCATAGTGAGCAGTCCCCGAGCCTATAAAGTGCCAAGTTGGTGTTTTCCACGGGGCTTTGAGCGAAGCTTAAGGACCTGATATGGTAAAAAACTGGCATGACTGGTTGTTTGACAGCTCTCTGGGACCCAGCCCATTATGAACCAAACAGCTGTCATGTTGTACAGAGAGAGGGGCCGGAGCACAGAGGGAGAAGCACCATGGGACTCATTTGATGTCTTTGATTAAAAAAACATGCTTTTCACCATATTGTTTTTAGAATTACGTGGCGATTGATCAGTCAGTATTGGAGCAGTACTTAGTTAGTGGCCATGGTGATGCAGAGTGACCACAACTTGCAACAGCCGCTTTCATTCACGACATCGCATAAACAGAACGCTCCCACCATTTTGAATATGCTCGCATGCAGTGGTGGAAAGTAACTAAGTGCATTTACTTAAGTACTGTACTTAAGAACATCTTGGATCCAAATATTGTACTTTTACTCCACTACATTTATTTTAAAACTTTAGTTACTAGTTACTTTGTAGATTTCGATTATTATTACAAAACCTCACATTTCGGCCGATCTACAAGCTCAGAATGCGTCGCGATGCGACGCATTGTGACGCCTTGTAGATCTGCTATTTTCAAAAGATTGTTATACATTTCAAAACTTGAAATGGGACATTCTGCATAATGAGTACTTGCTACTTTTGGTACTTTAAGTATATTTTTATGCCAATACTTTTGTACTTTTACTCACGCAAATTTTGAATTCCGGACTTTTACTTGTAACAGAGTATTTCTACATTGCAGTATCGATACTTTTACAAAGCAATTGAGTACTTTTTCCACCACTGCTCGCATGCAAGTCTGATGCTGCTGTATTCCGCATATAACTGCATGTTGACACCATTCAGCCTGTTGCTGCTGAACACATTTCTCCTTTGCAATCCCCATTTTAGTTTAATCCCCATTACCCCGGCACCGAAGGTCCAATTACGGCTCCCAGAGAGTCCACCCACCACCACCAGACCCTTAATGACAACCAGAGCAAAATGTAAAGTAAAAGTGTGTTTTCTATGTGCCGTCCCCCAGACCAGCGCGTGGCGTCATTCTGCACCATGACGGACATGCAACGAGCCGAGGCGCTGCAGATCTCCAGAGAGCTGACGAGACGCGTGGCGGCCGCAGAGGGCGCCGCCCTGGAGGCAGGGTAAGGCTCTTTTCCACCGCTAGCAACACACCACCCTGCACCCTCCATATCATAGATATTGAAACCTAGATACCTCATTGGCCTGTATCGCGGCCGCCATATTAGAGGGGGCACGCTTCCTGACTCCTGGCCAATCACAGCGCGTCTTTTCCGGGTCTTCCGGGAATCTAGTTGTATAAAAATATCCTGTTGTATTTTTATACAACTAGATTCTGCCAAGTCTCGCAAAAGACGCGCTGTGATTGGCCAGTAGTCAAAGAAGCGTGCCGCCTCTAATATGGCGGCCGCGATACAGACGCCCCAGAGTCGGAGGAGGCGTCTACCTTTATATGTCTATGCTCCATATAGCATCATCACAAAGTCACGCACAAATACAGTCCTTGACAACTTTAACCACTTAAACCCTATCATTGACTGGGGTCCCCAAGGGGTCTATACTTAGCCCACTCATTGTTTCCCTCTACACCAAAAAGCCGATCTACAAGCCTTGCGATTTTCGGCAAATGTTTGCTTATTATGACATGCCCAGAATAGGGACGCTAGGGTTCAAGTGATTAACCCATGGCGTCCCTATTTTAAGCATGCTATTATAGGCGAATATTTTGCCTACGATGATCTACAAGCTCAGTCAGCTTGTAGATGTGATCTTTTGGAAAATCTTTGACTAGGGCTTAAGTGGTATATCCTCATTTTCTGTATCATATGTTTTTAATGCCGCAATGTTATTTGATATGAATATAGCAATTATGTTTTGCCAGAATGCAGTAGCTCCACTATCCAAGTGGACAAATTCCTGTTATATCTCACCTACTGTATATCTTCTCCTATATACATGTCCCCTGCAGTAGAGCTCCCTCCACACTGACTGGTAAAGTCAACCAGTTGGAGGTGATCCTCCGACAGCTGCAGTATGACCTCAGAAAGGTGCGTTACACTCTCATACTGTCACACACACACACACACACAATGCCCTCTCGGCCTGCCATAATGCGCTTCTATTCTGGGGAAGGCTTTTAATGACTCGGACATGTTTGGTGCAAAGCAAAGACATTTAGCTATTCGGTGCCTTTGTGTCCCCTCGTGGCCCTGCTGTTTCTATTGTGTCACGGTTTGAGATATGCATCGCTAAATGGCACACATGTGGCAGGGCGGTAAAGAGAGGAAATCTGTGCCACACAATGCACGTGGGCAGGCTCTGAATAATGAGCGCACCGTGCTCTCTGCAGTACCACCTTGTCCTCTTAATTCAATATCCTGTTTCCTTTCATGTCCCCGGCCGAAAATTTCCCCACCTCCTTCTAATGTGCTTAAATTGGGAAAAGGGAAGTGCACTTACGCCACTGAGTACCATGCCCCTTTAAGCAGCACTGTGGAAAGATGGGTGTATGCTTATAATGGTACAGCTTTAACCCATTCGGACCGGGAACGTATCGTATCTGTGTCATGTTAAGATTTCTTTGGCTATTAAAAAAAATAGCAGATCTACAAGCTCATAGCGCGGCACTCGGTGCCGCACTATGAGCTTGTATATCAGCTATTTGTGTGCAAATGTGTGCAAATCATTGAATGTATATATTTTGTTAAAGCAATCATGTGTAACTCAAATCTTTGCTTCTGGGGATTCTACAAATGTCTTCTAAATCTCTAACAGTTTTTTTTTTTAAACTTGCTATAATATCAGTGGTTCTCAAACTGTGTCAATGACCCCCAAAATGATATGTATTTGGCTGCGGACCCCCATCTCAAAATATGTTGTTCCAGGGACCCCCCCAGCAGCAAAGATTTGACTTAAAAATGTTTGCTTTAAAAAAAAAAATCTAATATTGCAAAAATGTTCACGATTTTTTTCTAAAATAGCAGATCTACAAGCTCATAGCGCAGCACTCGGTGCCACGCTACTGTATGAGCTTGAAATCTTAAAATGACACAGATGCGTTCCCGGTCTTAATGGGTTAAAAAATAATCCATTTACTCGTACCGTTTGGCCCAGCAATGACTGTGTGTGTGTGTGTGCCTTGATCAGGAGAAAGAGGACAAGGCCGTTCTGCAAGAGGAGGTCCAGCACCTGAGACAGGACAACATGCGCCTTCAGGAGGAGAGTCAGACTGCCTCCGCACAGCTCAGGAAGTTCACCGAGTGGTTCTTCCATTCCATCGACAAGAAACCCTGAGAGAGGCCAAGAGACTGCCTCCGCTGCTCCCAGGCACCTACTCCACCCGTAGGAGAGACCCCCCGCCCCCCCCCTCCCCACCTCCAGATGATCCGCATGGGCAAACAGACTTGGAAATCATACAATCACATTTATTTTCCCAGGAGCAATGAAAACTTGTTCTTCTAGCATCCTGCCTTGGGAGACTATAACTCCAGCTCATGTGGAGAGACTTGAACCCCCAGCCCTGACACGTATAGCTTCGGGAAGCCCCTCTGTCGGTGTTGCAAGGGAGCATCGGAGGTACTGTCAATGGTTTCCCCAATCGAAGCAAACCAACCGGTCTCTTGCGGGAAAACTCCCTCATCTCCCTGAGTTGGGAGAGAATCCAATCCACCAACCCTCTCCACCCTGCCTGAATCCCTGGGATTCCCCTAAAACGGTAGTGGAATGTAAAGCCTTAGAGCTCATGTACTGTAGTAAACCTGTGATCTACCTGTGTCACTACCAGTCTACTGTACTGCATACTCTGTACTGCACTGTACTGTGTTTTACTGTACTGCGCTCACTGTCGCTCAGCTGTTTGTGGGGAGCCTGGCGGGGCCTGGTACCAGCCTTTTCCTGGATCCAGAGAGCAGGAAAACCAGACAGGGTCACGGAGGAGAGGAGATGAATGGATAGCAGGGAGGAGGGGAGGAATGTACTGGACATAATGAAGTGGTGCTTACTGTCTGCTTGCACCAAGGGAAATCCACATGTGGCGTTCTTGAAAAGTACAGTGTGGGGGAGAAGGAAAAAAAAATGAATGTAGCTCAACTGAGATCTATTTTTTGCTGGACTTTCTGGTTCCCAGTTCCCAAAGTCACAAAGATTTAGAGGCTTGATGTTTGATCCAAGCGCTTTTTCTTTCATGTTCCACTTTCTTTCCCACCCCCCAGTGTTGTAATATATAGGGTCACACAGCAGTAATTTTGGTGTTTAAAGGTGCTTTCCCTACACATATGAAAAACTGTTTGTCGGTAGTTTCAATTCACTGTCACAATGTCCTAGCAATAAAGAAGTGGTAGTTGCAAAACTGTGTTTTAGAAAATGTTAGCACAAGCGTGAACAAATTCCTGTCGAGGAGCGGTTGTATTTGACATGTATTTATAAAACAGGAAGAGTCTGTGCCTAAAGGAAATGTTGGGTGTAAGTGGATTGTTTTTCTTTGCTTTTAGTTCTCTTTCATAAACACATGCCTTGTCTGTGGCTCACTGATATACAACCTGATGTGTGCGCGTTGGTTCGCAGAGGTGTGTATGTGCGAGTGTTTGCGCGTGTGCGCGCGCGTGTGTATATAGTTTATCACTGCATAATGTGTTCTTATACAGTGGTTTATAGCGCGTCAGAGCAAGCTCCAGTGAACTACACTTACAATGCCAAATGTGTTTATTTCTGTACAGATCTGCCACAGAAGTGTCTTGTATTTAACACCATTATTTAAGCTTATTTAACCTAAAGTTGTTTATTTTATTAAGGGTATTTGTTTTTTTTGGTTGATTTTTTTTTTCTGCACTAAGGAGAGAGAATGCTCTGTGTATGTTGTAAAGTGTGTACTGTAGCTTGCCAGGGCAAAAATATATATTTAAATCTATAAATGATGATTTGTTTTTGGAGATTCCAACATTTGGATGCTGCTAGATTACGGTTTGTTTTGTATGCTTTTACAAAATGTCTCTCTCTCCGTAAGCTGTCTCATCCCAGATGGGACACTGGTTGCTTTTTCTTTTTCTTTTTTTTTCTTTTTTTAAATAAATGTAGTTTAAAAATGAAACTGTGTGGTTGTTTTTTATTTGTTTTTGTTTTTTAGGATGGTTGCCTGACAGTGTTGAGTGAAGAGTGCAAATTAAAGCCTGGTTTAAATAGTCATACAATGGTGTTGCGTGCTGAAAAGAGATGATCTACAAGCCCCAGAACACATCGCGTCACGTTGTACGACACAAGTATATAAATTAAGCATACGTTTCCTTGGTCAATAATAGTACGTTACAGTAGAACATTTAGTATTTGTTCTCTGCTTTTGTGTTGATACCCTAACATGCATAATACAATGTTTGCATGACAACGCCAAAGATGTCTGAACTAAATGATCAAGCAATCCCGTTAGCGTTGATAACAATATGAAAGTGGTTTATCTTTTCGATATGGAAGTATCAGAGTGAAATCCATAAATCATGTCGCAACACAAGTTTTGTATTGTATTGTATTTGCACAGAGCATAAATCTACTAGGCAAGGGCTTCATCAACATCTGAGGCTGTTTGCCACTGTGAAGTGGTGCTCAAAAGATGGACCAGATGAGGAAGAGGAAGTCTCGGTCTCCATACCAAAGAGAGGAAGCATTCCAGAGAAGAACCATTATCAAAGACTTGAGTTTCAAGCCCTGTTGTTCTGGTGCTTCATATGGAAGCAGTTCATCCAGCACATATGGTGACAATATGCTCACAGATCTTAGAGTGTACAAAGGAAGCGTGTTCCCAGTAGCCGGCATTTATATCTGTTTTTTTGCCGAGATTGATTTCTTTTCTTTGCATATTAGAGGTGCTAAAATGTCAAAGGCAGTTTCTGTTGGCGCTGAGAGAGAGATATTACCATACATTTCCTGATCCTTTCAAGCTATTGTAAATGAATTGCCGAGGTCCATCTGGATTTATTGTGGGCTTTTTTTTGGACAGTAGTAACAAGATTTCTTCTTTTGTGTTCCTACACATGTGTTGAGACGTTGGATTGAGAACAGTGATGTGCGAGTGAGTTAACTCGCTTTGAGTTTGTCTGCCTTGACCAAATGACAGATGTCGCTTTCACCATGGGACTGCTAAAAGAATAGTTGGTGAATTGCAAGTCTTTTATTTTAGAGACAAAAACAATTACATTTGTCCGCTGACTCCCACAAAATCCTGGCCCAGCTGGTGGAGTGCAGTTCAGTCTACCCTGGCCTGCAGGGCCTAGTGGGTATTAGTTGCTGCAAAGTATTATGGGTAGAGTCAGTTTGGTTCATGTCACATGTCAACATCTGGATAGCTTTGCTTCGTTATTAACGTCACCTGTATGGGACATATAGAATGTATGATGCCAGTAGTGGTGACTGGTGAGCTTGTTTGAAATCTCTATTGTTCCTATAGTAAGTTAATAGAATTTGAGTTTATAAATATGTATCATTAAAGGTAGGGTAAGTGATATTTTTGGTTAAAACAAAAAGTATTTTGTTAAAAGGTTAAAGCACTATATTCTGATAGTAATCATTGCTATAGAGTGTTTGTTCAGTAACAGACGTCTCCCCGTCTCTCCAGCTCTTTAATAAACAGAAAATACATTTTCAGTAGGTGTCAAAATCTCAGCCAATCAGGAGAAAGTACCCATTTTTAAGCTTCATTTTTATAGTGTTCCAGTTCCAATTTTGCCTGCTCATTTCTTAGTGTCATCACTTCCAATTTCACTTGTTTAATCTATATCCTGATTCAGTTCTCTATCCTGATTGGATAACATTGGAAATTAAACTGAAACTGAAACGAAAATGCATTTTCTGTTTTATAAAGAGCTGGAGAGACAAGGAGACTCCTTTTACTGAACAAACACTCTATAGCAATGAGTACTATCAGAATATAGAGCTATCTAACACTTATCTTAACCAAAGAAAATCACTTACCCTACCTTTAATGACACTCCACTCCAGTGAAACTCATCAAAGCATTGCCTGACCAATGGATGGGGGTGAGGGTGGAAAAATGCCAAGACTTCTAATGATATTGATAAATAAATAAATAAATAAATAGATACATTTCCTTATGGCAAATACTGTAGCTGTAGTTGGGGTTTGGGTCAGCAGCAACAATATGCACTTAATCTACACAAGTGTGGGCAGTGGGTGTGTATTGTGTTCAGTGTGTAGAGAATGCAAATGACCAATGGCCGCTGTCTGGAGATACAATCAATGCACAATGGCCAGGGGTGGAAAGTCACTTTTTAAATAGTCTCACATAGCCAGACAATCAGAGATCTCCGCCCACCGATACATCTGGTGACAACTAAATTCAATGTAGTGGCTTAAACAGGTTTTCATTGACAGTTAGTGAGAGAGAGAGAGACAGCAAAGAGTAGGGGAGTGACATGCAGCAAATGTTCCGCCCAGCCTGGGAATAGGACCGGGGACTCGCTGTCAAGCACCAGAGCCCACGTGGCACGTGCCACAAATTAGAACTGGCTTGTTTTGAACACATTTTTTGTATCGCGCACACACACACACACACACACACACACACACACACACACACACACACACACACACACACACACACACACACACACACACACACACACACACATACACACACACTCTTCCAATAACAGTCACAACACAACCGACATAATAGTGTATATTCACATCAGCCTTCAATTCCAGAGCCACAAACCAACAGTCACTGAACATGTTTCACTGCCACACCGGGCCCCAACATGACAGCAACAGAGATACTGTACAATACATCTTAAACCACATCAGCACACAACACAAACAGCATAAAACAAAAACATCATAAAACACAAACTGCAGCAGCAGCAGCAGCATCCAGCAAAGGGAAAGGAAAAATTAGGTTTGTCATAATTGTGACAGCCCTAAAGAGGTTCCTACTTTGAGTCGTCTTCATCAGCCGTCTTCAGGGGAAACCCCCGAGAAGGACGAGGTCTTCGGCCGTTCGGAACCAAGTCTTCGGAGGAATCCCCCATGCAGACAAACCCATGGATAGAGAGAGACCTCCAGATCTCGATCTCTAGGGCATAACATCCTTGGATGAGCCTTCCAGCGGGCGTCTCCCGTCATCTCCATCCTCCATACATCTGGTTAGCTTCACCAGTACTTTATATCTCCATCCTCCGTACATCCGGTTGGCTTCACCAGTACTTTAAATCTCTCTGGTTAGCTTCACCAGTACTTTACATCTCTCTGGTTAGCTTCACCAGTACTTTATTAGAGTTGGATGGTCTGGGAGGGTGTTACACTGTAGGTGAGAGTCTCAGTCTTCTGGGCATTTATGATGCAGATGTCATCTGCATCATCATATGTATGTGTGTGTGTGTGTGTGTGTGTGTGTGTGTGTGTGTGTGTGTGTGTGTGTGTGTGTGTGTGTGTGTGCGCGCGCGCGCATGCGTGCGTGCGTGTGTGGGGGGGGGGGGGGGGGGGGGGGGTGTATGTGTGGGTGGGTGGGTGGGTGTGTGTGTGGGGTGTGTTTGTGTGTGTGTGTGTGTGTGTGTGTTTATAAAATAAAATAAAAAATGCCAACATTAGAGAGTCATCTAGACCTCCTAGCTGTAGTAGTGAAGCCAGTTCTTGCTCCCCTCCTCCACTGATGGCCTGTCTTCATAGTCCACAGCTTATAATAAAGAGGAGGGGGGTGTGTCCCCTGCAACACCTCTGCCAGCCTTGAGTATCTGAAAGAAAGAAAGAAAGAAAGAAAGAAAGAAAGAAAGAAAGAAAGAAAGATTGATTCAAAGAAAGAAAGAAAGAAAGAAAGATTGATTAAAGTAACCGAGAGCCACATTTATGTATACTGTATCCTGTCACAACATACAGCCTAGTATACGTATACTGTATCCAGTCACAACATACAGCCTAGTATACGTATACTGTATCCAGTCACAACACACAGCCTAGTATACGTATACTGTATCCTGTCACAATATACAGCCTAGTATATGTATACTCAATTCAATTCAATTCAATTTTATTAAAGTGTCAAATCACAACAAGTTGTCTCAAGACACTTTACATGTAGAGAAGAGACCCAACATCCCACCCTGAGCAAGCAATTTTGCGACAGTGGCAACGAAAAACTCCCTCTTAATTCAACAGGAAGAAACGTCAGGCAGACCCTAGGCTCTAGGGCGGGGGCCTTCTGCCTCGACCGTGTTGGGGGAATATACTGTATCCTTTCACAACATACACAACTTAGGTATACTGTATCCTGTCACAACATACAGCCTAGTATATGTATACTGTATCCTGTCACAACATACAGCCTAGTATAGGGCATCGCAGTTGCGGCCACCGGGTTCCACTGCAAAATACTCAATGCATTTTTCCCATTGACATTTCCAAAAATATTTATATCAATTAATTTAAGCCTAGAATCAAGCCATTCAGGGTCCTGGTGAATCATGACCATTAAACATTTTTTTCTGTGATTTTTTTTATTTTATATTTAATTATATGATATACTATATTTAATAAATACCCTTTGTTTTGACGTTTTCAAAAAAAAATGTTCACAGAATCAAACGTTTTATGGTCATGATTCACCAGGACCCTGGATAGCTTGATTCTAGGCTTAAATTAATTGATATAAATATTTTTGGAAATGTCAATGGGAAAAATGCATTGAGTATTTTCCAGTGGAACCAGGAAGTGGGCGGGAACTGCGATGCCCTATACGTATACTGTATCCTGTCATAACTGCATAACACACAGCCTAGTATGTATACTGTATCCTGTCACAGCATATACACAGCCTAGTATACGTAGAGCTTGTAGATCAGCTATTTTCACAATGTTTGCCTCTTTCTTATGTAATATTTGACCATTTGGCCAATTTAGTATTAAAAGTCATTAAATTGTAACTTTATAAATAAATACCCTGTATACACTTATAGGGCATAGCAGTGTGGCATTGTGCATTGTGTGGTGTCACAGATAGAAAACCCATACATGTTTCCCATGGAGATTTAAGAAAATATTTGTTATAAATGATTAAGCCTGGAACCAAGCCATCCAGGATCCTGATGAATGTGTAAAGTGATTTAATAGGCCCAGTGGTGCAAAAAGCAATCAAAATCTTTACTTGAGTAAAAGTACCAATACAGCGATTTTGAAATGCTCTATTACAATTGCAAGTCTGGTATTCAAACTTTACTTCAGTACAAAAGTATTGGCATCAAAATATACTTAAAGTACCAAAAGTAAAAGTACTCATTATGCACAAAGCGTTACAATGTGACGCGTTGTGAGTTTGTAGATCGGCTATTTTCAAATAGCCTAACTCATTGGTTCTCAAAGTGGGGTCCGGGGACCCCCAGGGGTACTTGAGGGGGTTCCAGGGGGTCCCCAGTTAAATGATGGATAGGAACCAAATGGACCCTTATGGGTCTGTAACATTAACATTGATTTTACAATATAAATTGGGGTCCCAGAGACATACATGCCATTAAACGGGGGTCCGTAGCCCTAATGCATGTCAAACTGGGGGTCCTTGAAATTAAAATGGTTTAAAATCACTGCTAGAGAGCCGTAAAAATATTCTATTAAGGGGGTCCCTGGCTTATCTTTTCAAATGGGGGTCCGTGGGCTAATAAGTGTCTATTTGGGGGTCCTTGGCACGAAAAAGTTTGAGAACCACTGGCCTAACTGGCTATAGGGCTTAAGTAGTATGTTTTGTAATAATAATCCAAATCAAGTAACTAGTCGCCAAAGTTTTCAAATAATTGTAGTGGAGTAAAATATTTGTCTCTGGGATGTAGTGGAGTAGAAGTAAAAGTATTGAAAATGTTAAAATACTCCAGTAAAGTAAAAGCTCCTCAAAAGTGTACAGTACTTGAGTACATGTACTTAGTTACTTTACACCACTGAGTAGGCCTGCATAGCCTGTCTTAGCATCACAATCAAACACAGCTCAACAATACAACATATTCCCTTCACATCACATCACACAACACAACAATGCTTCATCCTGACTAGTTGTTACTTACTTTACCAAGTAAAATACAAGTGAAATTAAACACACAAATTCCATCTAATCCTTTAATGCTAAGCAGCTAATTAGCTAGGCTAAGTCACCTGCATAAACTCACCTGAGTTTGGTCAGATGGAGATAATGCTCTTCTGTTTCTTGTTTCTTGTCACACATTTGTTTTAGCAGCTTTCACCACTCTGGTAAACACAACTCTAACTCTACACAACGTACATGTGGAGTAACATTACATTATGAGTTGTTTATTTTTATATTTTACTTCTAAACATTGCAGATCTTGTAACAAACTGTGTGTGTAAAGTGTGTGGGGGGGGGGGGGGGTGGGAGCTGACAATTGGAGGACTTATAAAGCCCACCCCTCCTTCCCTCCCTGCTTCCTATAGGCTATTTGAAAATAGGCAATCTACAAGCTCACAACGCGTCGCATCGCGAGCCCCCCCCCCCCCCCCCCCCCCACCCAATGATGGTTACTTTTTTCAGCCAGCAGGTGTCGCGGCAACAACATGAGACCAAAATACTTGATAGTCACGTGACTTTTTGCCTTTTGTAGTCAAATGCAAACAATAATAATAATAATACCAGCTAATGTCCCTGCCCCGGTTAACATCCTTATTTTTTAACTCTATGGTTGACATAATCATTTTAGCCTGCTTTACTTTATGTTCTTTATGTGCTCTTTATTAGCAAGATATTTGCCTGATGAAGACCTAGAAGGTCGAAACGTTGCAAAAATAAAAAGTGAGTTTCTTGGAGCTTGAGAACAGTGTGCGGACTTCCTTCTTCTTTTCCTTGATTCTTCCTTGATGTCCAGCACCTGGCCTAACAGGCGTGGGATGTGCACACAATCTTCTCTTTGAACTCTTTATTAGCAAGACAGTCTTTTATTATATTATTCCTCATTTTGCTGGTTTGCTGGTTACTGTTATAGTCAGAATACAACTGGCTTAGAATCTTAAATGACAATATGGCCATAGCTGAATGGTTAGAGAGCCTGCCTGGCAAGCCAGGCGGCAGCAAATACACTCAAAAGAATAGTTCACCCAGAAAATACTTATTTTCTATCAATTACACACTCTATGAAGCCTTGAATGGAGATTTTATTTTCAAAAGATTTGTATACATTTTATACGTGTATTTGAAAACTTTGAAAACTTGTGAAATGGGACATTCTGCATAATGAGTATTTCTACTTTTGGTACTTCAAGTACATTTTGATACTTTTGTACTTTTACTCAGGTCAATTTTGAATTCCGGACTTTTACTAGTAACAGAGTATTTCTACATTGCAGTATTGATTATTTTACTTGAGTACTTTTTTCCACCACTGGTCACAGTAGCAGAAATAGAAAGCCACAGATCCATTTGACCAATTCAATCTGGTGACCGTACAGCGTAAGTGCACCGAAATTTTATTAGCCCCACAAAACATGCTGACAACTGTTATAGTTTGATACGAGCCAATAATGAAAATCTGCCCTAACCAGATGTTGTGGCTCCCAGTCAAGAAACCCATATTGATTTCTGTCAAATATGTGATGGTGTCAGCAGACAAAGGAATCAGGCAGGTTGAATATGAAGACTTGGCATTTCTCCTTTGCCTTGAGAGAGGAGGTGGTGGTTCGTCACGTATAATAGCATGTGACTGGAACACAGTTGTCCCGCCACCGTAGCCCCAGACCAGATGCTCCCCTGCTGTGAACGCCACCCAAGCCAGGATCATGTTCCCCAGCACGGGACTCGCCGTGCCCACAGCACAGCTGGCACAGCAGAGAGGGCCAGGAACAGTGGGGGAGTACTGTGTGTGTGTGTGTGTGTGTGTGTGTGTGTGTGTGTGTGTGTGTGTGTGTGTGTGTGTGTGTGTGTGTGTGTGTGTGTGTGTGTGTGTGCGCGCCATGGTTTGGCTACGGTAGATATTATTAGATATCACTTGTTGCCCCTTTTTATGTAACTGTTTATAAATATAAATGTTTGCGCTTGCCTTGCACATTTATGAATCAGTAACAAAATCATCGTTAAGAAAAAGTATTGGCGCGTACATGCTGAACATAATTGATATAAGTAGAAAAATAGACTAAGAAAGTAACATGTTCACTTGTGATCTCTTCAGACAGGTAATACATCTTGATCGTGTTCCGGGCTGAAGTGGGATGGCCTTCTCACCTGGACAGTTTATCAACGGGGGTCATCTCTTCACTGCAGGCATGCCGAAAGGCACACGCACGCGCGCACGTGCGCGCACACAGGCACCCCCCCTCCTTCCTGGAAAGTTACAGACAATACTGTATAAAGTCAGACGAGCTTGCATTTTTTTAATGGTTTTTACATTGGACGACATAGTGTAGCATTTGTTTAAATATGTTTTACATTGGATGACATAGTGTAGCATGGCATTTTTTTAATGTTTTTTACATTGGACGACATAGCATGTCATGTCTGCATCCAATGAAAAATGACAGGTCGAACGTGGCGGACTGCACTTATCCCCTCCTAGCTACATATGCAGTCCCCAGGGGCCTTTGCTATCTGTCGATCAAGACCACAGGTGACCATGCTCTTAACTGAGTCTCAAGAAGGAAATCATCCACAAGCCTGTCTGTCTCCCTGCCTGCCAGCCTGTCTCCCAGCCTGCCTGCCTGCCTGCCTGTCTGTCTGTCTGTCTGTCTGCCTGCCTGCCTGCCTGCCTGCCTGCCTGCCTGCCTGCCTGCCTGCCTGCCTGCCTGCCTGCCTGCCTGGACACAAGAATGGGGAGAAAATTATCCTCCACAAAGGTACAGTAGCTCTTGGTTGAATGAAGGCTGACAACAACCAGGGAGGAAATGAACACAGAGGAATATTCTGCTGCAGGCGTGGGACAATGAGAGAGACTCACTGCTTATATTCTACCTGTGTGTGTTGTATCAATGGCAAATTAGATGAGGCTCCTGAATTATCTTCATTGTCCAAGATTGTCCTTGTCGCTTGTCCTTTGTAGCCTCAGAGAGACAAGCCATCGATTCTCTATTGGTGGCTCCAAGTCCTGGCTGTGAGGAAACAACGAAATGGCAGGGGGCGGTGTGTGGCTGTGTGTGTGTGTGTGTGTGTGTGTGTGTGTGTGTGTGTGTGTGTGTGTGTGTGTGTGTGTGTGTGTGTGTGTGCGTGCGAGAGTGAGTGTGAGTGTGCATGTGTGCATGCATGTGCCGGTGTGCGTGCGTGTGTGCGTGTGTGTGTGTGTGTGTGTGTGTGTGTGTGTGTATGTGCGTGTGTGTGTGTGTGTACGCACTGATATAGCCACCGATTTTCTTGTCTTTTTTCCTAAAGATAAATTGATTATGCAAAGCTGCATTAGCCTGGTGCTGAGTGAAAGGGGTTGCTTTCTGGAGAGGGTCATGGGAATATTGATGGCTGGGAGGGTGGATGGTAGGTGTGTGAGCGTCGAGGGTATGCAGCAGACAAATAACAAACACCCCCCCACTGACCCGCCATCATCAGCAATAAAAGCTTAACCGGAGCTCCAGTCGATTCTCTGTGTGAGGGGAACACGACCAGAGACACTGGAAGGTCAGACACAAACAGTGCTGCAGCATCAAACAGTCTTCTGAATGCTCATAGGCATGAATGACACTGGAATGAATGCACCTCACACACGCCACTCAAAGCCTCTACAAGCAGTGCATTGAACTCTGTACTTTATCTGCATTCATCTGACACATAATAGAACTACGGTCTGTATCTGCACTATTGTAAGCCTGAAGATCTGTTCCTAAACCACTTAAACCTTAGCCTCCCTATTCTGGAGCGAACATAGCCAGTCTACAATACGTTGTGAGATCGTAGATCGGCTATTTTCACTGAAGAGATTTGGTGTAGAGGGGGGGAAAAAGGGTGGACCAAGTACAGAGCCCCGGGGGACCACAGTAAAACAAAAGTATATGCCGTAGACACGCGATTAACCATCCTAGTCATCTTGCTTTTACCGAGCACATTTTGTACTGTACATCAATTTTTATCCCACGATTTTGTAACCCATTTTTTTTCACCCAGTGCCAATTGCCTATGTAATCCTGGGCCTGGGCGCTACACTCCCTCTGTCAGCCTAGGGAGAGCCTACATTTTGTAATGTAGACTAGAGTATATGGATCCCATTCCATAATGCTGAATGTTTTGTCCAACCATTTGTCCCTGTGACAAGAACAGATGTTATAACATGTTTATGCATTTAAGGACAGCTGAAAAAATAGATAGCATTCAACCAGACGGCTTACATCTATATTCTCTGTGCCAAACTCATTAATTCTGCTCAGAGGGTGCCTGTTACGCAAAAAAATCCTGGGTGCTAATTTAATTAACACTTGATTTTTACAGAGTCTGTCTTTCACATTATGTGTATATATGGCTCATTCCAGAATTGGAGGAGGATTTCAGCATCAACACTTTTGTTTACCCTTTGTTTTAGAATGTTCTGTTATGTAAATGGAAATGCAGAGCATTGGATATGTATACAATTTCAGATAAGACTTAGGCCTAAGTATTAATTTAAGCAATGTTTGAAATCTCTCTTGTGCAGCTTCTCAATTGCTTCCTCCTACATCTTTCCTCCACTTTTTTGTCTTTTCTCTCTCTAGCACAGAAGACTCTCGCACTGTAGTGCAACCCTGTTACTCTAATTACAGTAACAGGGATGCAAAACAATGCTAATGTTAGGGTCAGATTGGAAAAATATGAGTGAGGAGTGAGACAGGATATAACTTTGGTCCAGACTAGAACCATTTAGCTTTTCTTTGGTCCATCCATGGTTATAGCAGGTGAGATTGTGTTACAGTATTTCCGCTGTGTCATATGACTCACTTTTTAAATCACTTCTTAAAACACACTTTTGTAGGCCTGGGCCGTAGCGTGACGTGAAGGTCCAAAACAACACAGTTTTGTAGACTGTATTTTAATCAGTTTTTGTGTTCTTCTCTTTTTATGCTCTTTTATTAAGTTTCTCACACTTGTGTCTGTTACTATAGGGGGTACTATGTGCAGTGGAAAAGAAAGTAAAGTAAACAGAGTACAGCATTGACTATAGAGCAGGGGTCTTCAATGTTTTTCAGGCCAAGGACCCCTTAGCTGAGAGTGAGATAATGCAGGGACCCCCGCACACCATTACATATTATATACAATTGTGTTGCAGTTTAAACTTTTTCATATATTTCGTAGATAGCTTCATAGATTTGTTTGACAGCCCTGTCATCAGTGTTGTGTAAATTAATGTTTATTGTTTATCTGTTTGCATTATCTTATATATTAATATGTTGGATTCATGTTAATGGGTATTTTCAGACATTTAACCACCTAAACCCTAAAAAAAGACTGTTGGCTCTGTACTTTCTCTGCCTCTACACTAAACCTCTTTGCTGAAAATACCCTGTCTACAAGCTTACAACGGCCCATGCTGCAAGGCCTTGTGAGCTTGTAGATCTCCTATTTTCGGCTAATGTTCCTATCACACAAAGATTTGGCGTCCCCCTGTAGCAACTCTGAGGACAAGAATCCAGATACCCCTGTTGAAGACCCCTGAACTAGAGTAGAGGCGTGTACGTAGAGCTGATACTATGCAGTGGGAAAGCACCAAAACGTCTTTGTTTCGTGGCATGGAAGTTGTATTTGCCCTGTGGGAAATCTGATGTAATTTGTGTGTGTTTTGAGCATGCTTGTTCTAACAATGTGTGTGTGTGTGTGTGTGTGTGTGTGTGTGTGTGTGTGTGTGTGTGTGTGTGTGTGTGTGTGTGTGTGTGTGTGTGTGTGTGCGTGTGCGCACGTGCGCGTTTCGGAGTGCCATTCTCCATTCGCGATGAAACTAAACAGGGTAAACTGAACAAACAGTTCATTTGTTTGTGAAATCTCTTGCTTTGCCTGCCAGATGTTTGTGGTCATGCAGATATGCATCTCTATTCCACAACAACCCAGTCCTCCTGTGGTCTTCATGGCAAAAAAATATAAAGGATCATCCCTGAACCCTAACAACAAAAACTAAACCAAAAGACGCAATTTTAATTTAGCTAAATTCATTAGCCTTGTTTATAGCATCTAAATGTATTTATAATCATCAGGAGTAATGTTGCAGATAATTTAAATTTTATTGAAATGTTCATTAAATGGTTAGTTTAACAACTGACATACTGCCAGAGATATACATATATTTATGATCTGGGAAGGTACTGATGCATAGTGCTTATGAGTTCATCCTTGAGTCCAAGTGGAGGTTTGTGCCAGATGTAATGAAATTGTTTTCATTCCTGAGACATCACAATCATGAGAATGGCACAGATATCAGGTCACTGTGACCTTGACCTTTCTTTGACCACCAAAATCAAATCAGTTCAGCCCTGTTTATTCAATTGACCAACATGGTAACATGATGTGCAAATGAGTGATGGAAAACCAATTGTGCAAATGTTCCTGCTTCCTCTTGTTAACATCAAAGACTTCAGAGTGTGTACCTAAGCTTTCCTTTTGTTAAATATTAAATATTATTTGTCATGCGCTTATTATTATTATATTCTGTTCATGCTGTGTTTTCTGGTTGGCAAAGTTTTGTAATTTAATGCACATTATCCTTGACTGAAATTGCTTTAATTATCTGATCTCTTTAACCGGTATACCACCCCAATTACCAATAGATAATAAAGTTATATAGAATTAATGAATAAATGGTTTCAAATAGATTTGTTTACTCACAATTAATGGTGAATAGTAGTGAAAATGACCGGTATATCATGTACTGTACTTTACATTTACTATTTAAAGAATACATTTTTCTATTTGCCAAAAGCAAATAAATAAACATTTGACAATTACAGGCATACAATAATCTTTAACATACAAAAATGCCCCTGGATTTTCTATATTCTGTGTGTGCGTGTGCGTGTGCGAGAGAGAGAGAGAGACAGACAGACAGACAGACAGACAGACAGACAGACAGACAGACAGACAGACAGACAGACAGACAGACAGACAGTGCAAACAGAGACAAGGTAGAGAGACTTTTGTTTAAATGTTCATTAGGGTTTAAATTGGGGGCTTTGTTTTGAAAATGCAACATGAGAGGAGAATTACTGCATGCCTCATATTTCAACAGGGCAAATATATTTTCTACCAGCGAATGACAGTGAACTAGACACTCTGTCACTCCCTCTTTCAACACACTCCTCCTATTGATTGATCTCTCTTCCCCCCTGCCGCCCCCCCCCCCCCCCCCCCCCCTCTCTTCTTCTTCCCTTTCTTTTTTATGGAAATAACCAAAACGATGGAGCTTGCACTAAAACAAATTTCGAATTGGTGGAAAAACTGAAGAATACAGCACTCCATGCTGTTAATCTTCTTGATCACTACTATGATGGACCTGGAGAGGTGGCCTGTGACATCTGCAGTGAGAGAATACTGAAAGCTGTGAAGATTTGTCTTCAGTGTTTGGCCTCTTATTACTGTGACACTCACCTCCAGCCTCACTATCAATCTCTTGCCCTTAAGAAACACAGGCTGGTCAAAGCCTCAACAGAGCTTCAGTGGAAAATCTGCTCTCGTCGTGACGAGGTGAGGGAGTTTTGCTGCCGTACTGATCAGCATTGTTATCTGTTATCTGTGCTGCATGGAAGAACACAAAGGTCACGATACGACCTCTGTTGGAGCAGAAAGGACTGAGACACAGAGAGAGCTCCATAGGCTACGATTCAGCACTACATCCAGCAGAGAATCCAGGAGAGAGAGAAAGACCAGGAAGTGGAGTCCATCAACTAGTCTGCTGACAGAGTAGTGTAGAACAGTCACACAATCTTCACTGAGCTGATCTCTTCCATTGAGAGATGATCTGAGGTGAGGGAGCTGATCAGAAGAACCCAGCACAAAATGAAGTGAGTCGGGCTGAACTGATGAAGTGTGTGGAGCAGGAGGTTATTGAACTGATGAGACATGCATGCTGACCTCGAGCAGCTCTCACACACCAAAGGATCCGATCCGTTTTCTATGCCGTTACACCTCCCTCTCAAGGATCAGTGAGTCGAAACACCCAGCCAGCAGCAATTGGCTGTCCTTTGCGCTACTTTGAAGATGTGACTGTGGCTGTGTGGAAGGTCAGGGACAAACTAGAGGACATTCTTCAAGGGTAAGGGACAAAATATCTGGAATAAAGTTAAGAGTGGGTCAACAGCACCAGAGCCCAAGATCAGAGCTGTTTGATTGATTGAAATGCACGTGGTACAGTCAGACATTATGGCTTAAAGCAGTGGTTTTCAACCTTTTTTGCGTCAAGGACCCCCAAATTGACACATATTAGTCCAGGGACCCCCCATTTGAAAAGATATGCCAGGGACTGAACCATTTTGATTCCTTGGGGGTCCCAATCTACACAGCAGTATCATAATCCGTGTTCATGCAACTCTGAGAGTGTACAAATGGAACCAAATGGACCCGTTAGGGTCCATTTGGTTCCATTTGTACACACTCAGAGTTACAGACACACAAGGTTCAATTTGGTTACTAACTATTAATTTGTCTGGGGACCCCCTGGAACCCCCTCAAGGACCACTGGTGGTCTCCGGACCACTGGTTGAAAACCACTGGCTTAAAGGATAACACAAAATTGGGGACTATTTTGTGTTATCCTTTGTGATCCATTGTGATCCTATGTATTCAATTCATCAACATAGCATAAAAAAATAACACAATAATACATGTAATCAACAAATACAAACACTATATGTGCTCAGTGTATAAGTAGCACAGCATGGGTAACTAAGACCTGTGGAAAGTATTGGGAGCTGGTGGTAGGTGTTGCACTCCGCCTCAGCAATCCATCTCCAAGGGGTCTAGCCTAGCGCATTGAAACAGAGCTAGACACCCGTGTTCTCGGCTGATACCGACAATAAGCCACTCCGGCCTGCTTACTTACTGTATTCTAAAGCAGGTTATGTTTTCATGCACAGTGGCATCGGGTAAAATACTTTAAAATTAACTTAAACACTGATGATTTTACATGATATTTGCTTCACAGTCTGTGATCGTTCTTTACCATCAGAATATGTCATCTGCCATCAAGGCAATGGAGTGACATGGAAGGTACACACAACCTTTCTTATCATTAGCCTAAGGGCTTTTTCAGGTACAGCTGAATACTTGTTATTGGTCTACATTTACGTTGTGAAAGACCCTTGTAAAGACAGACCAACAGAGCCTCTGACATGATGTGAATGTAATGCAGCCTCTTTTGTTCAGAGGCAAGGGGAGCCTTTTCAGATAACTCACCATTATGTGATGGGTGGAGGAGAGAGAGGGATGGAGAGAGAGGGGGACTGAGATGGAGAAAGAAGGCTTTTGTTCTTCCCTCGCCAGTTATGCTGGGCTTATCAACTAAACTGGGTACCAATCTGCCTTCCTGCCACTGCATTCCTCCCTAAAAGGAATCTGGCCTGGCCAAACTGCAGCTGTACACTGTATGTACAGTCCAGACAAAAATATACACCTACTGCACAGTCAGTCAGTGGTGGACAAAGTACTCTGACTTTTTGAAAAAGTAAAAATAGCAACACCACAACAATGTAGAAATACTTGGTAAAAGTAAAAGTCCTAAAATTAGAAATGAACTTCGGTCATCATGCAGAATGGCCCATTTCACAATCATATGATTGTATTATCTCGGCATGGCAGAGGAGCACACTTTTCTAGTTGCTTCTGAGATGTTGTGGGGTAGAAGTATTAAGTATCAAAACATTGAAACGGTAAAGTTAAAGTACCTCAACATTGTACTTAAGTACAGTACTTGAGTAAATGTACTTAATTACTTTCCACCACTGCCTACTGTAGTAGAGACTGAAAAACGTGTTTCACGTGTTTCTTGTCCATTACCCGTTTCTCATGGAAACAGCCCTGATCTTCCTTGTTATTATCATCATCATCGGTTTTCAGGCCATTTCTGCTATTACATTTAATGATCTTAGACGAGCTTTTCAGTTCAGGAAGACGAGTAGATGAGTCAGATACAAGAGAGAGAGAGAGAGAGAGTGGAAATTCAAGAGCAGCAGCACATGCTCAAATGCACATGCAGTCAAGCTGGCTGTTGGTGTGTGAACCTGCTGGGAGTTTGTGTATTGACGGCGCACAGCTGGAGGGCCTCAAACCACAATACCATCTGCAAGTGATAGGGTCCGGTTCGTGGCCAACCCCCCAGCATCGTGATGGATTCTAATGCAGGGTTGTCTTTGACACATTGCTGGTGGGCCACGGGCCTCAACATGGGATTGGACAATCTAAA